>NC_084758.1:26293193-26535693 GCF_033978785.1 Entelurus aequoreus
TCGATAAGGTGGCGACTTGTCCAGGGTGTAACCTCCCTACCGTGCAGCTGAGATAGGCTCCAGCGACTCCGAAAGAGACAAGCAGTAGAAAATGGATGGATGGAATTTGAAAAATTACAATAATAAACAAATATTTTCATATAAGTAGAATTTTTGACACACTGGGTTATGCATTTACAATCATATTAATTAACATTTCTTATTCTATTCTAACACTCTTCCATATTAGAGCATAAAAATCTGCTTTCGGCGATATCGATATTTCAATATAACCACTAGTTTTTTAGTCTGTAACAGAAAATATTTAAAGTGCAATCAATATGAATGAACAAAAATTGTTGGCCACCTCGTACTGGCCATATTTGACGACTTAGAATGTTACAAAAAAGAAAAACGTCTGTGTTCCTGTTTCGTAAGGATTGTCAATAATAGGCTTTGAAATATAAAACTATTTTTGACCAACTTCACCCATTTGATAATAAAAATGTAATGTAATAAACTCTTTAATTATTAATACATTCACATTGATCTGCAACATTAACTAAGGAGCACAATATACAAAACAAAAGTAAACAATTTAAAAAATTTTCAAAATGAGGAAGTCAAGATTAATTTTTGTAGAGTGCATGCAGTTTTACGAAGGGCTATGTAATATTTCTTTATACATTTAATGTCACAAGAACCCTTGTTTTTTATTATGACGGAAAAACTAAAAATATGCAAACATTTTTAATTGTTACACTAAGCATTGGGCTGATAATTTAAATAATACTTTAACAATTTTGATTTGGATTCATCATCTTTTAAAAGAGTACGTTCCAAATACTGTTTAAAAACATGTAATTATAAAGTCAATGTGGCTAAATTGGTCCCGAGAGTAAAGGAAAAACAAAGTGGATCATGACATGAAGAAGAAAAAAT
This sequence comes from Entelurus aequoreus, assembly GCF_033978785.1. Classification (NCBI taxonomy): domain Eukaryota; kingdom Metazoa; phylum Chordata; class Actinopteri; order Syngnathiformes; family Syngnathidae; genus Entelurus; species Entelurus aequoreus. Next base: position 26,294,115 of record NC_084758.1, read on the forward strand.
AAAAAGTATAATAATTTACAAATTTATTACAATATTTTTAAGTCAACATCAAAAGAAACCCATATCTCGTAAAATATGCAATATTTTCAGATTATCACATCTTTTGTCGAGTCAATAATTTTAAGCATTTTGATTTATAATACACATTTTAAGAGTAAATTGTAAAAAAAAGTGTACACAGTGGGGTTGATGACATTTTGAAAAGGATTAAACACAAATTCTGGCCAATAAGTGGAAGGTACACGTTTGTACCCCAAAGTTTCTTGAGGGTGTTAATAATAAAACACACATGCTGTGAATAAAAGGACAAAATATAAATATATTTGATCATATAGGTTTTTTTTTTATTGAAAATGTACATGAATGGGAGTCAACTTAAGCAAGATATTGATCATTTGTTGTGTGGGAGGGTTTTCTGACAACAATAACGGATGCTAGAAAAATGTTTCTGGACACAAAATGTTAGGAAACAACAAGTCTTCAATGCACTTCAATACACAAAATATATCCTTATAAATTATATAAATGCATGGGTATTCTTCTTTTTTTTTTTGTATATTTTTGTTCTTTTTTTTTTCAAATACTCCTACAGGAGTTTACCTCAACTCCACTTTATACTAATATTTGGCAAAATAGGGCAGCTGAAACAAATGCGTACTCATAATTTGCACCATTGGGAGCAAGAAACGGCCCGTTATTTAGGGGGGATGGGGTTGAAAACGAGCAACAAAAGGCCAGGATCCAGCATTTTGGAAATAAAAAGAAGCATGCTGAAAACAGAATAGGCCGGTGGAATATTAAAGCACGACGTGTTATGGGAAACATGACCCCTCCATGGTATTGTATGTAGTGTAAACATGGATTTGTTATATTGCTTTGGCATAGTCACGACTGCTTCAATTGTGCGATTATTATTACACAGTGTACACCTGTCCTAGGGAAGCCTGATTCTAATTTAGCGTGCAAACCGGAGGTGATTTGCAGGGTCCCCCTTACATGACATTAAGACTGTAATTAGAGCTTCGTGAGGAGAGGTCCATACTGAAGATCATATTTGACAAAAGGGGATGATGCGATGGGAGAGAAGGAGAAGAGAAAATACAACTGAGGGCGGGGGAAAAAAACAGAAAGAAGAGGTAAAGGGTGCTTAGTGGTTTGCTGAAGCTGCCATCCCCCCCTCTTCTGATGGTCAAGACATTAAAAGAAGCTAAAGAGAGGAGAGACAAAAAAAGATGTGGCCGTTAGAGAAGCACAAATCTGGCGTGAGGAGGAGAAAAGTGTTGATTAGAATGCACGTGATTGTCTCCAACATTGTCATCCAAGTGGAAAATGTGTTAATCACAGAAACAGGAGAGGAAGCAAAAAGTGGGGATTAAAATAAAAGGACCCAGGAAAAGCGTTTTCCTTTAAAAGTGCTGGAATTTGAGGACGGTCCCTTACTCGGTGCAGAACCAGGGAGAACTGCAAAGGAAATACACACAAACCAGTAAAGCGAGGACCTCTGGGAAGGACCCGTGTCTGCATTTCATCTCATCAATGAAGTCAGAAAATATAGGTGAGAACGGCTTTTATTTGCCTCTCAGGACAATCTTCTTGCTTTATTAAAAAAAAAAACGAGTACAAACTTAAATGCGCCATGATAAAAGCATGGATCAAAAACATACACTTAATAAAACATCACATTTGTGTTCTTTTTTGTTGTTAATTGGTTTTAAAGTGCAAATGTGACCCGCTAATACAAAAAAAATAGTCATGAAACACACGATGAGGTATGTGGAGAAGTGGTAAATAGATAAGCCAAACACTGTCAGCCGGTTGGGATGTAAAACAAGGAAGATTTGATTAAAAATAAGGCCAAATAATATCACAACAACAAAATAATAAAATAAATGTGTACTATTATGTGAAAAAGTTATTATTTTTAAAGAACAAATTTGTAATATTGTGTGGGGAAAAGTTTTTTTCTATGAATTCATTTTTGTAATTTTATGAGAAAGAAGTTGTAATTTTCAAAGAAGGAATTTGTAATATTACGAGGAAAAAAGCCGGAATTGGAATATAATAAAGTCTGCGTGAGAGGAAAAAAATTAACCAAAAGATAATTTGGACTATGAAGAGAATAAATCACAATATTACAAATTATTTGACATTAACATCTCAATATTATGAGGAAATATTTGGCATTTCATCAGGATCATGTCATATTTTGCGAGAGGTGAAAAATGGAATATGAGAGCGAAAATTATTTCAATAAAAAAGATGTAATTTCAAAATGTTGGGTGTATTGAGTGGTTATTGTTGGGGGATGAACAGATGTAATATTAGGAAGAAAAAGTCATATTTTATGAGAATAAAGTTGTGTTATTAACAATTAGCTCAGTGAAAATGAAGACTGTTGAAGATCAACTTTATTCTTGATAAAGGAAAAACAAAAATACATAATTTTGCTTTTCAGAGCGGGGCTAATACTCCTTTATAAGACAATAAAAATCAATTGTGATGTATTTGCAGTACATATTATTTGTAAAAATAAAGCGCTATACAAGTATAACCCATTTATTATTATTTATTATTTATCTTGAATTTGAAGAACCCCTAAAGAAGGGTTCGGTGAATGCGCATATCAAACTGGTGGGGTTCGGTACCTCCAATAAGGTTAAGAACCACTGTTCTAATGCAACTATTGGTCATAGGCCAAGTGCCTCCCGTACACTGGGGGCACTATTTCCTTTTAGTGCGGTTAAATTAATTCCTTTTCCGGTTGACCTATGAAGTCACTCCAGCCATTTGAGGAGCCCTTTACAACTTTTTTTGACTGATTTCCGATGTAACACTGGCACATATTACAGATATTAGGTCTCTAATGGCTATGCTGATGTTAAATTGCAGACAGCATCAAGAAATGATCTTGACGCTACGACCAAGAATGTATCGGAGCGGGTGCAGGTCGGATGCAAAGACAGACGAGCGGAAGAGTTTTTTTCGAAGGAATTTTCGGACGAAAATCATGGAAACAAAACTTTTGAATGTCTTAAAGTTCATCCAAAAGGCTCTGTGGATTGATGGAAGGCGTTTTAAATAAAAAATAAGGCCAAATAATATCACAACAACAAAATAATAAAATAAATGTGTACTATTATGTGAAAAAGTTATTATTTTTAAAGAACAAATTTGTAATATTGTGTGGGAAAAATGTTTTTTCTATGAATTCATTTTTGTAATTTTACGAGAAAGAAGTTGTAATTTTCAAAGAAGGAATTTGTAATATTATGATTAAAAAGGTTTTCATTTTCGAAGAATAAAGTTGTAATAGTACAATAAAAATAATTGTCATTTTCGAAGAATACATTTGTAATATCCCCATAAAAATGGTCATTTTCTAAGAATAAATTGGTAATATTATGCAAAAAACGTTATTTTCTAAGAATTTGTAATATTACAAGAAAAAAGTTGTATAAAAAATAATTTGTAATTATTGCAATAAAGAATTGTACTATTTAAAAAAAACATTTGTAATATTACAATTACAAATGTGTCATTTTCTAAAATACATTTGTACTATTACACGAAAAAATTTGTTTTTTTAAGAAAACGTGTAAGTTCTCATTATCTAAGAATAAATGTGTAATTTTATAAGAAAAAAGTTTTAATTTTCAAAAAACAAATTTGTAATTTTACGATTAAAAAAAGTTTTCATTAACAAAAAATACATTTTTAGTACAGTATTACAATAAAACATTGTCATTTTCTAAGGATAAATTAATAAAAACTTTATTTAAAAAAAAATAATTTGTAATTATTGCAATAAGAAATTAAATTTTTTTCAGGAAAACATTTGTAATATTACAATTAAAAATGTGTCTTTCTAAAATACATTTATACTATGACAAAAAAAAGTGGTTATTTTCTAAGGATATACATATGTGTAACATAACATGAAAAAAGTTGTCATTTTCTAAGAATAAATTTGAATTATAACAAGAAAAAATGCATTTTCAAAAAAAATTGTAATTATTGCAATAAAAAAGTAGTTTTTTTAAGAAAACATTTGTATTATTAGGTTAAAAAGTTTTCATTTTCTAAGAATACATTTGTAATGTTATGAGAAAACAGTTGTCAATTCTCAAAAAGGAATTTGTAATATTTTGAGGAAAAAAGCCGGAATTGGAATATAATAAAGTCTGCGTGAGAGGAAAAAAATTAACCAAAAGATAATTTGGACTATGAAGGGAATAAATTCACAATATTACAAATTATTTGACATTAACATCTCAATATTATGAGAAAATATTTGGCATTTCATCAGGATCATGTCATATTTTGCGAGAGGTGAAAAATGAAATATGAGAACGAAAATTATTTCAATAAAAAATCTGTAATTTCAAAATGTTGGGTGTATTGAGTGGTTACTGTTGGGGGATGAACAGATGTAAAAAAAAAGTCAGATTTTATGAGAATAAAGTTGTGTTATTAACAATTAGCTCAGTGAAAATGAGGACTGTTGAAGATCAACTTTATTCTTGATAAAGGAAAAACAAAAATACATACTTTTGCTTTTCAGAGCGGGGCTAATACTCCTTTATAAGACAATAAAAATCAATTGTGATGTATTTGCAGTACATATTATTTCTATCGTAGCCATTAAATGTAGTAAGAGTAAGACTTTGCCTCCTCTACAGGATATCAAAGCTGGATTAGACCACCTAAATATTAAGCTGCATTTATTTTTACAGACTCACCGATTTGGAATTTGAACCGCACTTGCCTTCCTTTTCACGTCCCAAGCGTGTGACGCGTGTTTGGCGATACGTTTCTGCCCGTCACAGCAGCCGTCGTGTTGTTGTGTGTTAATATGGGCTCCAACTAAAAAGCACACTCCACATACGCCATGCAAACGTCACTGCGTTGGAAACAAGCGTGTAATGTATTGTGGGTGTGTAAAAAGGAGGAAGAAAATGAGACAAAGCATCATCCAGCATGTAATAAAAAAAAAAGTCCAACTGAGCAAACGCTCACACATTTTGGGGGTGGGGAATAATAAGGAAGGGTCATTCACAGCAGCGTGGCCACAAGGGAGCGCTTTCCTACAGGAATCCTTCTCTGGAAATAAGAGAGATGACGCCATTATTGCTTTGCTGGACACAGTTATCATCATCAAGACACACAGTGGACACAACATCTGTCCCTCTCCGACTTTTCTAAGTGTGTCCCTCCATAAATCCACCCTGAGGCTACGCTCTGTTCTGGCGTGAGCCTTTCAGCCTTGAAAGGCTCTTTGTGCGAGAGACGCTCCCCGACAAAAAGGACACTGTTGTGGATTGGCGGAGGGCAGATGGTGCGGGGATTCGAATGAGAGGTCCACATAATAAAGCGCTTGATTTAGCAAAGAGATGGCACGTGGGTGATAAACATGCAATAAATTAGTCTGATTTTTCAAATAGTTCTTTTATAAAATATATTTACACTAGGGCTGCAACAACTAATCGATTAAATCGATTATAAAAATAGTTGGCGATTAATTTAGTCATCGATTCGTTGGATCTATGCTATGCGCATGCGCTGAGGCTACTTTTTTTTAATTAATTTTTTTATAAACCTTTATTCATAAACTGCAACATTTACAAACGGCTGAGAAACAATAATCACAATAAGTATGGTGCCAGTATGCTGTTTTTTTTCTTCCAATAAAATACTGGAAAGGATGGAAATGTAGTTTGTCTCTTTTATCCGATTATTAATCGTTTAATCGAAGTAATAATCGACAGATTAATCGATTATCAAATTAGTTGTTAGTTGCAGCCCTAATTTACACATACGTGTGAAGTCCAAGTGCCCATGCACTCTCTCTAAAGCAGTGGTACTTAACCTGGGTTCGATCGCACCCTATGGGTTCGGTGAGTCGACCTCAGGGGTCAAGACACACCCGACTCATCGTGCAAATAAAAACGTATCCCTATCGGCGTATTATGGATACCCCCAAACAATGTTCCCTCTAATTTTCCATCTGATTTGCAGGTGTGTAATTTGTCGTGAGTTCATGCACTGTGTTGGTTTTGTTCTTTCAACAAGGTGATGTTCATGCCCGTTCATTTTGTGCACCAGTAAAAAAACATATAACTTTATCTTGCTCCTGATGGCTGCTGGTTAGCGCCTTGCGTAGCAGCTCCCGCCATCAGTGTGTGAATGTGGAAATACTGTCAAAGCGCTTTGAGTACCTTGAAGGTAGAAAAGCGCTATACAAGTATAACCCATTTATTATTATTTATTATTTATCTTGAATTTGAAGAACCCCTAAAGAAGGGTTCGGTGAATGCGCATATGAAACTGGTGGGGTTCGGTACCTCCAACAAGGTTAAGAACCACTGCTCTAATGCAACTATTGGTCATAGGCCAAGTGCCTCCCGTACACTGGGGGCACTATTTCCTTCTAGTGCGGTTAAATTAATTCCTTTTCCGGTTGACCTATGAAGTCACTCCAGCCATTTGAGGAGCCCTTTACAACTTTTTTTGACTGATTTCCGATGTAACACTGGCACATATTACAGATATTAGGTCTCTAATGGCTATGCTGATGTTAAATTGCAGACAGTATCAAGAAATGATCTTGACGCTACGACCAAGAATGTATCGGAGCGGGTGCAGGTCGGATGCAAAGACAGACGAGCGGAAGAGTTTTTTTCGAAGGAATTTTCGGACGAAAATCATGGAAACAAAACTTTTGAATGTCTTAAAGTTCATCCAAAAGGCTCTGTGGATTGATGGAAGGCGTTTTAAATCCAAACTGTTCGTGCCGCGACTGACATCAGATGAAAATTGCTATTGTTCTGCACTTCATTATTCACCAGGTGTGAATGAATGATGGGTTCTCACTTCTCTGTAAAGCGCTTTGAGTGTCTAGAAAAGCGCTATATAAATCTAATCCATTATTATTATTATTATTATTATTATTATCTTTCATCTCATTCGTATTTCGTTCGAGAGTCCAAATAAAGCCGGCATTCCACATTTCTTTTCTTCTACCATCTATGTACTTCATAATCTTTTGTTGGTATGAAGCAAATAAACCGTCTTCTCTTCATGACAATTGTTGCTACGCTTTTATTGAGTGGTATCTGCTTCCGGGTTGTTTCCCACGCCTTGAGACTGGCGCATGCGTGATACTAAGGGTCCTCTCCTGCCGCACACCCCCCTCGAAAGATGTGGTTTACAATCGCATAATCCAGGTGTGCTAGTCCGACTTTTCAAAAAACGTGCTTCCATGGGCTGTAGGAGGCTTATTTAGAGCCTAACTATTTGAGAAGTCGGACTAATTTAGTGCATGGACACGCACTGATTGTCAGCGCTAGGATTTGACTGACAGCCTTGAACTCATGAATACTGGAAGGATGTTTTGTCAATGATTAGATTATTGTTATACATGACTGATCAGGTTTTACCAGAGCAAGGTGCGGCATGCAGCAAGCATGGGAGCAGTTAACTGGAAAATGAGATGGATGCAATGTCGAGTAGGCGATACATGCAATAATGGCATCACAGGACAGGCAGCACTCTTGAACAGAAGTAAATTAAGTCATTGGCCACCTAACCAACATGGCTACTGCGCAGCACATAGTGTGCCAACTGTCTGAGTACGCAAAGGGCCTAGATCTTACCATTAAAAGCAGATACACGCAAAAAAAATCAAACTATGCAATGAATCAATCCCTCTACGTTATCAAAAAATATTTGATATTTAGGATTATCCGTCGGTCGCGTTCCCAGACATGTCGACCTACGACAAAACGGATGCAAACTTGGAAAAGCATGGAGTCTACAACTTCTTTGTGTGAGGCTGGGTCAATGAAATTGGTATCAAGACTCTCCCGGATAAATCATGCACTGGAAAAACTCACAATCTCACCAAGTATATATTTTTTATTTCTAGTCAAAATATCTAAAGAAACTTAATACAGGTCACAATCCCCTTATAAAACGAAGCGGCTGATTTATGGATTTTTCCCCCAGCTAATGCCCATTATGTTTTGTGTTCAATAGTTTGAATTAAACCGAGGCAGAAAACTGAAATAGTGTGTTATTGTTTTTGCTATGACGCCATCTTATGGACGGGTTTGCTCACTGCAGTTATTGCGGGTTGAAAATCTAATTTTTGTTTTGATGCCGTAGACCGGAAATAAGCGTGTTGCTCAAAAGGATTGTTCATTTATCACTCTAAGCAACGTTAGCAAGTTTCACAGCTTAATTAAAACAATTCTTACTTATTAAACAGTGTAATGTCTGCAGGAGTGTTTTCATGCATATTTGTAAGTACTATCGTAATGTAATGAAACTAACGATGTTAGCATTAGCTAGTATGCTAACACATTTACAAGTGTCTGTGTTAGTATTAATAACTTACAATTAGGGCTGGGCGATATATCGATATACTCGATATACTCGATATATCGCAGGTTTGTCTCTGTGCGATATAGAAAATGACTATATCGTGATATTCGAGTTTACATTCTCACACAGTTGCTTTTAGCTGCGGGCATTACACTACAGGCTCTTCTCACTCTTTCTTGTCTCTCCTTCTCACAGAGACTTAAAGAAGCGCACCTCCTTACACACGTCACGCGTGCAACGTCACACGCCCTCCCCGAGCAGAGAGGTAGCCAAATGGGTAACATTAGCTGTGATGCTAACGGTGCGTTGCAGGTGGTAATACGAGACAAAGAAGGTGCGAATCTGGTAACAAATGGAGGAAGAATTAATTCCCAAGAAAAACAGCACAGGGTGCGACGTTTGGCGGTGGTTTGGCGTCAAGCGGGAATATGTTGAACAATTATGCGGCAAAAGGGTTGCTACAAAAAGTAGCATTACTGCTAATGTGTAGCATCATTTGAAAAGTCACCTGCTAGAGAATGAAGAGTGCTTGAAACTGCATGTCAATATCTCCGTTCGGTGCCACACCCACAAAATACCGAAGCAACAATTTCCAGATCAACACCGTATGAAAAAAATAAGTCAACAACAGAAGGAGATAACGTCCGCAGTAACCTACCACATAGCGAAGGACATACACTATTTGATTTTCTATTATGCAGCTCATTTTTATTTGACAGTTATTGAAATATCTTGTGTGACATCATGCACAAAAGTGCACTTTATTAGTTTTAAAATATTGTAGTGGCGTTCTGTACAAAAAGTGCACTTTAATTTAGTGTTGTTTTGATATATGTCACCTTAGTGACATCATGCACAAAAGTGCACTAATAGCTTGTTTTGAAATGTCTCTGACAATCTTGCACTTTCTGTTTTGGAAATGACATGAATGTTTGTGCCACTGCATAATAACTGTTTAATAAACACACTTTTGGTAAATTGACTTAGTTGTGATTTCCCTCTCTGCATGAAAGTTTAAAATGAGCATATATTAATGCAGTATGAACAAGAATGTTTTAATGTAGACACATAGAATCCTCATACTGCTGTGATTATATGCATCAAGTGTTCATTCAAGGCTAAGGCAAAATATCGAGATATATATCGTGTATCGTGACATGGCCCAAAAATATCAAGATATTAATAAAAGGCCATATCGCCCAGCCCTAACTGCACTGGGATTATTTTTGTATTGTTTCCGTTTCACAAATTTCTCAGTAAATCACCAAAACGTTAGCGTGGAATTACTGAGTCTGTTTAGCTGATTGGAGAGCTAGTGGGTCAATGATGATGACGACTTCTGTTTTGTTTGATCAGCCGTTTTACTGCCATGTTACAGACACCATTTGGAAAGGTATGTAAACAAACATTTACAAAATATTTCTGTGGAAATAAGTAATTTCACATCGTACATATTTGCGGCTTATAGTCAGAAAAATATGGTAATCAATTCCAGACTTACGAAAGTTTTTGACACAAAATACGTTTTATAGAGAATAATTGGAGTTTTACAATGCAAACTACATATAAATGACCAATGAAATGATTAACTTTTGGCTTTATTGAAGACTTGTTGGCGAAGACTGCAATGCGCTTGGAGAAAGGAGAGGAGAGCCACGCAGATGCCAGCCTTATACTTTGCTAGGAATTAGTGTTTCTCACCTTCTTTATCTTTGCAATTTTCTTTGGCCCCTTTATGACTTAGTTTGCAGTCACAGCCAATAAAGAAACTGACTGAGTCACCAATGCGTAGGATTTTTTGTTTTGTTTTGCCACAGATTGATATGCGGGCGGACAGACTAGTTTTCTTTCACGCTGTGTTTGGCTGTAGGATTACAAAGACGATAAACAAAAAAACCAGGGAAAACTTGTGGCAAAAAATGAATCCTACGAAAAGCAGACCCTACAAAAACGGAGTCATTACTGTATATACTGTACTTCAGTAGTATGGACACTTTTGGACAATTCTATGCTTTTTGCAGAGTAGAAAGGCCCCTTTCTGTTGTCATGCATATAAAGAAAGGCATGCAAGCAAAACTTAACCTCAACTACATAAAATACAGGACTCTGGATATACTGGAACAAGAAAAATGACACACGTAAAAAAGCAATACTCACTTCTTTTTCTCTTTGTCCCTCTTGAGCGTGGTGGAGCCCCCCGCCTGCTGGGCCTGATTCAGCAAGAGCTCGGCCGCCGTCTTTTTCTGTTTGAACGTGTTGAGCTCATCATCCAGGGACTTCTTCTTGTCCTCCAGTTTCTTTTTTTCGTCTTGGTGGAGCTTCTTCAGGCGGTCAAACTTCTCGTGCAGCTGTGTGGGGGAAACATTTATGACAATCTGACATATACATACATACATTCATATATATATATATATACATACATACACACACACACTGAAAATATACACTGTGATCGCTCTAATTAAAGAGGAATGAGTGTTAATTGGAAGCAGGCAAAAACTGAAGAAAAGTTAGGATTTGGAGTGCATGAGAAAGTACAGCTCTCTCTTATTGCAAAGTATATTACATTAACACAGCAGGAACAGAACCAATGTTGTAATGGCGGTAGAGGAGCAAACTGCTCAATCAGCATTATTACCGCTGATGGGTTTATTGTGAACAAAAGTACGTACGACAAGCGTAACGCGCGTGGGGTTCACATTACTCGCTTATTAGCAACATTTTGAAGTGCATGCAGAGGTAAATTGAGATGCTGACCACTCTGCTACTGCCATCTAGTGGATCTGGAGTTTCTTGACCATGCGCTATTTTGTAAACCTCGTACCCAGAGACGATAAGCCGCTTGGCGGTGCATTAGTCCTACATACAGTTCCAAGATGGGGTCGAACGACAAAGACACAAACCTCTTTCTCGGCTTCTTTCAGCTCCCCCTCCTTCTCTTTGACTCTTTGGACGAACATTTGCCGCATTTCTTCTTCCTTCTTCTGCAGCTCACCCATGAACTCGTTCCTCTTGGCCTCGTACGTCTCCTGCAGACTGTGAAAAGGAGCGTCGAGTCATAACTTCATACGGCCATTTTTTATTAGCTCAAGAGGTTGTACGCCACCAACATCCAGATCCATCACTTCATTACAATTACACTCAGCTGGAAATAATATTTATGTATGGCATTTATGTGCAAAGTACATACCTTTTACATGATATATCATATAAGATATACAATATAAATCAATACAATCATTTAGCATGTTAGGTGGGTTTGCATTCAAGCAAGGCGTGTTTTGATGCCACGCAAACATTGCGCGATGTCAAGTTTTAACTTTTTTTGAGAGGATTAATAATGGTCTGTGGATTACTGGATCGTTACGAGGACGGTCGATGAAGCGCGGTGGATGACTTGTGAGTCAAGCGCGTTCACTGCAGACACTCACTTTTATTAGCGTGCATGACTTTCGAGGAGGAAATGTGTTGCACACTTGTGTGTGGTGTTGCTTCCTTATTTGTGATTATTCCAAGCTGATTAACAGATCCTACCCATGTCTTTTTTATGTGTTGCAGCGGCACCTGAAGTGTATTTGACAGCGCACGTGTCATAATTTTGACGGTCAGCTGGATTAAAAAAAATACAGATAGCCATATCATTTATCCAGAATCTTAACAGAATCTTGACTCATCTATTTAGGAACTGGTACTCAGTATACATCCATACTCTGCAGTCATAACAGGTGTGCCCCAGGGATCTTTGCTGGGTGCCCCTTTACCTCGTCCCCCTTAGCCACGTCTTCCACAAATTTAGTACTCACTACTTGCTCTATCTCTCCACCAAACCAAATGCCGCACTTCTAGCATCCTCCCTCACCTACTGTTTATCTGAAATGAAATCAGTGTTCAATTCAAACCTCCTTCAACGGTGAGAAAAACCAAAATCCTCCTAATTGGTACAAAAATCCTCAATTTCCTAGTCCCCCCCATAGGTTAAGAGTCTGGGTGTCATCTTCGTTGGCACACAGTCATCTCAATCTCATATCAATAACATCACCGACTCTGCTTATTTCCATTCTTTGTAACATTAACAGACTCCGCCCTTCTTTTACCGTCTTTGCGGCCTCCATCTTGTTCACAGTCTGGTCACACTTCCTCAGAAACCTTCTTTTCCATCCATTTTGCTGTACCATCTGCCTGCCTCAGCACCATAAGGAGCAGAGCTTTCAGTCCACACTGCTCTCAAACTCTGGAACGCTCTACCGTCTGACATCCCATATTGACTCCCTTCATACCTTCAAATCCAGACTCAAACTCATATGCTCAAAATTGCAAAATCACTGCAAATGCTTCTACACCAGGGTTGTCCAAACTTTTTGACTTGGGGTCGTATTGGGTAAAAGAAATTGTCCGGGGGCCGAAAGCCGACTGCATGTAAAGTAACACACACACACACACACACACACACACACACACACACACACACACACACACACACACACACACACACACACACACACACACACACACACACACACAATATTAATATAATGGATATGTAATTAGTATAATTGTATATTAAAAGTATGTGAAAGCTTGACTCCTATCATGTTTCGCATTTTTCCCATCATGCATTGCAGTGGATTTAAATGGGTGTAATTTGCTTGGACGTTTGTGATAATATCCACAAAGTTCAGGGTTCAGGGGGCCGCAGTTTGAACACCCCTGCACTTTCTACAATCTTGGTTTAATCATTTGCTGTCTTATCTTCATCTTGTAAATTGTTTTATCCCTACATCGTAAAGTGTTCTCTGGTTTCTTGAAAGGCGCTTAGAAATGAAATATCATGGTTGACCGAAGCATTGAAATAAGAAGCTACCTGAAGGGCTTGCTGTCGGGGTCCGTGTCCTTGAAGCCCATCTCCTCCAGCTTGCAGCGGCGGTACAGCTCGTAGTGGCTCGTGTGCGTCTGCTCGCGCAGGTCCTCCATGTTCACTCGGATCAGCATCTCTCGCAGTTTGACAAAGTCACAGTGATTCTCGTTTTCCACTGGGGAGACAAGCACGTAAAAAGAACATAAAGAAATGGACATATCCGGCCAATACACCTCCGATTAGCTCATGTTTTCTCATGTGTTGAGCATCATGTTGCAACATTGCGTGCGACACCATGTGAGTGCATGCAAACACATGACCAAATTTTGTATGATAACAAATATGGTGTATATGTAGACTTCTGACTTTAGAAGAGGTTTTCACACTGTTTTTCTACACTACTTACCTTGGGTCTTGATGTGCAAATACAACAAGATGGAGCAGCTTCATACTGACGCAGAATTCTCGTTAAAACTCAAACTTTGCTTTGCACCAATAAACTAGTGTGGCCGCGGGCGGCTTGCGCCACATTGTTACGGATCGCTCAACAAGTCAATTAAAAATCAATTAAAAGTCCATTAGTGACACGCTGCAGCAGCTCGACGCGCTGTATGAGGTTGTACGAGATGGTCAATTCCAAATTCACATTAGGAACAAAAACAAATACTTGTGTTCAATTTGCACTTTCTGACTAAGCTAAAGTATATATTATTAACCTTTTTTTATTTTTGGCTAAGTTTGATACTCATTCTGTTATGTTTGCAAGCCAACATTTATTTGTTTAAACTAATTTTATTGATAGCCTATTTGGATGACCTATTGACCTATATTTTTTATATTATTTGTTTCTACAAAGTTTGGATATATGCCTCTTATTATGTATTATTTTGATGGACTGATTGATATTCTGTTCGATTTTATAAATCAAATAGAATAGAGGAAAAAATATGTATATACATTAGAGATGTCCGATAATATCGGCCGATAAATGCTTTAAAATTTAATATAGGAAATTATCGGGATCTGTTTCAAAAAGTTAAATTTATGACTTTTTAAAACGCCGCTGTACGGAGTGGTACACAGACGGTAGGGAGAAGTACAGAGCAGTTGCGTCTTCCAGTCATACTTGCCAACCCTCCCGATTTTCCCGGGAGACTCCCGAATTTCAGTGCCCTTCCCGAAAATCTCCCGGGGCAACCATTCTCCCGAATTTCTCCCGATTTCCACCCAGACAAAAATACCTGAGGCGTGCCTTAAAGGAACTGTCTTTGCGTGCCGGCCCAATCACATCATATCTACGGCTTTTCACACACACAAGTGAATGCAAAGCATACTTGGTCAACAGCCGTACAGGTCTCACCGAGGGTGGCCGTATAAACAACTATAATACTGTTACAAATATGCGCCACACTGTGAACCCACACCAAACAAGAATGACAAACACATTTCGGGAGAACATCCGCACCGTAACACAACATAAACACAACAGAACAAATACCCAGAACCCCTTGCAGCACTAACTCTTCCGGGACGCTACAATATACCCCCCCCCCCCCCGCTACCCCCCCCCCCCCAACTCAACCCCGCCCACCTCAACCTCCTCATGCTCTCTCAGGGAGAGCATGTCCCAAATTCCAAGCTGCTGTTTTGAGGCATGTCGTTGAAGTGCAATTTCCCCTCGTTAGCATCGAGGTATTGTGAGGCAGAACGATCGCTGTGGATCGACTACTACCAGTCCAAAACAGTCGGAATCCCTTGCGTAAGCATTCCATTCAGTTGTAAACAAACGGCACAAATGGCATTCTGGTCACCTTCTGTTCACCTGTGGGATGTTCCAAATAAGTGTTTGATGAGCATTCCTCAACTTTCTCCGTTTTTTTTGCCACTTGTGCCAGCTTTTTTTAAACAAGTTGCAGGCTTCAAATTCCAAATGAGCTAATATTTGCAAAAAAATAAAGTTTACCACTACAAACGTTAACGTCTTTGCAGTCTATTCAATTTAATATAAGTTGAAAAGAATTTGCAAATCATTGTATTCTGTTTTTATTTACCAACTTCACTGGTTTTGGGTTTTGTACATATATACTGTATGTATGTACATACATACATACATACATACATACATACATACAGTATATACACATTTATATACATACATTTGCTATTTAATGTCAATTTTGTTCCATTAAAATCTCATTTGATTAACGTTTGCACAAGTTACCTCTGCTAATTTTCGTTAGCCTATCAATCAGCTGGTCCATTGTACCTTAGCATTAAGCTAGCAGCATGAAAGCCAACCTTCATCCTGTATAATTAAATGGCTTTTTTCAGTTGATCCCAAACTGTATTGTTGATTTAACCCAATTCCTACAAGTATGTGAACTTCATGTGTTCATTATTGTACTTTCCCTTGTGCGCTTAGTTTTACAGTGACTTCCTTGTGGAGACTATCAATAAACAACCTCATCTCTAATTTTAAAGACTGTTTACATATTCGGCAAAGTAAATTCCAACAGTCAGGGAGGGCAGGATAATATATGACGATAAACCAGGGGTGTACAAAGTACAGCCCGTGTTAAAATGTAGAAATAAAATATGCAGCAACAAATTAAAAATAGAGCAAAACAATATAGGAAAAATATATATGTCTATACTAATTACTAATATTTGTTTGCCTTTTTTAAAGAAAATATATGCATAATTGGCATAATTATGCAAATTATATGTCAGATTGACACCACCCTGGCCACGCCCCCACTACCACAAATTGTTTGTAATCTGTGGGAAACATTGTGTAGACTGTTCAGCCTGTTGTTTTGCACTGTTCATGTGTATACTGTGTGTTTTTCAATAAAGTTAAAAAAAAAAAAGATGTAAAAGATGGCTGCAAGAGGGAACGTGAGAGGGACACAACTGCGGGGGGCATGTGCTCCCATTTCCAGCAGCACAGGAAGGGAAACTGTCTTACCTTGCACGGTGCCCCAGGGATACTGGCGAGCCTTCACCATCTTGTTCCCGATCTTCACCTCCTCCGTGCTGCCCACCACTGCGAACGGCAAATGGCTCTGTGGAGAAGACGTGGGTGTGTTGGTTGTTGCCAGCTTCCTTATGCCAATAGAACACGAAAATATACAAGATAGAGCTGAATATCTACCTACTCAGTGGCCTAGTGGTTAGAGTGTCCGCCCTGAGATTGGTAGGTTGTGGGTTCAAACCAAAGACTATACAAATTGGACCCGTTACCTCCCTGCTTGGCCCTCAGCATCAAGGATTGGAATTGGGGGTTTAATCACCAAAAATGATTCCCGGGCGCGGTACTATAGCTTCAATGGCGTCGTTAGCAACAGCATTGTTAAGCTTCGCCAGGCTGGAAAGCATTAACCGTGTAGTTACATGTCCATGGTTTAATAGTATTGTTGATTTTCTGTCTATCCTTCCAGTCAGGGGTTTATTTATTTTGTTTCTATCTGCAGTTAAGCCCGATGCTATCACGTTAGCTCCGTAGCTAAAGTGCTTCGCCGATGTATTGTCGTGGGGATAAAAGTCACTGTGAATGTCCATTTCGCGTTCTCGACTCTCATTTTCAGGAGGATATAGTATCTGAGGTGGTTTAAAATACAAATCCGTGATCCACAATAGAAAAAGGAGAGAGTGTGGAATCCAATGAGCCAGCTTGTACCTAAGTTACGGTCAGAGCGAAAAAAGATGTGTCTTGCACTGCACTCTAGTCCTTCACTCTCATGTTCCTCATCCACGAATCTTTCATCCTGGCTCAAATTAATGGGGTAATCGTCGCTTTCTCGGTCCGAATCGCTCTCGCTGCTGGTGTAAACAATGGGGAAATGTGAGGAGCCTTTCAACCTGTGACGTCACGCTACTTCCGGTACAGGCAAGGCTTTTTTATATCAGCGACCAAAAGTTGCGAACTTTATCGTCGATGTTCTCTACTAAATCCTTTCAGCAAAAATATGGCAATATCGTGAAATGATCACGTATGACACATAGAATGGATCTGCTATCCCCGTTTAAATTAAAAAAAATCATTTCAGTAGGCCTTTAAACAGTTTGTTTCATGGTTAGCGGACAGAAGGTATGCTCTGAATCAGGCCTGGGCAATTATTTTGACTCGGGAGCCACATTTAGAGAAACAAATGTGTCAGGGGGCCGGTATATCTATTTTTAGGAACACTAATACAAAACCTCACAATAATGTCTAATTGAATGCTAAAAACGTCATGACAAACCGCCTTAAAAAACGTAATGGAATTTTACATTGTTCTATGAACGATAAAACACTGAATATTGACAAAATATGAATGTCACACCCCCTTTCGATCGACATATTTTACAATCAAGTAAAACGCACAAAAATGCAACAAAACAGTGAAATATGAACGCGAAGGGTACAAAATAAACCCACCGACAATCTGATATATCTGATACATCACTAAGCTTTAGAACTTTGTTGTGAAAATCTCCTTCCGCGTCTGTGGAAACGCTTTCCGCCCACACTGCTTGGTGCCTCGTCTGAGCTGCTGTGACGTAGATTACCATAGTAACTAATTAGATGACCATAGTAACTAATTAAATTACCATAGTAACTGGTATATCATCCATAAGCGCAGATTCCAACCATTGAAATACTTTGTATAGTTCAAGACTTGCGGTCATTAGATAACGTCACTGCACATGATAATGGCAGCTAGTTTCCATCTTAAAGATCTAAAAAAATGATTTGGGAATGTCCGGCGGGCCAGATTGAAAAGCTTAACGGGCTGCATGTGGCCCCCGGGCCTTAATTTGCCCAGGTCTGCTCTGAATGAACCAATGAAAGTATTTGTTGTGTTTAAAGTAGCAGTAGAGTGGACAAACAAGTTGATTTTTTATTATTAATTGTGTTTCATTGTATACAATTAAACCATATCCAATTGTATTTTCAATCAGCAAAGTATGTGAAAATAAGGTCTAAACATCACAAAATGCCACAAATTCACTCAGCCATTTTGAATATTCCACTCTGAATACCTTCAGCAACCTGCAGTCTGACCATATTTTCAGATCAATCATACTGCTACTACGCAAAAATTGTAAAGAGATGTGGTGTTTATCATTCAAAATCCTTATGTAAGACAAGAATAAAGTAGATAAATAGCTAACAATTGAGTCAACACATGGAGGGTCCTCTGTTGCGGCCATTATAAGCCCTCTAAAAACATCCAAAAAGCGCCAACAATACTCTATTTACACGCCATGACCTGAAAATTAACCAAATATGAGTGATATTGTTATTATAAGCGCCGACGCAGACAGACTATTTTATTTTCGATAGCAGTGAGCTAATGCTAGTTTATGCTGCTATTGTTGACACACTGAGCCAGGGGCTGCTTCTGCTTTGTCTCAAACTTGCTAAAAGTAGATTATAATTCATGAATCTCTCACCTGCTAGAAGACAAATGTGGCCATGGACCGACAGGTTGGTCCACTTTCACACTACCCAAGATGATGGAAAATAAAACCCTTCGTGAGGATTGCGATTGTTTCTTCATCTAAACTGAATTATGTGAGCGTCCCGTCGGTCGGCATTCCAGCGAGAGTGGAAATATTACAGTAAGTGTTTCTTTTATTATGGTTTGTTATGGTTAGTTTGTATGTTTAGCACCTAGAAAAGTTGCTAATGCCATAGTGTTTCAATAAAGCTACATCCATTTAGCACTTGATACTATTTTGATAATATCTATTTATTCGCAAACTCTGGAAGTCTTTTGGTGTCATAAATTATATATATTTACAGTATATATATATATATATATATATATATATATATATATATATATATATATATATATATATATGATAATAGCTTCAATATAGAGGTAACTTGTTTTTCCACTCTGAAACTTTAAGCTAACTCTTCTATTCCTGAATCACCGCACAAAAAAGGTGACAAATTGTCAAAACGTACAGCCTTACTGTGTTGCTTGTACTATTCAAACTCTGAAAACTACACTACATGGTGGCGCTGTTAATATATCCAGAAGCTCCGGTTATCTTGAAAATTATATCACAGCTCAAGACACCCACTGTAAATTTATGCTGCTTTTAGCACAATCACCAAAAAAGTTGGTACACACCTTTAGGTGACTGAAATGCACATGACGGAGACACTTGAGCAAGATTGGTTCGCAAAAAAATGGCTGTCATTGCCAGGATTTTGCAACTAGTTGTCTGTAAGTCATTGACCATTTGTCTAATGGTTATAAAAAAAGTTTTGGGTATCTGTATTGAGAGCTGGGCGATATGGCTGAAAACTGTATCAGGATATAAGGCGCTTTAAATCAGTCGATATCGATAATCATTGATATCTTCTATGACATTTCGGAAATAAGGATCAGGAGAAAAATATATAAAATGTAAAAAATGTTATTTAAAATGTAACCTTCCTCTGATTATAATCCCCTCAGCTATAAAGGTGGAAAGGGATGGAAATGTCAACACAAGCATGGAAAACAATCAATGTAAACAACATTCTAAAAGCACACTTTCGCTCTTTAAATTAAGGTTAAAAAATAAGTAATATGTAAGAAGTGCTTAATAAAGTGTAACAAAATAGTGCAAAGTTTGAAAGTGTAAACAGAGAGAAACCTGAGAATAATTATTTTCTGCAGGTTTAGTGCCAGGAAGTTATGGCTGTGCTCTAAAGGGTGAGCGCGGTGGGGACGAGCGCCTTGCATAATTCACAGACCACATTGGTCTGTTTAAAAATTAAAAATAAATTAAAAAAGTGCCATATTGTCGAGGTGACTTTTCCCCTTTTATCCACGGTTACCAGCGAGCAAATGCCTTTGTTCATGCAACCAACCTTGCTTTTTATTGATAATGATTACGTGTCTACCGCAATATATACAGTATTGATATCGTTATGTCGCTCAGTCCTATCTGTATTACATGAATGATAACATAAGGATTTCATCACAACTCACATAAAGGTACACGTCTATACAAGGCTATTTTAACTCAGATCAGTTTTAGAAAAGGCTAAAGTTAATCAGGTAAATCTAAAATTTAGAATTACATTTCAGTACAGTACTCGCACCGGAAAAAGGATAACATTATATTACAAAAACAGCGTTTGGAAAAGCGTATGATTTTTAGGATTAGAGGGGGAAAAAATCGTTCAAATTCAATTGTTTGATTGCATAAAAACGACACAAATTTTTCTCCACGTTTTCAAACAATAAAAAGAGTTTAGGAAAATCTTTCCCCCCCACGTTGGTATTTTGCCAAAAAGTGTGTTTTCGGCAAATATATATTGATATCGTTATATCGCCCAGTCCTATGATAACATAAGCATTTTCACCACAACTCACATAAAGGTACACGTCTATACAATAGTGGCCGCCATATTAAACATTAGGCTATTTTAACTCAGGTCAGTTTTAGAAAAAGCTAAAGTTAATCAGGTAAATCTAAAATTTAGACATACATTTCAGTACAGTACTCGCACCGGAAAAAGGATAACATTATATTACAAAAGCAGCGTTTGGAAAAGTGTATGATTTTTAGGATTAGAGGGGAAAAAAATCATTCAAATTCAATTGTTTGATTGCATAAAAACGACACTAATTTCTCTCCACGTTTTCAAACAATAAAAAGAGTTTTGGAAAATCTTTCCCCCCCAGGTTGGTATTTTGCCAAAAAGTGTGTTTTCATTGACTAAAAATATTAACCAAACGGTCAAAAAACACCTTTGAGTAGACATGCCTGACTCCCTAAATGTAAAAGGGTTCCTCCTTAGAAGTAGTTGCTGTCGCAGTAGTTTTGCAGACAAACACACTGAATGAACACAAGAAGAGTCAGGGCAGATGTTCTTTAAGTGTTTTTGGCTCATGCGTTTAAAGACTGTCAAGCTTGCTGCAGGCTAAGCTGGCCGATTGTCTGCAGCGACGACGCTGCACGAGGGCTCTGTCTTCGTTCTACAATGTGCAAGGTGTCGCGACGCGTGACTTACGTTCATGGTGGAGTTGATCTCGGCGACGGACTCGTCGTCGGTGGGGAACTGGTAGATCTGCACGCCGTTGCTGACCAGCTCGCTGGTGATTTTAATCTTGAACTTGGTCAGCTCACTCTTGGAGATGGCGTCGGACTTGGCCACGATTGGGATAATGTTGACCTATGGGGCGCAGACAAGAAGATGGCGCGAAAGTGAGAAGACATCATAGTGAGAGACAACAGTCTTCAGAGGTGAAGCTGAGAATAGAAACATTTTTAATGGGCCTTTTAGACTTAGACTTCCTTTTTATTGTCATTCAAAATTGAACTTTACAGTACAGATAAGAACGACATTTTGTTTCATTAGCTCATGGTAGTGCAGGATAAAAGAGCAATAAGGTGCAGATATAAATAAATAGATTACTGTACAGATAAATATATTGCACTTTTGCATATGCATCCACGTTTATGGATGTATGTTATATTGTCTTTATATTATATTTTAAAAAAGAGTTGCCTTTGTTCAGCATTTTCAATTGCTGGGATGTTACTGACGTCACGTCCGGCTCACGTCCCACCCGATGAAAATGCGTGGTGGTCAAGGTAGCTCTGTTCTCAAAGGGTTCTAGGCTCCATTTAGCCTTTCTCGAAGATAAAATGCCCTTTGCTTTTGTTGTTTTTGGCTGTACGAACCGTTCAAATCGCAGAAAGGATAAATGTTTCTGCACAGTTACACAAGATGTAATCAAAAAGGGAGGAAGAGTGCAAGATTTTACAAAACGACGACGAGAAACTCATGCAGCTCACACTCCAGTCCAAGGGAGCAGAGTCAAAGAATGCAAGAGTTTGCAGCGATCACTTCGTTAAAGGTTTGTTTGATGTATACTTTTAACGTGTAGTATTTCCCATTTAAGTATTATTAGTTTAATCTTTTTTTGAAGGGACAACGCACAGAAACATTAAGCTCAAAGACAGATATGTTCTGTACCAGATTATAGCTAAATAGCTAATTTCCATCTGCAGTCCCTGGCTACCTAAATTAAAGGGATACAAAAATCATGCAATAAAATTATGACAATAAAACTATAGCATGTAATCAAATTAAGAAAAGTCATAAAATGCCCTTTCATGGACACATACTTAATATACAATACAACCACACCTCATTTACATCCTCACACAAAGACAATACATGCTCTTGTTCACATCTGTCATCATTTGTAAAAACAACCATGATTTTAACAGACACACCTCACAGTTTACAACAAAATGCTCTCATGGATACAAATTAGGTTGATGTGTCAATCATAGTGCCCACCTTAGTGACCGTGTGAGCAGCTTTGATTGCTCCAAAGCCACTTTTTAACTTCAATTGTGAATGAAGAGTAATCTGTTAGACTTTTCAAGTTTGTTGTGAGGTCGTTCCATTTCTTTATCGCTTTATATGAAAAGGCTAATTGTGCAAAAGATGTTTTACATCTGGGTACGCTACACTGCCCCCTGGTGGAGGCTGGTGTGATTCTAGTTGTCACAGCAGATGTAAACTGGACAAAGTGCTTAAGTGGCGCTGGTGCAGCGTTATTTAGGATTCGATGGGCCATTCGTATCTAATCTTTGAATGTTAGCTAAAATTAACAGTCTATATTTTTGGAGAACTAAACAGTGATGGTGGTGTTGTGATTTTCGGTCAAGGTTATCTTGATATTATTTGTATTTCTTAAACACATCTTAAACGAATGTTTTGAAAAGCACCAACTCGGCGAGTCCAAATAAAATAAATCGAATGTGAGCAAAACCTAAAAGTAGAGATGTCCGATAATATCGGACTGCCGATGTTATCGGCTGATAAATGCTTTAAAATGTAATATCGGAAATTATCGGAATCAAAAAGTAAAATTTATGACTTTTTAAAACGCCGCTGTGTACACGGACGTAGGGAGAAGTACAGAGCGCCAATAAACCTTAAAGGCACTGCCTTTGCGTGCCTGCCCAATCACATAATATCTACGGCTTTTCACACACACAAGTGAATGCGATGCATACTTGGTCAACAGCCATACAGGTCACACTGAGGGTGGACGTATAAACAACTTTAACACTGTTACAAACATGCGCCACAATGTGAACCCACACCAAACAAGAATGACAAACACATTCTGGGAGAACATCCGCACCGTAACACAACATAAACACAACAGAAAAAATACCCAGAACCCTTTGCAGCACTAACTCTTCCGGGACGCTACAATATACACCCCCCGCTACCCCACCTCAACCTCCTCATGCTCTCTCAGGGAGAGCATGTCCCAAATTCCAAGCTGCTGTTTTGAGGCATGTTAAAAAAAGAATGCACTTTGTGACTTTAATAATAAATATGGCAGTGCCATGTTTGCATTTTTTCCCATAACTTGAGTTGATTTATTTTGGAAAACCTTGTTACATTGTTTAATGCATCCAGCGGGGCATCACGACAAAATTAGGCATAATGTGTTAATTCCACGACTGTATACAGGTATATCGGTATCGGTTGATATCAGAATCGGTAATTAAGAGTTGGACAATATCGGAATATCGGATATCGGCAAAAAAGCCATTATCGGACATCTCTACCTAAAAGAGTTAAGTATTTACCAAAGACAACAATCCTAAATGAAGCTTTCAGCACACACACAATGTTGACATCAATAATTACAGTATATTTTGATAAAGACAGATAAAAACAGCCATCTTGGCTCGGTCGCCCACTACTGATTTTTACTTTCAAGAAGTTACATGTCGGAATACAAGCAATGGGAGCTTAAGTAGTTGTGCTACTTCTCTACTACTACTTCCTACAACTCGCCTACTATGATTCGCTGGTATTGTAAAAACTAAATACTCTCACACACTCTACATAATTGATGCTATCGTCCTTTTCAGGTGCAGCAGCATACAAATGCATCCCTCGGATATATGTGAAGACTGCTCCGTCGTCAGATCAGGTCGCCGCGGGCACAGCTGCTCAGGCAAAGACTTGGGGCGTCCACGCAAATAAGCCTCTGGCGGGAGCATCTCGCATAAAAGCAGTCAGCTGGTGAGCAACAACATCACGAGGTGTAGCGGGAATACAGGCAGATGGCTTTAAAAGGCTCGTGACCCATGAGTGGAAGGAAGGCGTCCATATTGCTACAGCGATACAACCCTTTTCATTTATAATCATGCGTAACGATTCAATGAATTCAAATGCGATCAAAGTACAAAGTGAGCGTCTCATGTGGAATGGGAAGTACTATGAGGGGATTTTTGCCTAGGCCATTCAGAAACACTATGTTTTTTCTGCAAAAGTGGGATTTGTGGGCCGAAAAGCAATGATGTGTAAATGATGTCATGGCACTGCCCTGAAGCATCCAATCAGATCGTTCCGCTGACATTCCCATGCAGTAAATGGTAATAATATAAGCCAGCACTCATTTCTTCCTTTGTCAGCGCTCACAAGGGATTTAAAAGTCACCTATTAGGCAAAATGGACTGTTATAACAGTACGGTGTGTCCCTGGAGACAGTTTATGAGCAACAAACGTTAGGAACATTCACGTTCTCCCTCACTTGATCTCTCCATTTGTTTGACAAGAGGCGCTCAAGCAGTCGATTTTGATTTCCGGGTTTTCATGACACATCGCTGCACATCTAAAATAAAGTCTTCAATAAAGCCTGAGTCGTAGGAACTAGATGTGGGAATATTTGGCCACCTCAAAATTTGATTTCGATTGGGCTGACTATTCAATTCAGATTCGATTAATCTTGTTATACATTATTCTGTTTATACATTTTAATCAAACCTTTTCAAAACCTGCTGAAAACCTTCTCTTGCCTGCTGACGTACAATTTATACGCACAGTACGATATCCTTAAAATCATGTATAAACAAATTGTACCAAAACATTCATTTTTAAAAAGACAAAGTAATTATAATCAAAAAGGAACTCAGATTTTAGTTTTCGAACATTGACAATAGAAAGATGCTGTGGAGGGGGGCGTGGTCTGCGGGCCTGCAGCGAAGCAGGGTGTGCCAGGACCGGCCTCGAAATCAGCGACAGGTGCGTAGATGGCCCACCTGGGCCTTGTTATCTAATCACCTGTCGCTCTGTTATAAGCAGCAGCCAATAGGAGAGACGGGGTTGGAGTGGGAGTGGGAGTGGGAGTTGGAGCTAGAGCAAGAGCGCGAGCGGGAGAGACTAAAAGACAATTGCTGGAAAGCAACCTGGGACATTACGTCTAAATAAAACAATATTGTAACCCTGAAACAGGCTCTCATGTCGGTGCTTGGTGGTCCGAAGAACCCCCTGGAGGGCAACCTCCACAGATGCATTTTAATTAAAGGTGTCACGGAAAAAAACTATGTAAACGAAACGAAATTTCGTTTTTATCTGTGCTGTAAAGTTCAAATTTGAATGACAATAAAAAGGAAGTCTAAGTCTAAGTCTAAAAGTCTTCCTGTATTCCAAAACAATTGAAAATCATAAATAAAAGATATGATTTTGTGTGAAATGGTGCTTTATTTAGCTTGTTGTAGTGGACCCCAACTTAAACAAGTTGAAAAACTTATTCGGGTGTTACCATTTAGTGGTCAATTGTACGGAATATGTACTTCACTGTGCAACCTACTAATAAAAGTCTCAATCAATCAATCAAAGCTTGTGAAGTGGTAATCTGGCCTTGCAGTCTTGAAAAACAAATGATGTAGTTGTGTGAATAGAGGGGAAGATGTTGTAGGTTTATAATTCTTTCTGCTACTTTTTATTCATTATTTACTTGAATGTTATGTTAATTTTTATTTTAATAAATTAAATAAATGGAATGTTTATTATTTTTTTACATTTATTCTACAATTTTTATTTACCAAAATCACAGAATTTTGATTAATCTACTAAATGAAAATAAGCTGGTGTTGCTAACATGTGTGTCCTCCTGACCCACTTATGGTTTTGTATCTATAGCTATGGCATTTATTTACCCTCTGAGACTTTGAAATAGTCGACTATAAATAGCACATATGGGGCCTTTAGGGGACTTGTAAATCTGTATTGATTCTTTGGGCCGTGGTGTTGTTACACTTCTTACTTGAGAGTCCAATAATCGCACCAATCTCGGCTGAAGGTATTGCACACTAAGTGGAATTGAATCAGGGTGTGTGCGTAATAGACGTACGGTATGTACAGTCGCGATCAAAAGTTTGCATACACTTGTAAAGAACATAATGTCATGGCTGTCTTGAGTTTCCAATAATTTCTACAACACTTATTTTTTTGTGATAGAGTGATTGGAGCACATACTTGTTGGTCACAAAAAACATTCATGAAGTTTGGTTCTTTTAATGAATTTATTATGGGTCTACTGAAAATGTGACCAAATCTGCTGGGTCAAAAGTATACATACAGCAATGTTAATATTTGGTTACATGTCCCTTGGCAAGTTTCACTGCAATAAGGCGCTTTTGGTAGCCATCCACAAGCTAACATCACATGGACAAAGACAAGACCTTCTGGAGGAAAGTTCTGTGGTCAGATGAAACACAAATTGAGCTGTTTGGCCACGTTACCCAGCAATATGTTTGGAGGAGAAAAGGTTAGGCCTTTAATCCCAGGAACACCATGGTGGTGGTAGTATTATGCTCTGGGCCTGTTTTGCTGCCAATGGAACTGGTGCTTTACAGAGAGTAAATGGGACAATAAAAAAGGAGGATTACCTCCAAATTCTTCAGGACAACCTAAAATCATCAGCCCGGAGGTTGGGTCTTGGGCGCAGTTGGGTGTTCCAACAGGACAATGACCCCAAAAACAGGTCAAAAGTGGTAAAGGAATGTCTAAATCAGGCTAGAATTAAGATTTTAGAATGGCCTTCACAAAGTCTTGACTTAAATGTGTGGACAATGCTGAAGAAACAAGTCCATGTCAGAAAACCAACAATTTTAGCTGAACTGCACCAATTTTGTCAAGATGAGTGGTCAAAAATTCAACCAGAAGCTTACCAGAAGCTTGTGAGTGGCTACCAAAAGCACCTTATTACATGTAAGCAAATATTAACATTGCTGTATGTATACTTTTGACCCAGCAGATTTGGTCACATTTTCAGTAGACCCATAATAAATTCATAAAAGAACCAAACTTCACGAATGTTTTTTGTGACCAACAAGTATGTGCTCCAATCACTCTATCACAAAAAAATAAGAGTTGTAGAAATGATTGGAAACTCAAGACAGCCATGACATTATGTTCTTCACAAGTGTAAGTCAACTTTTGACCACGACTTTATATGACAACATGGAACTCACCTTGCTGTCGAGCTTCTTCATGGTCACCAAGTCGAGGGACTTGAGCGAGTGCCCCGTGGGAGCGATGAAGTAGAGACATGCGTGGATGCGCGTGTCGTGGTAGCTGTGTAACGTGCGCTTGATCTTCAGCTCCTCTTGGAGATACGCTTCAAACTGGGTATCGATGAACTCCACGATGGACTTGTAGCTGCCAGAGACACACAAGCGGACACGACAATAAAAACCTGTCTGGTGGCCTCTTTTACGTGCGGTAATGTACCTGTCTTCCTTATTAATCTGGTCCCCGAAGCCCACGGTGTTGACGACGGTGAGCTTGAGGCGCACGTTGCTCTCCTGGAGCTCGTAGGTGTTGGACTTGAGCGTCACTCCGGGCTGGCTGTGCTGCGTGGGATCGCCCTCAAACTTGGTGTTGAACAACGTGTCCATCAGAGTGGACTTGCCCAGACCCGTCTCTCCTACACAACATCATATAGCGAAATGGAATCATTTTGGAGGACACAACTCAGGCATAGGCAGGTCAGGTGGGCATTCATGATGGTGTTGACTCGTTTGTTTTCATTTGTGACGCCCATACAAAGCAAAAAAAGTTGAGTTAAGAGTACTTGTTGCAACCAGCATAGGTGCTGGAAATTCCAATATGTAAATAGTTTGTTGTCTAACAAGGCTGCAGCCATCTATTATTTGATTATTCGAATAAACGGATCAAACACACTTAATAGCCTCTATGCGTAATTTAGGGGAAATAGCTGAAATATCCCATCCATCCATTTTCTACCGCTTATTCCCTTCGGGGTCGCGGGGGGCGCTGGAGCCTATCTCAGCTACAATCGGGCGGAAGGCGGGGTACACCCTGGACAAGTCCCCACCTCATCGCAGGGCCAACACAGATAGACAGACAACATTCACACTCACATTCACACACTAAGGCCAATTTAGTGTTGCCAATCAACCTATCCCCAGGTGCATGTCTTTGGAGGTGGGAGGAAGCCCGAGTACCCGGAGGGAACCCACGCAGTCACGGGGAGGACATGCAAACTCCACACAGAAAGATCCCGAGGCCGGGATTGAACTCACGACTACTCAGGACCTTCGTATTGTGAGGCAGATGCACTAACCCCTCTCCCACCGTGCTGCCTAAACAATGATTTTTCTGCTAGCCATAAGCTTCATTCTTTTTTCTAATAAATGCACATTATAAACAACGAAATTGCACTATTAATATGTGTGCATTAACAGGAATAAAAACTAAAAACTTTTTTTTTTAAACTTTCTAAAGTTTGCCGTCTCATGTGCACTCAATTACAGCAGCCGTGCAAAAACTATGTTTGCGTATTTTAAAGTTCTGGGCACTCTATGCGGTCTGGATTTCATACATTTTTATTATTTAATTAAATGATTAATGGAAGCCTTTTTGGGGAGAGGGTCGGTATAGCACGATTGGTTGAGTGGCCGTGCCAGCAACTTGAGCGTTCCAGGTTCGATCCCCGCTTCCGCCATCCTAATCACTGCCGTTGTGTCCTTGGGCAAGACACTTTACCCACCTGCTATAATATATTATTTTCAATAAGTTGAATATGTTTGTTATAATTCTTCCGTGTACTTTTTAAACAATTGTAGTTTGAACAGTTTCTTAAACTGAATCATATTAGCGCTTTGTTTGATGTATTTGCTTAATCCATTCCATAATTTAATTCCACATACTGATATAGTAAATGTTTGAAGTGTTGTACGTGCATACAAATGTTTTAAGTAACATTTTTCTTTGAGGTTATATTTCTCCTCTTTTGTTGAGAAGAATTGTTTTACATTCTTGGGTAGCAGGTTATAGTTTGTTTTGTACATAATTTGAATGTATCAAATCATTAAATTTCAATATTCTTGATTTAATAAATAAAGAGTTTGGATGTTCTCTATAATCAACATTATGTATTATTCTAACTGATCTTTTTAGTAACACAGTTAGTGAATGTAATGTACTTTTGTAATTATCTGTACATATTTCTACACAATAACTAAGATATGGTAACACTAGCGAGCAGTAGAGAATATGGAGTGATTTTTGGTCAGAACTCTATTATTATATAAATATTTCTTGTTACTTTATGTTGTATATTTTTTTATATGAGATTTCCAACTCATTTCTCATCTATTATTACACCCCCCAATTTTTTTTTTTACTCTTTCAATGTTTACTCTGTATATTTGTATTAGTGTTTGACTTTCCCCTCTATTGTTGCAAAATAACATTATTTTAGTTTTACTGAGGTTCAGATATAGTCTGTTTTTTGTCAAACCCCTTCTTTATTTTGTTCATTTCTTCTGTTATTATTTGTATTAGCTTCTGTGTGTTCTCTCCTTAACAAAACGCAGTCGTGTCATCTGCAATTGTACTAACTTTAAGTCCTTTGCAACTTTACAAATGTCGTTTTTGCAAAGAACTTCTGTTTTCATGCCATTGTTGTGGAAGGATATAGTGTAACTTAATGTTACACTATTTCATTATTACTATTATTGCATTACATACTATACATTACCTTTTGCACTATATTAATTTATATTATTATGCGTTGTCAATTTTTTACTTTTTTATGTCATTGCCTGAAATTTAAAAAAATAAAAAAATGAAAATAAACGTCCCATATAATGCTGCAACAATTACTAAAAAGGTTTGATTTCTATTCTGTTGCTTTGATTAATCATTTAATGAATGTGTGCGTGCTCATTTTTGTCTACTTGACAGTTGCATCTAAAAATATCAGAAAATTATAATCGTGAAGAACTATCTATCGCCCAATAGTATATAAAAAAAATCCTGAATCCAGACGAGGATCTACAGTATTTGTTATAAGTGGAAGCCAATAGTTGAGTAAATATGTTACTTTTATGACAGTAAATGCTTTGCATTTCACTCAATTGTCCATCCAAAACGTTGCCATATTCTTGTATGAGCCACTGAATGAAGACAAATAAGAATTTAAATATGCATCAAACTAAAATGTAGGCAATCGAGGTAGGAGGCGTGTTTGCTGATGCACTCTGACGTTCATTTATCTCCCAGGCAGTCAGATGACTCAGTCAGCTGGCTTCTTCTGCAAGAACTTCTATTTTTAAGTCTTCACGGCCCATCTATGTCAGCCTGTTTTTTGCAGGACATCTCTCCATTTAGCAACCGCTTAACCGCTCCTGTGAATCTTTGCAATTTTATAGTAAGGCCAATTGAAATACGATAGTTACGTGTTTCCTTGGAATGTTACACATGGATGAACTCATTCCACATTTATGTACAGTGAGACTCTAGGACAAAAAGCGCTAGAAAGGTCTTCTTTGAGCTCTCATCTGCCTCGACATTAGGTACACCTGCACAAGCTTACGAAAACCCAATTCAAGTGTCAATTAAAACTGAAAATTATTATGTTCTTGTTTCATTATACCTTATCTCCTAAAATAGGGCCAAACATCTATGGCCAAAATAACGAATTATTTTTTTATCAATATTGAAATCACAATTATTTATTCGCATTAGCTTGGCAATGTACTTTAGATAATCAGGTCGGGAAATTTGGGGGCGGGGAGCGTGTGAACGTGACTTCATCTTGTCATTTTTTTATGAAATAGTCTAATACTAAAAAAGCTGATTATACATTAAAGGAAAAACTTTGTGTTTTTGTTCATTATTAGTAAAAGCATTTTAAATTGTTCCTCATTACATGATGCCTTCAGCTCTATTCATCAATTTTTGCTGGGCTTTTTCGGAGCCATAAAAAAACAGTCATCAATGAGACACCGTCGCTTGACCTAATCATCTTGTGTAACCATTGTATCCACTTGAAAAGGTCCTTCAATGCACATTTCATACACATGCGCACGTACAGGGAGTGCATGAACATTAATGCGGGGCACATCTTGCCAGAACACCGGGGAAAAGTGTTTGCACTCGACATAAAAGTGTCTCCAGACTATTTAGCACGATAACGAGCCGTTAGTTGGGTAGTGCGACTCCAAGGAGGCAGAGCAGCATGTTGTGCAGGCGTTCACACCTTAGCAGCAGTGCAATCTTTAACACACTTGACCCCATGGAAAGTCGGTGCAGTGAAACGAGGCCCGGGATAGGGCTGGGCAATATGGCTGAAAACTGTAATAAAGTGTTTCTATATCCATCGATATCTATAATCATTGATATTTTTATGACCTGTCGAACTTAAGAACCACGAGAAAAATATTGTACGGTGTTTTCGGGTCTGTGGGACCCGTTTTTGATTTTTATTAAAAGAAAAATTATAAAATTAATTAATTTTTCAAACTGAGACTCACTGGCTTTGGCTCATTTTCTGTGAAGAACATATATTAGAATACATATTTAATGACCATTAATGACCACACACCATACACCCCCCCTACACATTTCTATTACATATAAGATGTCTGGGTCCACTGGACCCGGGGCTAATAGAAGTGTGGAAATTGATGTTCTGTGTACCGCACGCACGCATGACCCACAATGCACTTCTGCCATGACGCACAATGCACTTCTGCCATGACCCGCCCCCGCCGAATTCTTATTGGTTGATGTGTGTGTGACGATTGTTGACATTTGCTTCGTCTCTTACGCGAATGAGATAAATAATATTATTTGATATTTTACGGTAATGTGTTAATAATTTCACACATAAGTCGCTTATGTCGGAGTATATGTCGCACCCCCGGCCAAACTATGAAAAAAACTGCGATTTATAATCCGAAAAATGCGGTATTTGGGTTAAAAATATTTTTTGCAAACCAGTAATTATAGTCTGCAAATGATGTGTTGTTGTTGAGTGTCGGTGCTGTCTAGAGCGCGGCAGAGTAACCGTGTAATACTCTTCCATATCAGTAGGTGGCAGCCGGTAGCTAATTGCTTCATAGATATCGAAAACAGCGGGTGGGCAGCATGCAGGTAAAAAGGTATCTAATGCTTAGACCAAAAATAAACAAAAGGTGAGTGCTCCTAAGAAAAGGCAGTGAAGCTTAGGGAAGGCTATGCAGAACGAAACTAAAACTAAACTGGCTACAAAGTAAACAAAAACAGAATGCTGGACGACAGCAAAGACTTGCTGCGGAGCAAAGACGGCGTCCACAATGTACATCCGAACATGACATGACGATCAACAATGTCCTCACAAAGAAGGATAAAAACAACTGAAATATTCTTGATTGCTAAAACAAAGTACATGCAGGAAATATCGCTCAAAGGAAGACATGAAACTGTTACAGGAAAATACCAAAACAAGAGAAAAAGCCACCAAAATAGGAGCGCAAGACAAGAACTAAAACACTACACACAGGAAAACAGCAAAAAACTCAAAATAAGTCACGGCGTGATGTGGCAGGTGGTGACAGTACACCTACTTTGAGACAAGAGCTATATTGATGCATGCTTGGTTATGCTTTAAAGTCATATCCAACAATTGCGACAATTACTTTTTACTGTCAACTGAGTTTAGTTTTTTAATGATTTCTGCTGGTGGTGTGACTCCGCATTTTTTCAATGCAAAAAATGTGCCTTGGCTCAAAAAAGGTTGAAAAACACTGATCTAAGTTACATTCAAACCAGTGTGGGTGGCACTGGGAGCAGGTGGGTAAAGTGTCTTGCCCAAGGACACAACGCCAGTGATTAGGATGGCGGAAGCGGGGATCGAACCTGGAACCCTCAAGTTGCTGGCACGGCCACTCTACCAATCGAGCTTTTTCCAAATGAAATGTGAAGAAAGCAGAGGAAGAGGTGCATGATGGGTTCAGGAACACCACATCTGGCCTAAACACACACGTGCTGTTGAAATACCAGTCTCATGACGTTACGTCGACTTTCACCGGCACATTAAAAGATGTTGTCGCTTGTGACCGACCGTGTACTCACCGACGCAGAGGATGTTGAAGCAAAATCCATGATTGACAGATTTGTTGACCAGCTGGTCAGGCATGCTGTCGAAGCCGACATGGCCGGCGAGAGGCACGGTCCGGGCACCTTCACCCTGAACACAACGAAAAAACAGTTCATACGCTATAGCAACGCTTTTCAATAGAATGCTTAAGCCCCAAAACGGGCTGAGAAATGACATCAGATCAGGTATAAAAAAAAAACATCCTTAAAAACTTTAATGAAAGTTTTTTTTGCAGTAAGTCCTTAAAAACAGTACATCATTTGTGTTAGGCAACATTTTTAAGTACGTCTTTAAAACAGCATTGGGACGGTATAGCTCGGTTGGTAGAGCGGCCGTGCCAGCAACTTGAGGGTTGCAGGTTCGATCCCCGCTTCCGCCATCCTAGTCACTGCCGTTGTGTCCTTGGGCAAGACACTTTACCCACCTGCTCCCAGTGCCACCCACACTGGTTTAAATGTAACTTAGATATTGGGTTTCACAATGTAAAGCGCTTTGAGTCACTTGAGAAAAAGCGCTATATAAATGTAATTCACTTCACTTCACTTCATTGCTATCCAGTCATATACTGTAGTAGATCTTTGACTAGTGTTTTATAAAGTCAACCTTAAAAACAGCATAATGCTCCTGTCATTTAGAGGATCTTTGAATAGCTTTTTTTGCAGTATGTTCTTAAAAACATCAGTGCTCCTCCAGTCCCACAGAGGATCTTTGGCTAGTTTGGTTTAGCTGTCGGTCCTTAAAAACAGCACAGCACTCCTGTCATATAGTAAAGGAGTTCTTAAAACTTTTTGACCTAGGGGCCCAAATTTTCCACTACAGACCCACCCAAATATTAACACTGAATTAGTAATCTTACTTTTGGTTTTTAATCATATCTAACATTCTTACATCATAAAAGGATAAACCTTGTCCAAATGATAGGAAGCAATTTGTTAAGCACAACGATTATTATCAAGTAGTTCCTTAAAAATAGCACAGCACTCTGGTTATTTAGAATATTTGACTCGCAGTTTTGCAGTAATTTCCGAGTTACATATTTCAACTGCAACCCGCCGACTTCCTGTTTCCTGGAAGCTTCACTTTCTTGTCGCATTGGGAGACCACAAAGCAATGTTGCACATCATACTGCTTATTGCTCCTTACTTTTAGACGCTATACTCTTGGTCAAAATGTTCGGCACACTTCCACAACTCTATTAAGTTCCAATGGCAAAGTCCTTCCTGTACAAAGATAATAATGCAACACACACTGAATTGTGTGGTTTTGGTGGAAGCAGTGGTGCAGAACTGCAGAGCATCCACATAAGAAGTGAAATACACGTTACAAAGGTTTCTTAATATTTTGGGAACTCATGACACGGTCGAAATATTAGAAACAGCTCTCAGAAATTATGTAGCTTTGTGACTACGTTTACATTTACACTGCAGGCCAAAGTAAATGTTGTTCTACATCCGCTTTTTTCCAGTTGACTGTTTACACTGCGAGTAAAATGTGATCTTTATCAGACTCCAGTATAAACAGACCCCAATGCGGCCTCAATGTCCCTTGCATGCACAGTTCGATAAAGTGAAAACAAAGGAAATTAACCGGATTCCATAAATGAACAAGGAAGTCACTACTACTACTTTGCAAAATAAAAGTTGCCACACCTTAAAAACTAGGGTTTTATTGATGTGAAAATAATTCAAGTAATATAATGTATGAATATACGTATATTGTGTCAAATATTAGGGAGGATTCTAATCTTAAGTAGAGGCAACACGGACAGTGTGGATCTACGTTAGCTTTATTTTTCAACTCTTTTACATAAACAACTTACGCAATGTATGTAACATGTTAGGGCTGGGCGATATGGACGAAAAAGTATAGCTCGATACATTTTTACTTAAACTCGATATTCGATATATATCTCGATATATTTTCCGGTGAAAGTATACATATAAAGATATTCATTTTTGAGCGAGATTCACTGAAATTGAAGTGAATGACAACTGTACTGTAAACAGTCAGTGGCACTTTCATTAACCCAGTTAGTCAAGATGGGTATTAACAGCACTGAAAAGAAACTGTTTAAGTAGCACGGAATTACATAACATAAATAAAATAGAAAAATATTATTTCTACGTAAAATAAATACGTAGACATAGCTGTGCAAACAGAACAGTTTGGATTTGGGCTTACATGGTAAACAACTCAAATGAATGTTTTATCCAGACGCATACATTTGTCCAAATGTGGCCAAGTAGACGCAATGTGGGTTTCCTGGACGTTGTCTACATCGCTAAAAGAAAAATCTAAAGAAGAGAATCCCTCTGCCATCTTCCACTGGTTTTTTAAGTTAAAGTTAAAGTTAAAGTTAAAGTTAAAGTTAAAGTACCAATGATTGTCACACTCACACACACACACACACACACACACACACACACACACACACACACACACACACACACACACACACACACACACACACACACACACACACACACACACACACACACACACACACACACACACACACACACACACACTAGGTGTGGTGAAATTTTTCCTCTGCATTTGACCCATCCCCTTATTCACCACCTGGGAGGTGAGGGGAGCAGTGGGCACGCTGCTGCCACGCCCGGGAATCATTTTTGGTGATTTAACCCCCAATTCCAACCCCTAGATGCTGAGTGCCAAGCAGGGAGGTAATGGGTCCCATTTTTATTGTCTTTGGTATGACTCGGCCGGGGTATGAACTCACAACCTACCGATCTCAGGGCGGACACTCTAACCACTAGGCCACTGAGTAGTAGTATATAAATCGCTCTTCTCTCCTACGACTCGTCGTCATTTGGGACGTCTGTTGTGATTTTCCTTCCTGGTTCGATGACTCGCCCTATTTTGCCTCTGATTGGCCTAATCTCAACCAATCGTGACTCATCATGGTAAACAACCAACCAATCATGGATGTTCTTATACGTGTTGTACGCCTTGGAAGGAGGAAGGGGAGGGGTTTAGTAGACCATGGAGGGGGAGAACAAGGAACACAACAAATAAGCGGCGTTTGGTCATTTTAACGTAAAAATAATTATATCGATATTACGATATTTTCTTAATTCATATCTTGTTAAAAAATATATCCATGTATCGCCCAGCCCTATAACATGTAAGCAAATACGCCACAGCGTACACGTCATTTCCTATATATAGCCTATTATT
Source organism: Entelurus aequoreus (assembly GCF_033978785.1). NCBI lineage: Eukaryota > Metazoa > Chordata > Actinopteri > Syngnathiformes > Syngnathidae > Entelurus > Entelurus aequoreus. The sequence continues at coordinate 26,330,769 of NC_084758.1, forward strand.
TGCGCTATTTGGCCGCTGAAAAAAGACTTTGCTCGCCAAAACCGGATGTTGTGATGACTTATCCACTACTGCTGGCGGGCCGTGTCTTTTCTCGTGCACACGAATGACGTAGCTCGCCCAAAGATGACGTAATAGTCGCAATCAGGTCGCATTTGAAAAGATCAGATTCCCATCTTATGCGAAAAGTTCCAATTTAAAGCACTGAGGAGCGTTTAGACTGGCAAAAAAATATCCGACCGGTGTCACTTGAGGGCAAAAGAAGTACCGTATTTTTCAGACTATAAGTCGCAGTTTTTTTCATAGTTTGGCCGGGGGTGCGACTTATACTCAGGAGCGACTTATGAGTGAAATTATTAACACATTACCGTAAAATATCAAATAAGATTATTTAGCTCATTCACGTAAGAGACTAGACGTATAAGATTTCATGGGATTTAGCGATTAGGAGTGACCGATTGTTTGGTAAACGTACAGCATGTTCTATATGTTATAGTTATTTGAATGACTCTTACCGTAATATGTTACGTTAACATACCAGGCACATTCTCAGTTGGTTATTTATGCGCCATATAACGTACACTTATTCAGCCTGTTGTTCACTATTCTTTATTTATTTTAAATTGCCTTTCAAATGTCTATTCTTGGTGTTGGGTTTTATCAAATAAATTTCCCCCAAAAATGCGACTTATACTCCAGTGCAGCTTATATATGTTTTTTTCCTTCTTTATTATGCATTTTCGGCCGGTGCGACTTATACTCCGGAGTGACTTATAGTCCGAAAAATACGGTAGATTTGGTGTCCAGTGTAAATGGGGCCTTTGTTTTGATACCGTTATTGCATCTTTTTGCTTCGCTTTGTGCCCTTCTTCCACGCTCTTAAATTGTGATCGCGTATAGTGATTGTAATTCCTATCATGAAGCTGATCAATTAAAACAGTGACTACAGCCTCTCTCTTTCTGGACCAAAGCGTTGAAAAGAGTGGAAGCGAGTAGGCGTGCGGCTGCTGTTAGTGATGCTCGCGATAGCGGTGGTTTGCATGGCCGTCTCTGCAAACGCCTTTTCCGCAGCCAACATTAGCAAGGAATTTAGATTATATGGCAAAGCGAGCGTCTGTTATGCGTCCTAACATAACACAAGTGTCGCTCGGGGAAAGAAAAAAAACATTCCAACCGAAAGAAGGCAAAAATGGTGATAGGAGACAGTTGTAGCTTATTGAGATAGTATGCATTTGGGTTTTGGGGGAGAAAAAGACAAGTATTTTAGTTGGAAGTGCAACATTCCAGAAACCCTTCCTGTCTTTCAAGACAACCACAGCCGAGCTGCAGAATGGGATGTCAAACTGCAACAAAAAAAAGGAAAGAAAAGGGTGCTATTCTAAGCACATTGTCTGCACACATTGGTTTAACCAGCCAGAGTAAAATATGTGGAGCATGCAAATGTCTAGGGTGATATACCAAGCAAAATGTTTTGTGTTATTTGGTCTGCTACACACAAATGACAACGCCCGACTGAAAGTTACATTGCAGGAGATAACATAACGGAAATGAGCAGTGCTGAAATGCAATTGGGGGCGTTAGAGAGAATGAATGGCTAGTTGCTATAATAGCTCCAATAGCTAACATTGATTAAAAATGACCTTACACAAAGCATTTTGCGTGTTAGCGAACAAAAGTGGCACATTAAAGTATTAAAAGCATCACTTGTGATGACAGCATCAGTAATTTGTATTAGCATAATATTAAAAAAATATATAAACTGCCGCTCCCCGACATTTTGGGATATATAAAATTACGATAATCACAAAGGCGGGCGGTAACAAGCAAATCACCGATTTAAATATTTCCAGCGCGGAAATAAATAAATGCGGGGGTTTTTTCCACATAAGATTTGATTGGTATAATATCGTTAATTAATTCACTAATTAACATGGCTACTCACCGCTTGCCTTGCTATCTCCGTGGACGCCATTGGTGGTAGCCGTTAGCCGAGCAGCTGAAGCGGGGGAAGCAAGCGGAGTGGAGCCGCTGGGGGTACGCACAACCATCGCCTCTCTCGGAATGTACCATCAATTGTAAAAAATTTAGTTAACTTTAAAAAATAAATACGACATTTAACTAATCGATAGAATAATTAATGATAAGCAAACAGACCAACTATGTGTTTAGAATGACCCGAAATCAACCGTTTTGAGTGATGCTTTTCGAACGAACGCCCCTACGAGGTGGCCTATAATGGCTTCGTCCACGCAAACAGGACTGTAGTACAGTGCATATACAAATCATATCATTGTCTAAAATAATAGATTTTAATAGATAATAGATCATTCATCTATCCTCCTTCAAAACCGCACTAAAAGAACACCTCCAGGCAACTTCAACCCTAAACTAACACCCTCCCTTCCACATCCCACCTGACTGCATTATGATGATAGTATATATTTGTACCATGAATTGATTTAAGTGGACCCCGACTTAAACAAGTTCCATCCATCCATCTTCTTTCGCTTATACGAGGTCGGGTCGCGGGGGCAGCAGCCTAAGCAGGGAAGCCCAGACTTCCCTCTCCCCAGCCACTTCATCCAGCTCTTCCCGGGGGATCCCGAGGCGTTCCCAGGCCAGCTGGGAGACATAGTCTTCCCAACGTGTCCTGGGTCTTCCCTGTGGCCTCCTACCGGTCGGACGTGCCCTAGGGAGGCGTTTAAACAAGTTGAAAAACTTATTCGGGTGTTACCATTTAGTGGTCAATTGTACGGAATATGTACTGTACTGTGCAATCTACTAATAAAAGCCTCAATCAATCAATCAATCATTCAATCAGTCAATCAATCAATCAGTCGTTAGAAAAATGGAGCTGTTTGTAGGCATGTTATTCAGGATAGGATAAGACAGACTTTATTTGTCCCACAATGGAGAAATGGTGTGGTTGCAGCGCAAATGTAAAAAGTCCACAAAAAAAGGTTGAAAACAGGAAAAACATTAAAGAACACATAAAAGACATTAAAGAGCATAGTGCTGATGCAACAAGCTGCCACCTTACCGGCGCCGTTTCTACTTACAGCTGTAAAAATAAAACACAAAAGGGAAAAAGAGCAATAAATAACACATATTGCACCATAGATTGACTAGACTGCGAACTATGGCCAAACATGGACGCGACTTGTCCAGGGTGCACCCTGCCAACGCCAAGAGGGACAAGCGGTAGTAAATGGATGGATGGATGGACTCCATAATTTTCATTTCGTTAGTGCGCTTGGACCGGATGTGATGTTATGCGCTCTTATTCTGAAGCCAGAAGTCTATGTGTGGTTTGAGGGGATGTGCTTCGACCAGAGTTCACGATTGACAATAAAGAAAAGTGCATCTGGTTATACCCATACTGAACTCTAATAACAAACCCTCGGTTGCATTATTATATTGTAATTCTGCCATATAATACATAAATTGACGAAGTTAATATTCGTACTAGTAATTATTAATCATGTGCTTGACTAATTATAAGTGTAACCTATTTTTATGGACTTGCCTCTTTGTGATGTTAAGTTCCTGTTATACGGTGTACAGTATATGCCTTGAGCTCTTATTTTGAAGGCGCTAAGAACAAAAAAAAATCCCACCCCTGCCACCAATGTAACCGAGGGTTTATATATGTCGCCTATACTGTATAAAACTACAAAAATAACAAACACGGAGGCTCCAGTTTTACACGACGACTACTTATTTCGTTTCTTTTCAAAACCCCGCTCCACCACAACGTGTCACCACTTCCGCTCTTAGCGCCTTCAAAACAAGAGCTCAAGGCATACACTGTATAACAGCTTATAACAGGAATTTAACATCACGAAGAGGCAAGTCAATAAAAATAGGTTACATAAGCAAACAAACGAGTGTGGATGTTATATGCCATATAATATTGTGTGAGAGTGCAATTCTCATTTAAAAGACTTTAGACATATGTGATGTGAAAAATAACTAACTCCCTTTCTTCTTCTTTTTGTTTTACGGCGGTTGGAAGATGATTTTAACATAAACCGGAAGTTGAGTTGATGAGAGCGATCACTTCCGGGGCAAAAAAAAAAAAGAAACCAATGGCGCGAAGGCAGTGAGTTTAAAAAGGAGACGAATTGCTTTTCGTATCCAAAACATTCTTGCTTCCTGAGGACATTGCTCTTAAAAAGGGTAGGTTCTTGTTGCTGCTGTCCGCATCATGATATTATCCCCACTGTCAACTCTTTGCTGTTGTCTTTCTTTTACTTTTATTAAGTAGTACGTGTAGTTGTAATGCTACAGCTAGCTAAGCTACAGTTAACTGTCGTTTTCTGTATCTGTTGCTAACGTTTCGTATGACGTCATATAAATGCTTTTTTTGATTAAAAAGTTTTTCGAAATTGTAATGCTGGCTATTATTTCCACAGATACAATGGCTCACATGATCACAGAGCGTGAACTTGAAGGCTTGAGAATGTCTCATCTGGGCTTCAAAGCAGGTGAGGGGAAACGTCAGTTTAACGTTGAAAGGAAGTAATCATGAGTTCTAATAAGTTGATTCCTAATTCCATTGGGATAGATAAAGACCTGAAGACTCCGGCCAAGGCTCTAAGAACTCCTCTGGCTCCCGGGCGCAAGGCCTTTAGTGCTTTCAATTCTCGCCTTGCCACTCCTGTCGTCAAAGCGCAAGAGAAGAAACCCATCAAGATTCAGGTTGTAACCGACCGATTTGTAACTATACGCTTTTATTCTTTCAAACTGAAGTGTTTTGTCGGCAGGAAGCCAAAGTGGAGCCTCTTCCTCTCATGGAAGAAGAGTGTCCGGAAATTGAGAGGTTCATTCCCTATGATCCCCTGGGTGAATACATCTTCATATCAGTCAGTGGGTGGAGAAAAGTAATGCAGCGTACTTGAAACCGTTTTTCTTTTCAGAGTTTGAGAAATACGACATGCTAGAAGACGTGGTTCCCCTCGGTGATCTCGTCCTGGCTGGCGTGATGCTGCCAAATTCTCCTTATCGCCCTGAGGAAGACCGGGATGACGACATGGCGCCAGAACCCATGTCGCCTATGAGAATGTCACAATGCTCAGGTATTGAACTGCTCCCTTTGTACCGATTAAATCAGACCTGGGCAAATTAAGGCCCGGGGGCCACATGCCGCCTGTTAAGCTTTTCAATCTGGCCCGCCGGACATTCCCAAATAATTTTTTTTTATCTTTAAGATGGAAAGTGTAGCTGCCATTATGATGGGCAGTGATGCTTTCAAATGACTGTAAGTCTTGAACTATACAAAGTATTTCAATGGTTGGAATCTGCACTTTTGCATGATTTACTGGTTACTATGGTAGTCTAATTATTTACTATGGTAATCTAAGTCACAGCAGCTTAGACGAGGCACCAAGCAGTGTGGGTGGGGAGCGTTTCCAGAGTGTCAGCCTGAAATGTGGGTGTCAGGGACAGACTCGGAAGGAGATTTTCACAACAAAGATCTAAAACTTAGTGATATATCAGATTGTAGGTTTTTTTTATTACCCTTTGCGTTCATATTTCGCTGTTTGTCGCGTTTTGGTTGATTGTAAAATGTCGATCGAGAAGGTGTGACGTTTATATGTTAATATTCAGTGTTTTATCGTTCATAGAAAAATTTAAAATTCCATTCAGTTTTTAAGGCGGTCTGTCATAGTTTTTAGCATTCAATCAGACTTTATTGTGAGGTTTTGTATTATTCTTCCTAAAAATAAATATACCAGCCCCTAGACATTTTTTTTTCTCTAAATTTGGTCCCCGAGTCAAAATAATTGCCTAGGCCTGGATTAAATAATGCCGTGCTGTGCAAAATCATAGCGGCCTTGTGGTTAGAGTGTCCGCCCTGAGTTCAAACCCCGGCCAAGTCATACCAAAGACTATAAAAATGGGACCCATTACCTCCCTGCTTGGCACTCTGCATCAAGGGTTGGAATTGGGGGTTAAATCACCAAAAATGATTCCTGAGTGCAGCCACCGCTGCTGCTCACTGCTCCCTTCACCTCCCAGGGGGTGGAACAAGGGAATGGGTCAAATGCAGAGGGTAATTTCACCACACCTAGTGTGTGTGTGACTATCAGTGGTACTTTAACTTTTTGTATATACTTTGGGAAAGTCTTATCTGTCATTGTCGGTTTCGTCAGACACCATTTTAGTCTGCCGAGTGGCAGACACGCCACTCTGTTTCAATGTCCATTTCTCTGATGATACAATTGTTGATGACTGAAGTGATAACAACCAAACCTAACCCCACACCCCGGATTGTAAATAATTCAATGTATATACTCTGATGATTATCTTGTGTGATGACTGTATTATGATGATAGTATATATCTGTATCATGAATCAATTTAAGTGGACCCCGGCTTAAACAAGTTGAAAAACTTATTGGGGTGTTACCATTTAGTGGTCAATTGTACGGAATATGTACTGCACTGTGCAATCTACTAAAAAAGTCTCAATCAATAGTTAAATATGTGAAGCCGCTCCCCTAAATTGATAATTTTGACAAATACTGCATTTTTCTAGTTTTAGTATACCTGGAGGACAAGGCTGAATGTCGAGAGCATTTCAGGTGCAGGCATGCTAACCATTTAGCTAGCTTGAAATAGAATGGTAGAGATGCGAAACCAATTTTCTTTCGGATCTGATACGGAGAGGAATTCAGGCTGTTTGGCGATACTTTGTGCAAATATTCCTAAAGCTGTGTATTTTAAATAGTAACATATACCGTAGCATAAAGAATACTTGATTACAATCAAACACTGGTAAATGTGTAACTGAAAATTAATATTTTTGTACAGATTTTGACTGACTGGGTTAAGGGACAAGCGGTAGAAAGTGGATGGATGGGTTTTAAAGTCAAAGTACCACTGATAATCACACACTAGGTGTGGTGAAATTACCCTCTGCATTTGACCCATCCCCTTGTTCCACCCCCTGGGAGGTGAGGGGAGCAGTGAGCAGCAGCTTGTGAATCATTTTGGTGATTTAACCCCCAATTCCAACCCTTGATGCTGAGTGCCAAGCAGGGAGGTAATGGGTCCCATTTTTCTAGTCCTTGGTAGTGATGGGTCCGGGAAAACCGATGCATCGGCGCATGCGTCGAGCTCATAGAGCAAAACCCTGTCAGTGCGCGTACCGCTTTTGGAAAGTCACGTGACCGATATGCGAACTGTGTTGCACTGACGCCTCCTCTGTGCCCTGTGAGCGGGTCTTTTCTACAGCCGGAGAAATAATAACTAAGAAGAGAAATCGTCTAAAATTTAATACGTTGGAAAAAAAAATTTTTAAATAAAAATGTGTAAAAAAAAAAATTAATTAAAAATTCCCAGTCCACAATCATCATTAACATGTTCTCTTAGATTTCCATTTTATGATACATGTTCACATTATTTGACTATCTAAAAAAGAGAAAAATATATTTTTATTTAAATGAAGATATGAAATACAATGACTTGTTTTATATTGTATATACTAGGTCATAAAATCAGTGTCAGTTGAGTCGGTCCATAGGTTGCCTGTAGGGATTTTTAATGTCCAGGAGATGTCCGTATTTAGTGACACAGTATCAATACAGTTTTGCAATGTGTCGAAACGCTTCATGACGCCTCATCAACCCATCACTAGTCTTTGGTATGACTCAGGCGGGGTTTGAACTCACAACCTACAGATCTCAGGGCGGACACCCTAACCACAAAGCCACTGAGCAGGCTTTATGGTTGTCATAGGTCAGGGGTCGGCAACCTTTACCACTCAAAGAGCCATTTTGGCAAGTTTCACAAATTAAAGAAAATAATGGGAGCCACAAAAAAAAATTTAAAATGAAAAACACCGCATACAAAGCTTAGATGCTTTGTGCTATGTTAACCAGGGGTCTCCGACACACGCACTTTGATGTGGAAATTTGATGTTAGTGCGGCCCGCGAGTTTAGAATGAATGGCGCTTGATGGCATCATACTTTCCAACCCACTCATTTTTCCCGGGAGACTCCCAAATATCGGGGCGTGATGACACTGCTTTTGGCGCCCTCTACAGCCTGCCCTAACAGTGTACCTGCTCGACCACATGTAGAATGCAGCTTCAGCTTGCTCACGTAAGTGACAGCAAGGCGTACTACCTCAGCAGCCACACATCTTACACTGACGGTACCAATACCCAGAATCCCATGCAGCCCTAACTCTTCCGCTCAGCCAATGCACGGAGAGGGGGGGGTTGATGTGTGGGGGGATTTGGTGGTAGCGGGGGTGTATAATGTAGACCGGAAGAGTTAGGGCTGCATGGGATTCTGGGTATTGGTTGTGTTTGTTGTGTTACGGTGGGATGTTCTCCAGAAATGTGTTTTTCATTCTTTTTTTGGTGTGGGTTCACAGTGTGGCGCATATTTGTAACGTAACAATGTTAAAGTTGTTTGATACGGCTACCGTCAGTGTAAGCTGTGTGGCTGATGACTAAGTATGCTTTGCTGTCTCCTGTGTGTGCAAGTAATAACAACATACAACATGTGGCCGGGCTGGCATACTGTTTGTAAATGCTATGGAGGACAATTACTGCAGTGCAATTAGGGCACTCCCTTTATTTAGTAATTAGAGTGTAAATAGGATTATATTTTCCCTGGGAGTTATCTAAGAGAGACACTGAGATCCATAAGTCTCCTGGGAAAATCGGGGGGGTCGGCAAGTATGTAGCTGAGCCGCATCAGAGTGGTCAAAGAGCCGCATGCGGCTCCGGAGCCGCGGGTTGCCGACCCCTGTCATAGGTTATCAGACTTGTCCTCTGGTGATACTAAAACTAGAAAAATGCAGTATTTGTCAAAATGGGAAGGGATTATCATCAATTTTTGGGGAGCGGCTTCTTATATTTAACTACTGCCTGCTTTATGCAGTTAAACATTACAGGGCGACAGAGAGTAAAAAAAAAAGAATTATCGTAACGAGAAAGTATGTATTATAGGTGACTAAATATATTATGAATAAAGTTGGCACTACAGTTTGTCTTTAAATATGTTTAAGCTTTTTTTTTTTTTTACTAAATTAAATAGCACTGGCATACTTTGACTTTTTAGTATGTGGCTCTTAAAGTTTGGACATGATGGTCTATAAAACGAACTTTATTTTTTGAAATAAATTTAAATCATGAATCTAAATACGAATTGCGATTTAAGATATATATATTTTTTCCAGCACCCAGAACAGTTAGTAATTTTGTTTACTTATCTGTTTTGTGCAAGGGTGTCCAACTCATTCTAGCTCAAGGGCGGCATGAAGGAAAATCTATTTCCACGTGGGCTGGTCTGGTAAAATAATGGCATTGAAACTTAAACACAACTTCAGATTGTTTTCTTTGTTTGACTTTGGCTAAAAATAGACTTAACACCATTCTGAAGATGTACATATTACAAATAATCCTCTTGGCAAACTACTTCCAGTTAGTGGAAAATGCTGAGGAAAAAATTGGTGCTGTTTAGAAAACCCCATGAACATAATTAACTTCACTGTGTTTTCACAAAGACTTTAAGCACTTTAGTTTTTAAATTCTCATGTTGGCAGTTGATTAAATGTTTGGAAAAGCAATCTTGTCTTTCCTCATACTGCCACATTCATTTATCATTCAAATATTACAACTATAATATAAACAATTATCGAAATGACACCATAGCCGAAATCTAGGTTACATGGCTACAAACTTAACCGACGTTAATATAGATTTAAGTATGGAACAAACTAGGGTTGTACGGTATACCGGTATTAGTACAGTATTGCGGTACTATACTCAATTTGAAAAGTACCGGTTCCTGGGCATGACGACACATTGTGACATTGCTGGTTTACGAGCAGAGGAGCATGTTTGGCAGCGCACAATCACAGAGTACTTACAAGCAGACACAGTGTGTAGACAGTAAAGGGAGATTGGACGCATTTTGGCTTAAAAACTAGAGATAAAGGTGAAGTTATAACACTGAAACACCCTCAGGAAGAGGTGCTATAAGACATGGCTAATGTCCAGCCACAGTCTGCAGTGTTTTAGCTACTTCTAAATCACTAATCCTGGTCTCCATGGCGACAAAGTAAGTTTCTTACAAGTATCATCCCTGCAGGACGAGGAATAGCTAAACATGCTTCACTACACACCGCAGGAGGATACGATGGCTAACAGCAAGCTAGCACCCTGAATGTAAACAAATGCCATGGGTGGATCTACACCTGACATCCACTGTAATGATACCAAGTACAATAGCAAGTATTAGTCGATACTACTTTGATTACGTCAATTTTTTATCGTCAATCGTTTTTCCTTTTTTAAAATTCATGTTTATAAACTCGGGAAATACACACGAGGACTTTGAAAATATATATATGACCAATGTTGGTATCGGATCAATACCTCAATTTGTGGTATCATCCAAAACTAATGTAAAGTATCAAACAACAGAAGAATAAGTGATTATTACATTTTAATAGAAGTGTAGATAGAACATGTTAAAAGATAAAATAAGCAAAAATTTTAAAAAAATTAACAAATGGACTAATCAATTTTTACAGTTTGTCCGTCATAATGACACAATGTTGCCGCATATGCCAGCAGCTAAATTAGGAGCCTTTGTTTACTTGCTACTAAAAGACAAGTTGTCTTGTATGTTCACTATTTTATTTAAGGACATTGTTCCTTGGTTGCAATAAACATGTTTAATGTAACGTAAGATTATTTTGTTTGTTAAAATAAAGCCAATTATGCTATTTTTTTTTGTGGTCCCGTTCTATTTCGACAAGTATCGAAACACATTTTGGTACCGGTACTAAAATATTGGTATTGGGACAACACTAACAAATGCAGAAACGTACATTTTTACAATGCACTCATCGTGCATTCAAACAATTGCAAGCGCTGCATGGAACTCTAACTAAAAAGTGGATGGTCAAATTGACTTAAGTCTTTGCATCTTACCGTTTTTTATCTTCTCCTTAGAGTGGATAATTGACAATGAAAGAAGGTATTGTGTGTCGCCATCTGCTGCCAGCCTCAACAGGTGCAGCTGATTGCTTGCACCTGCGATGATTAGAGTAGTGGCAGTAAAGTCAGCTGACACGTCATCTTGAAACAGTCGTGTGACATGGGTTACGCTTTATTTGCTCTTGCGACATCTAGTGGACATATTTAGAACAGCAGTTTATTTCATTGAAACAATGCAGTTTATCTTTCTATTTAGGAAGTTGCTCAAGCGGGTCGGATTAAACCTGTTTGACACTCCTGTTTTAAAGTATCTGGTAAACAATTGAGGTTCTACTGTATTGCTAATAATGACAAACTTACTTTTGAAAAGTACTTGAATAAGCAGCTCTTGTGATTTTTAGAGATTATGCTGGATTTGTTTTTCTTCTTCCAAGCAGAGCTGGATGCTTTCTTGCAGACACTGGAGGAGCTGACTGTTGAGCTTCCAGAGTTTGAAGACTAGATTTGTTTTTATATCATCCTGTTCATGTTCGTTTATTGGAATAAACCTGTTATTGTTTGAAGCACACTTATTTGCATTGTACTGACACTCGTTCAATAAACTATTAGCACCAACATATTTTGCAAGAGTTTCACTTCCTAGTTTTGCAATCAGTGGTCACATGACCAACACTCCCTCCATTGGCTCGCTTTACTATGAACTTTGGCTCACTTCCTCACTTTGGAGAAAAGGCAAAAAGGTGGTTTGATGGTAGGTTTATTAACTTTAAACTTTTTAGTGGGAAGGAATTATTGGAGTCTGTTTTCGAACGTGCGTACAGGTGAGTCACCGACACGACTATAGTTTAACGCATTCTGCTCTAATAAAATGTGACGATTAACCTTATGTATCGTTAAAGAATGTTCTACAAATTGAAAGTCTCGTCTTAGAAAACATGGATGATGGCGCCTTGGAGGAACCGGCTGCCTCCACCGACACTCGCGCCAGACAATCCCCAGCTATAGAGCGCCTCTCCCGGTATGGCGTGCCGGTCATGCTCGGTGCGTCTAACCGGAGGTCGAGGCTGCTGCAGAGGCGGCAAGAAGACCAGACGGGGAGAGCCGCAGCAGGTCCTGACCGCGCTTCCTTCACACCTGCCCTGCGAGATGCATTGACCTTCCAGCGGGACCCCCCCTGGGCTTTGTACCCCATGGAGCACGCGTGGATGCTGTCCGCCGTGGAGGGAAACTACGACACCCTCTTGGAGTTCGTCTCCGAGGACCCGCTTCTCCTCAGCAGGCGGGACTTCATCAGCGGATACTCGGTCCTCCACTGGCTGGCCAAGAGCGGCCGGGACGACACCCTCCTCAAGCTGCTCCGCCACGCCGAGAAAGCGGGTGGCGGGGCTGCGGTGAGCGTCGACGTGCGGGGCAGCGGCGGACTCACCCCGCTGCACGTCGCCAGCATGCACGGTCACGACGCGGTCGTCAAGCTGCTGGTGGGGGCTTTCGGCGCCAACGTGGACGCCATGGACTACAGCGGGAGGCGGGCCTGGCAGTACCTGCGGCCGGACGCGCCGGTGGAGATGAAGGAGCTGCTCGGGATGTGGGATGACGAGCACGCCGGTGGAGGCTCGACGAATGCGAATAAGAACTGCAATAACAGCAGCGGGGTTGTTGTCGCCGCACCGTGTGAACAAGTAGACGGGCTGCCCGAACACGTCAGCTCGCTTAGCAGGACGAGGTTCAGAATTTTGAGGATGTTCTCCTTTCGTGCCAGACGCTGAACGCTACCTTGGAATACTAGGAGTGTCCATTAAATTATTGAAATAAAATCAAACAATGCAAGAAAAAAAATCAAGACAATGTGAGAAAATGCTTACATTTCATACTAATATGTGATATTGATCCAACACAGGCTAAACTTTAACAGCTAAGCACAGCTTGGCATTCCTAGTGTCATTTGCAGTCTAACACACTAATCAAGCAACTATTAGTCTCCATGGCCTTTTAAAATGGTATCCAGTAACAAGCGTGTCTGCATCATCCAACTTCAGTGCATGAGCTTAATGAATTTTGGCAAGGTGTCTCCACAAAATTTCCACTTCATAGACAGGTCTTTTCTTACATTCTATCCTACAAAATAAATGTTTTGACATTTTGGATTAATATCTGTATTTGCCAATCAAAGTTTCAATATCAGTGTCGCATATGAATAATGTCACCAAAGCTGACAAACTTCTAGCTTTAGATAACTTTTGTTTTCATAATTTTTTGCATATATTTGGATACCCCTGCATTAAAAGGTTAATCACCATAATCTGCTTTAAGTGAAGTTCTGCTACTGGATGTGATCCCAGTGACATTATTGGTATCGCCATAGCAACAGTACTCACTGGTGTAGCTTGTTTTTCCAGAGCTATATTTGGCTCAGGCCTCAAATCAAACATGAGCTACAAATCCGCTGCATTGCTCTTTCATGCAAGAATTTGCAGGGTGGGCAGGGTTGAAAGCCTCAAGAGCTCCTTGTCCTCCCTGCTAGCTTGGAAACATTGAGCAACACTTCCTTCAGGAAGACAAATATTAGCCATTACGTCTCCACCTGCTCATGCGTGTTTCAAAGGATGCGTGAGCAAACATGGTCATGTTGGAGCTTGATCACAGATCTTTTATTGTCAAACCAGAGAATCTGTACAAAACTGCCGCTACTCCAGATGACACCGAGTCCCCCTCCACGATAAAAGGTGAAGCCCAGCAGGTGGGATGGAATGGATGGATGCTGGATCCATGGACCAGGTCGCGTTTACAGGCCAAGCTTAGTCCTCCTCCAGTGCCTCCTCTTGGAGTTGTACCTGAAATCAACGTGCATGTGTGAGATTAAATTTATCCTCCTTAAATGTTCAGTCAAAAGGGCAAAAATGTGAAAAGATTCATATATGTTGTTACTAAACAGCAGCAATGTTTCAGCTCCAGAGGAGCTTCTTCAACATGAGTGAAGAAGATGATCTCTGAAGCAGAAATGTTCTCAGCAGGGTTAATGACAGCATTTCACCTCACAGAAATGCTGCAATTGCAGACCTGCTTGTCCTCCATGTTGATATAGCCGCCCCCTTGAAACAACTAAACTACGAAGCTAAAGCTAGCCAGAACAATCCATACACCCACCACACATCTCATCTGCTTGTGTTGTCGTGAACGACATCATGGATGTAACATTAAATGTACAAACAGTGGTCACAACTGATGGCCCTCTTTTTTTTTTACAGCCTTAAATTATCTCCTTACTCATCAAACTGAGACCAACAGCACAGCAAACTTCCTCCCTTCACAATAAGTGTGGTGTGCCACATCTGGTCTGACTGTGCTAACAAAATAAAGGTTTCAAAAAAGTACTCTACACACGCATAATGGTCTTAAAGCACTTATTGACATTCACACATTTATTATGATTTGACCTGAAATATTAGACAAAGTTGTCCAAAGATAAATTTCACCAATAAAATGTGAGGATTTTTGCATTTAATTAAACATGATTACACTTTATGTGACACAAAAAACATGCACTCTATGGTGGTAAAATAAGTGTAACAGGTTAAAAAAAAAACTGAATTCAAATAAATTAAAACAGAAAAACTGAATTTTGTAGTTTTTTTTTAACATTGCTAATGTTCTTTCAATCTATTTCTATTTTTGTTTATTTACTTTATTTGGTACTAGTTCATTTGTTTTTTTAAACTATATTTAAAGTTGAAGTTTGTTATGTTCTTGTACGCCTCATAAAGAGCACTCAGCTGGATGAGTCAGTTTGAGATGCTGGAATAAATGTGTTGTGTTGTGCTGCTGTCTTTCATAAACTTGCGGCATGCAGTCATTTATTCCACGCCTGTTGCCACAAAACTCAACCCCTGACGACACTTTTCTTTAAAACAAACATCTTTCTCTCTCGTTTACATTAGCCATGTTTTTCTAGGTGTGTGTATATTTTATAGCTCATCTGCAACAAAACTGAAAATATAGAAAAATCAATTACCACCCAGGGCTAATTTTTTTCTTATTTTGTCTTATATACTATAACTATAATTATATATATATATATAACTATAATTTCATTGTTGTTTGATTTATAAATACATTTATGTAGCATGCATTAGGACTGGACAATAATACAATTTTGATTTTGATTGTTTCTCACGATCATGAAAATATAATAATCAAAAGAAGAAATAACGATTAATGGGCCGCGCAACATGCATGCAAAAATCCAGAGCTTGTAACGGTGGAACTGTAGATAAGCAAATGAGTGAGAAAAAAAGTATCTACTAAAAGTTTGGGATCTTACCCTAGTTGGTGCTTATTGACACATTGCTAGTATGCTTCATCAATAATCCCTGAACTCAACAAAAAAATAAGGCATGTGATTTCCGCGTTGACCTAACCAGTCACAGAGTGGGCCAATTAACAACATCCACTGTTAAACGCACAATATCAGGAAAAATTGACATAAATGTGAGTGCAATGTTGTCATTGTGAGGAGAAGAAACGTTTGTTTGGAAAAATAATGTGTTCAGGACCACTCATTCATCCCCTAAACACGCAGCTGCCCCGTCCCCAGTGTCAAGCTGGTAACTTGAAACAGCGACTAAACTACAAAGCTAAAACTAACAAGAACAATCCATACACCCACAACACATCACATCTGCTTGTGTTGTTGTGAACAACATCGATGTAAGATCAACTTACAAATACGACAGCAGTCACAACTTGGGTGGCACTCTCTTTTTCTTTTTTTAAATACAGCCTCAAGTCGCCAACACGTGTCAAGCCGAGAACAGCACACTTCCTCCCTTCACAATAATAGCGCGGTGCACCACGTCCGATCTGACTGCCCTAACAAATTAAAGGTTTCAAAAAAGCACCATGATCTACACGATCATGCTTTGACCTAAAATACTGGTCAAAATTGTTCAAAGATGTATTACAATAAATGTGAGAATTTTTGCATTCAATTAAACATTTTATACAATTTTATTTGATACAAACAGCAGGCACTATGGTGTTAAAAATAAGTATGTATGGTAAAAATTGAACTAACAAACGTAAAAACTATGTTATTGCTTTTTGTATCACTATTATTTTACTTGAGGTTTGTTTGTTACTAAATTATGTATTTTT
Organism: Entelurus aequoreus; assembly: GCF_033978785.1. Lineage (NCBI taxonomy): Eukaryota > Metazoa > Chordata > Actinopteri > Syngnathiformes > Syngnathidae > Entelurus > Entelurus aequoreus. Next base: position 26,346,880 of record NC_084758.1, read on the forward strand.
TTAAAACTATATTCATAGTTGAGTTTTGGTTGCACAATAAATACTGATTTTTTCCAATCAATGAATAATCGTGTTATTACTCAGCATTACAATAGCAATTATTAGATTTGCCAAAATCATCCAAACCCAGCATGCATACAGCCACGCAATAGAGCATCCCTACATAAAATCAACGTATGGGAAATGGCGGACATTAGTTAATGCAAATATCAATTGCTTACAATCTAAACTATAAGTTTGATTAACAATACCAGCTTTGATCTGTTTGGAGGCCACAACTGTGAGCTTCACTGCAGTACTGTTATTAACCAGGTCACTCTATACCAGGGGTCGGCAACCCGCGGCTCCGGAGCCGCATGCGGCTCCTTGACCACTCTGATGCGGCTCAGCTACATGCATGCCGACCCCCTCGATTTTCCCAGGAGACTTATGGATGTCAGTGTCTCTCATAGACTACTCCCAGGGAAAAATAATCCTATTAACACTCTAATTACTATATAAAGGGCGTGCCCTAATTGCACTGCAGTAATTGTCCGCTATAGCATTTACTTACAGCATGCCAGGCCAGCCACATGTTGTATGTTGTTATTACTTGCTCACACAGGAGACAGCAAAGCATAGTTACTCATCAGCCACACAGCTTACACTGACGGTAGCCGTATCAAACAACTTCAACATTGTTACGTTACAAATATGCGCCACACTGTGAACCCACACCAAAAAAGAATGAAAAACACATTTCTGGAGAACATCCCACTGTAACACAACATAAACACAACACAACCATTACCCAGAATCCCATGCAGTCCTAACTCTTCCGGTCTACATTATACACCCCGCTACCACCAAATCCCCCCCACACATCAACAACCCCCCCCCCCCCCCCCCCCGTGGTTGGTTGAGCGGAAGAGTTAGGGCTGCATGGGATTCTGGGTATTGGTACCGTCAGTGTAAGATGTGTGGCTGCTGAGTTAGTAGCCTTGCTGTCTCTTACGTGAGCAAGCTAAAGCTGCATTCCACTTGTGGCCGAGCAGGTACACTGATTGGGCAGACTGTAGAGGGCGCCAAATGCAGTGTCATCACGCTCTGATATTCGGGAGTCTCCCGGGAAAAATGAGAGGGTTGGCAAGTGTGACGCAAGCGACATTCATCCAAAACTCGCGGGCTGCACTAACATCCAATTCCCACATTAAAGTGCGTGCCGGTGCGTGTGTCTGAGACCCCTGGTTAACATAGCACAAAGCATGTAAGCTTTGTATGCGGTGTTTTTCATTTTAAATTTTAAAAACATTTTTGTGGCTCCCATTACTTTCTTTAATGTGTGAAACTTGCCAAAATGGCTCTTTGAGTGGTAAAGGTTGCCGACCCCTGCTCTATACTTTATGTATAATGCATATATATATATATATATATATATATATATATATATATATATATATATATATATATATATATATATATATATATATATATATATATATATATATATATATATATATATATATATATATATATATATATATATATATATATATATGTATATATATATTTACATATACCGTATTTTTCGTATTATAAGTCGCAGTTTTTTTTCATAGTTTGGCCGGGGGTTTGATTTATACTCAGGAGCGACTTATGTGTGAAATTATTAACACATTACCTTAAAATATCAAATAATAATAATTATCTAATTCACGTAAGAGACTAGGCGTATATCAGCAATCGTCACACACACGTCAACCAATAAAAATTTGGCGGGGGCGGGTCATGGCAGAAGTGCATTGTGGGTCATGGCAGACATGCATTGTGGGAAAAAAAGATGCTACCTGCTACTACTTCTGTAGCTATGAAAATGGATAATTTCAACATTGGCGGTAACTTATAAAAACTGAGAAGGGCTGAACAAAAATGGCACCAAAAAGGAAATCATATACTGCAGGTTACAAGCTGGACATAGTGAAATATGCAGCAGAGAACGGCAAGAGGAAGCGGCGCATTGTCTACCTTTGGAGTTGGCAGAGTTGTTTAGAAGCGACACAGAGGAAGATTTCATGGGATTTAGCGCTTAGGAGTGACAGATTGTTTGGTAAACGTATAGCATGTTCTATATGTTATAGTTATTTGAATGACTCTTACCATAATATGTTACGTTAACATACCAGGCACGTTCTCAGTTTGTTATTTATGCCTCATAACGTACACTTATTCAGCCTGTTCACTATTCTTTATTTATTTTAAATTGCCTTTCAAATGTCTATTCTCTGTGTTAGATTTTATCAAATAAATTTCCTCAAAAAATGCGACTTATGTTTTTTTCCTTCTTATGCATTTTCGGCCGGTGCGACGTATACTCCGGAGCGATTTATAATCCGAAAAATACGGTATATATATAAAATGCATATATATATATATACATATACATACTGTATATATATATATATACACATACACACACACACGTTAGGTCAGGAAAAAAACAAGAGGCTATATCATCCCTACAAGCCTGTTTCGCATGTTTTATTCTATAAGGATAATATCATCTGAGAGCAGGGAAACCTGCCAAACAGGCTTGTAGGGATGATATAGCCTCTTTTGTTTTTTCCTGACCTAACGTATATTCCGCTCTACCCCGGTATTGAGAACTGTATAACAGATAAACCACAGAAACCTCGACTATATATATATATATACATACACAGGTTTATACTTTAAATGTACGTCAGTAGCAGCTGTAGTGTAGCAAACCAACCAACCTGATCTTGTTTCCAGTCTTCATTCTGATCCACTGAGGAATGGGCCTGTTTTGCTTCTGCTTCTTAGCCAGAAAGCGCTTGATCCTAAAGGTCTTGTGGGACGACTATAAACGACAGCAAAGCAGAAAGTCACACAAAATATAGTGAGAAACATAACACATCGTAATTAAACTAACAAGTTACAGTAGCTCAATTCATGGCTAGCGAGCTAGCTAGCGGTACGCAGCGTTGGATTGCAGCACGTTATGAATAACATCTTACATTTAAAAGTGACATAAAGGTAGAAAGGGGAGCGTATGCTTGACATTGACGTATTCCCAACACATAAAAGAGTCTGCAGTGAATATTACAATGGATGTTAGATGATTTCGGAATTTACCATTTTCACCACAGTCCTTTCCCCACTACGGCGGTGGTAGAAGAGGAAGAGGGACGTGACGTCAGCGGTTTTATCCTATAAGACTTCCGGTAAATTACCAATGACTTTTACCGACAGCGACACCCGCAGGACATACTGGTTTACTTCATATTTTAGGCACGACATGAAACAATGGTTCGTCCTAAAAAGTGAAATTAACCTATTGCAAAAATTATGACACTGCCATTCCTTCGTGCTGTTAAAAATAATAATAATCGTTTGTGTCTTTACGGTTTATAAGTCCTTCTAAAATACGTTTTCTGACCAGTGACGTCATCCAATTCCCCACCTGGTCAAAATCTCCCCAATCTTGTCCCATTCTTGTGCGGCATTTTTTAATTTTGTCTAACTATCATAGTTTTTATGTTATTGGGTTGATTATGTATAGTAACACGTAGTAGGATTAAGACTATAATAGACAAATAAGTTGGGGACTGGTTATTATAAATAATAACATGTTATTAACACGTTAAAATAAAAACTATAAAACGTTAATAACATAAAGACTGTAACTGTCGGACAAAAAACTTAGCCGCACAAACTTTCAGGACAAGTTTGGGGAGATTCTGACAAGACAGGGAGCTGGTTATGAATCATAAAACGTTAAAACATAAAAAAAAAACTAACAGTTGGACAAAAAAATGCTTGAACGGCACAATCCAGCACGAACAAATGGGTCAAGTTTGGGGAGATTCTGACAAGGTTGGGGGTTTGTTATAAATGATAGAACATTAATAACATAAAACTATAAGTTAGACCAAAAATGTGCAGCACAAACAAATGGGGGTGTTATTTCAATATTTGCAAAGATAAGGGGGGCCAATTTCACACAGATGTGAAATGGGCCGAATAATAAAACCATAACTTGAAGAGTTTTTTTAATCAGCTTTTCACCAAAGAGATGCAAAAACTAAGATGTTAAAGATTATTTATTTATTTTTTGGCATGAGCAGAAGTGACATGTTCAGTTTGTTGCAACAGCGACAGCGTGAGTGAAGAGAATACCTGCCATGAAGTCGTAACAACATGGATTTTAATATTGAGGAAACACATAACTGAAAATATGCCATAAGCTTGTCAATGTAAGTTGATTACAATCCATCAACTAATTTAAATGGATAATAAGGTCACTTTGGATTTTTTGAAGCCTAACAAAGGTTTAGCTTCAACTAAGTGCCCTATATATAAAAGGTTGTTGCTGAAAAAAAACTAAAGAGGGTCATGTGAGGCACTGCCAGGCTCCACTAGATAACATCCGGGCCTCAAACATGGACAGCTCGCTAGAAGCCAACTTGCTGCAGTTCACGCAGCCCTGAGGCGTGGATCTCCGTAGCAAACTCGAAGACGCTCCAAGGAGAATTTAAATTTTTTTGCTCAGTCTTCGCCTTTATCAGATGTTTTCTTCGCCTCGGCGTCTGGCTTCTTGTCCACAGAGCTGGAGTCGCCCCCTTCTCCTGCTGGGCGACTACGGTTTCTGGCTCCAGGCTGGTACAGCTGGATAGCAGGACGATCCTGATACATAAACAGGAACATTTTTCATCAATAATAAACAATGAATTTCAAAATTAAATGTGTGTATATTGCTTAACACGATAAGTAATGAATAATTCCGCTGGTACTCACAGTGTTAAAAATTATGTTCAAAATATAAAACATTTTAATCCATCCATCCGTTTTCTACCACAACTGTTCAAGAAGTCACATTAATGGTAAGAAGTATTTATTTATTATTGGTTAGTTTCAGACTAACAATGTTATTAATCAGAATAAGAGACTTATTATACTCTAAAAATGTTGGTCTTACTTACAAATGCACGCATTTACTTGTATTCAGTGTTAAAAAATATTATATGGCTCTCACGGAAATATATATATATATATATATATATATATACGTATATATATACATACTTATATATACATACATATATATACATACTTATATATATATATGTATATATATATTAGATTAATTAGATTAATATTCTAAGAAAACATTTTTTTTTTTTAATGTCAAGATCTTCACAACAATCTTAAAACATTTTACACGTCTGATATCAACGATGTACGTGATATAAATGATATACATTTGGTGGACGATCCATATATATATGTATATATATGTATTATAGTGACTGCACATCTTAGTTTTCACAAAATGTGCTGCCATCTTCTCAAGACTCAAATACATTTTGTTCAGTCTAAAAAAAATGATTTTACTATTTTCCGTTTCATATGATCAGGTTTAATGTTTTGTTTTTATTGTATTTTAAAATCATTTAACGCGTTAATTTAAAAAAATAATTTAATGAATGTATGTTTTGTTTTTATTGAAATGTAACATTAACATTTTTGTAAGAATATCCACTTATAGAAATATAGCCAATAAATAAAATATATTAGTATTTTTATTAAGTAAATATTTATGTATAATGTAATAGAATAGGTGGTAAATGTTATCTCATTTGATTGAGTGAGTGATGGATGATTACTTTATTCCGAAGCCTCTCTCGCTTCCCGCTGTCGTCCTTCCTGTTTTCTCTTGGAGGTCTCTCCATCTTTTCAGACTCGACCGCATTGTCGCCTCGTTTCTTGTCAGGCAGTCGCTCCCGCTCCTTCTTTACACCGTCCTCCTCCGCCCGCCTCCTGCGGGCGTTCTCCCCGTCCTGCCTCTCCCTTCTGCGGCGTCGCTCCTCGTCCTGCCGCCTCACGCGCTCCTTCTCCTTCTGGCGCCGCTCTTTTTCCGGCTCGCGCTCACCGTCGCGCTCCCGGAACTCCTTGCTGCCCTCCTCGTCCACTCTATGCAAGAATAAATAGATCATGAAAAAAGTATTGTGAAAAATTAAATACACAATCCTTACAATTTGTATCATTTAAAAATTAAAAAAAACATTACAATAACACAAAACATAAAATAAAACAAAAGGTAATAAAAACTATTTAAAAAAACAAAAACAAGAAAAAAAACTTAAATGTTTGATTACTTTATTAAAGTGATAGAACTGAGTGCAGGTAAACTATCACATTTTGAAGCACATACACTAAAATTGCGACCTGGAAATGAAATGAAAAAAAATACAAAACATAAAATAATCTCAAATAAAAAATATAACAAATATTAAATTATTTTATTAAAGTGATAGAAGTGTGTGCAAGTAAAATATAAAATGTTAAAGAGCAAACGCTTAACTAAAATTAAATTTAAAAAAAATACAAACGTTAGATGCAAGTACAATATTTTGGTGTGTAAGAAATAAACTCCAAAGAGTCCGGCACGGAAATAAAATGAAAATACACTAAACATAAAATAACCGCCAAAGTGTAATTCAAAAAATAAAAAAACAAACAAACCATAAATACTTAATTATTTAATTAAAGTGATAGAACTGAGCCCAAGTAAAAATATAGCATTTTGAAGTGCAAACGCTAAACTAAAATCCAATAAAAAATACAAAAGAGTAGAATATTTTGGTGTAAAACATAAAATCCAAAGAGCGTGGACTGCAGGCCATTTTCGGCCAGCGGCTTGTTTTTTATAGCCCCGAAAGACAAAAAAAACATGTCCCGGATTAGAACATTGCACAGGAAAACTACGAAAAAATGGAACCTGTGGGAAAATTAGCTGTAAGGTCTTGATAAAGGGATGAACGAGACGTCTTTTTTTCCCCCTCACTTTCATTTTGTGACTGCAAAACATGCATACTCAATGTGTTGAAACATGTCACTTCTATTTCTATACATTTCTGCTTTGCTCTCCTGTCAAGTCATCTGAATATGTCACTTTACATAACTCAATATAGCAATTATCATATTAACTGCATATTCTTGGCTGCAATAATAACCAGCTCAGTGGCCTTGTGGTCAGAGTGTCCGCCCTGAGACTGGAAGGTCGTGAGTTCAAAACCCGGCCGAGTCATATCAAAGACTATAAAAATGGGACCTTGGCACTCAGCATCAAGGGTTGTAATTGGGGGCGTACACGCCTCACCTCCCAGGGGGTGAACATGGGGATGGGTCAAATACAGAGGACAAATTTCACCACACTAAGTGTGTGTGTGACGATCGTTGGGACTTTAGTTTTAACTTAAATATGACTATTTAAATGAGTTAAAAATACACAAAAAAAGTCCCCCGAAAATTGGGGCAGTTTGCTAAAACCTTCAAAAACATTGACATATGACATTAGTAAAAAATAATTATGATACGAAATGTAATATCTCAAGTGTGTTTAATTAGATATTGTGCTAATTTGCTTTGGCATCTATAAATTGTGGTGTGATGTCCAAAAGTGACCATGCTGGATTAAAGCGAGCCGTGGGTGTTCGGAAAAGTTTAAAACGAGGAGCCGTCATTCACATCTGCGCTTTAAAACAAGACCTGCTTTGTAAAATGAGCAATATATTCTTATTTTCAACAAGAATAGGAGGAAATATTCAGACACTTTACATGTCTGCACATCGCCTCCGTCCTGGGACACCCCGAGTGATGATGTCACGACTCAGTGACTAATTTTATCGTTGCCCCCCTCATGAAAACACAAATTAAAATCACGACCTACTTCTTTCCTCGCTCCTCCCTGTTGTCATTGTGACGTCTCTTCTGATCGCCACCACTTGTTGTTCTGTCCTCTTTGTTGCTCCGCTCTGCCTTTTTAAACTTCTCCTTAGTTTTGTCACAGTCAGCCTCCTCTCCTCTGTCGGGCTTCTTCAGAAGCTACATGGTGGACAAATAAAAGATGAGCATGACTTTTAGCTTTGAATGATTTTTTTTTTAAAGCTTTACTTTAATTTTGGGCTCCTCTTTGACTTGCTCCTTGTCGCTCTCTGGCAGTTTGTCCAGTTTCTTTATCTTGTCGACACCTTTGCGTTTGCGCTCCTCCCTCCACTTGCGGCGCTCCTCGTCGCGAAGGCGCTTGCGTTCCAGCTCCCTCCTCCTCCTCTCCTCTTTCTTCTCCTCTCTGATTCTCTGAAGCGTTTGAAGCTTCGGTCAGCTGATTGACCACAACTACATTTGCCTCACCACGTACCTGACTTACCTGTTTATTCTTCAGGAAGTCCAACAGCGGAGTCGTCTTTTTAGCTGCAGGACAGGACATGTTTAGATTTGGCCAAAAACAAAGACAGGGAGCTTTTATTTGTGTCTTTACTTACCTACGAGTTCCTTTGTTCTGGCTTCAATCTCTTCCAGCAGCGTCTCCGGCGTAGATGTAAATTTCTCGTCATCGCCGTTATAAAAATCCAGGAACTTCTTGTAATCCGGATCTAGCAGGACACAAATACAGTGAAACTTCTGATAAATTGTACCATTTGGATTCAAACAAATAAACACATGAAAACTATTGCACCTATTTCCTTGGTCTCCTATTACAAACTTAAGTCAAAGATTAGTCAAACACCTCATGGTATCTCACTAAACCCGCATGCGGCTCTATAGCGCCGCCCTACTGGCTCGCTGGAGCTTTTTTTATTTTTAAAAGTATGAAAATTGAAAAAGTTTGGGGAAAAAATGTATGTTTTGTTTTAATATGGTTATATGTTAGGAAAAGGACAGTGAAAAGACAAGAAGAATACAGAGGAAGCTATGTTAAATGACCTTCACCTTTCACCTTTGGCATTCCTGCCTGCCTGCTCATATCGTTATATTTGGAATGGTTAACTTCTAAGTTAAAATATTGCCTTTACGATTAATTAGGATATCATAAAAGCGGCAGTTTGACTCTGGAGCAGATTCATTCTCTTTTCATTATCTACAATGGGAGAAAAGTATTGTTGAAGCATGATTTGCTTCTGCACTTTTAGCTTAATATGAAAGAAGATTAATCAAACACTGAGTGTTAATAAAAGCGAGGTATGATCAAATAAGAAGAATATGCACAGTAACTTTGTTGTGTTTAACCTCTTTTTCCACTTGTATGGCAGCTAAGAATGTGAAGAGTGCCCGTACATTTAACCATTGCATGATGGCCACAGATGCATCCCAGGATTTCTTACAATAGAAAATGCCATACCTTTAGTTATTGTTCCACACTTGGCGTCCTTTTTCTTGCTTCTCTTTTTGGACGTCTTTTGAAAAGGCGCAAACTCCACAATAGCAGTGTACTCCTGTCCTGTTTAGAAACAAAGCCTTTAGGTCGGGTGTCCAAACTGCGGTCCCGGGGCCAATTGCATTTTTTAACAGGCCATGGCAATTGGAAGCATTGTAATATTAGCATGGCAGCTTTTTTGCCGATTTTGCAAGTGTACACATCAGTGTCATTTTTTTGTTGATACCGATTAGCATGCTAAGATTAGTATTAGGGATGTCCGATAATGGCTTTTTGCCGATATCTGATATTCCGATATTGTCCAACTCTTTAATTACCGATACCGATATCAACAGATACCGATACTGATATATACAGTTGTGGAATTAACACATTATTATGCCTAATTTGGACAACCAGGTATGGTGAAGATAAGGTCCTTTTTTTTTTTAAATTAATAAAATAAAATAAGATAAATAAATTTAAAAAAATTTCTTGAATAAAAAAGAAAGTAAAACAATATAAAATCAGTTACATAGAAACTAGTAATTAATGAAAATGTGTAAAATTAACTGTTAAAGGTTAGTACTATTAGTGGACCAGCAGCACGCACAATCATGTGTGCTTACGGACTGTATCCCTTGCAGACTGTATTGATATTTATTGATATATAATGTAGGAACCACAATATTAATAACAGAAGGAAACAACCCTTTTGTGTGAATGAGTGTAAATGGGGGAGGGAGGTTTTTTGGGTTGGTGCACTAATTGTAAGTGCATCTTGTGTTTTTTATGTTTATTTAATAAAAATTTTTTTAAAAAAACGATACCGATAATAAAAAAAACGATACAGATAATTTCCGATATTACATTTTAAAGCATTTATCGGCCAATAATATCGGCCGGCCGATATTATCGGACATCTCTAATTAGTATGTTAGCTTTTTGAAGCTAATTTTGTAGGTATACACCTCCGTCATATTTTTGTGCTTGACGCATGCAAACATTAGCAGGCTAGCAAAAATGCAGGTATACCACTCAGAGTAATATATTTTGGTACTTGACACATATTACAGTTAGCATTTTAGCATGCTAACATTAGCTCGCTAGCCTTTTAACAAATATACCTCAGTGTCATATTTTGGTATTTCACTAATGCTAACTGTAAGCACGCCTATGTCAGCATGTTAACGTAATACTGATGGCATGCTAGCTTTTTTACCTTATTTTGCTCATTTTTTTGTTACTTGACGCTATCTGGCCAGCGTGCTAACTGTAAGCATTTCAGTTTGGCTTTGGCTCTTCAGCATTCACACGAAATTTCCACCGAAATTGCATTTTTTAGTTCTTTGTTTCTCAAATTTTGCAGTTATAAACCTCATTGTCTAATATTTTGCTACTTGATGAATGATACCTGTTAGCATGCTAAAGTTAGTAGGTTATCATTTTTAAGCTAATTTTATAGGCATACTCCAGCGTCATATTTTGTCACTTAATTTATGCTAACGTTAGCATGCTAAATTTTGAAACAAATTTTTCAGGTATACATCACAGATGTATATATTTCGGTACTTGACGCATGCTACAGTTAGTATTTTAGCATGCTACCAATGGCTTACTAGTCTTTTAGCTAATTTTGCAGGTGTAATATTTTGTTATTTCACTAATGCTAACGGTAAGCTTGCCTATATCAGCATGTTAACGTAATACTAACGGCATGCTAGCTTTTTTAACTTATTTTTTCCCTTTTTTAGTTACTTGACGCTATCTGGCCAGCGTGCTAACTGTTAGCATTTCTGTTGCGTTTCGGCTGTTCAGCATTCACACAAAATTTTTACCGAAATTGCATGTTATAGTTCTTTGGAAAATAAATCTATATATTGAATTTGTTTTGAAATGGGACAAAACTACAAAAATTACCTCGGCATTATTTAATTTGTCAGTTTGTGGCCCTCTGTAGAAAAAGTTTGGCTCTCCCTGCTTTAAGTACTCCTATGCACATGTTTAATCAAGACTTTCACGTCATACCTCTATTGTCAATGAACACATAGCCATCAAAGCGATCTCTGAACAGAACGATGTCCTCCTGGTTCTTGAAGTTGATGTATGCCCTCGCAAAGAGGTGAGGGTATAGGCTGAAAAAGAGCATTATGACATAATTAATTAACCACTTCTCTAGTCACTTCCCTGAAGGGGGCGTGACACCCTCACCTGGTATCGTTGGAGAAGAACTCCAGGTAGTCCACTTCCGGTAGCGGTTGCAGCTGCTCCTCCAGCTCCTCTTTTGTAAGACTTGGAGGCAATCTTCGAATTACGATCTAAAAGGAAGGTTATTTCTTGACTTAGGAGGTGTTGTCTTCAAAAATGACTAGTCTGAGAAACCTTTACATTGAAGATGTATTTTTTTTGTGCTGATAAATGTTCTACAAAATATAAAGGGTAGTGTTAGTAAAACAATATTTTCCAGGCGCAATCCAAAGACAATTTATCCTAAAAAGAGTAGAAAAGTAGGAAAAGGGAAAATAGGGACAAGATATATTACGTTTCCAATTCTTCCTAAAGTTAAAATTATTGATGAAATATACCCTACTGTAAATGTTACATTATGGTTGACAGTTGTTAAACCTGTAATGCTATAGAAAATGGGAATTATTATTTTTGCAATGTGATACTGCACATTTGTTTTGGGAGGATATCAGAGGTTGGCTGAAAGACAAAAGGTATGGAGATGTCCCCATTTATTACAGAAGAGATTACATTTGGCATGTATTTATGAAAGATAGCAACCTAGAAATTGTTATTAGCAATAATGTATTTGTTAAAAGTGAAACCCAAACTCTTAAATTGGATTAATCAATAAAATCTTAGAAAATAGCCAACTTTTGCTCCGATTACATTACCATGAATTGATCAACTTATTTGGGTGTTACCATTTAGTGGTCAATTGTACGGAATATGTACTGCACTGGGCAATCTACTAATAAAAGTTTCAATCAATCAATCAATCAATCAATCAATCAATCAATACTGCTTTGCACACTCTTGGAATTCTCTCGATGAGCTTCAGGCACACCTGTGAAGTGAAAACCCTTTCAGGTGACCACTTCTTGAAGCTCATGGAGAGAATGCCAAGAGTGTGCAAAAAAGTATCCAGAGCAAAGAGTGGCTATTTGGAAGAAACTAGAATATAAAGCATGTTTTCAGTTGTTTCAACTTTTTTGGTTAAGTACATAACTCCACATGTGTTCATTCATAGTTGTGATGCCTTCAGTGACAATCTACAATGTAAATAGTCATGAAAATAAAGAAAACGCATTGAATGAGAAGGTGTGTCCAAACTTTTGGCTTCTACTGTATATTGTGTAGGTTTTTTTTTTGATTGATTGAAACTTTTATTAGTAGATTGCACAGTACAGTACATATTCCGTACAATTGACCACTAAATGGTAACACCCGAATAAGTTTATCAACTTGTTTAAGTCGGGGTCCACGTTAATCAATTCATGGTGTGTTCAAATATTAAATAAAAAAGGAAGGTTATTACTCCACTAAGACACACCGGGGAGAATACGAGAAGGCTGTTTCAACATGATATAAAATATTATTAAAAAAAACATTGCAGTGAAATAAATGTAGTTGAGTTAATATGAACTAATGGTCGTCTTGTTATAATATTGTAGCAACAAGCTAGCCTAGCCTAGCTCGATAGTTTTACCTTTGTCATGGCCTCCTTCTTTTCTTTCAACTTCTCACCCTTTTCCGCATCCTCGCACATTACTTCCACCCTTTTCTCCCGGGGGCGAGTGTTTTCTTTATCTTCCATCATGTTTAAAGGCTACGAGTGAACTTTTGTACCATTACTTGTTTACTTTTTTAGCAAGTTAGCAGAGGAGGGTTCGCTTCTTCTTCGTTCTCTGGATGATGGGCGGCGGGCATCCAGCTAATTACTGCCATCTAACGGGCAAACTGAGGTCAAAAATGGGATCATTTTTTTATTTTTATTTATTTATTTTGATCGATAGACACTTATACCTCAATTATTCATTTATACATTTACACACCAATGCCTGAGAAGGAGCAGGATGAAGAAAAATCTTATCTTTTCCTGCCCCCTTCAACATAATACGTAGTCTTACTTAATGGATATCATATAAAACCAACAATTACATCCAAACATAATGGGAAAAAAAAAACACACACACACACACAAAAAAAACAAACACAACAAGTGCAAAACTTCATGAAGTACAAACCGAACAAAAAAAATAAAAATAAAATAATATACACCTCACGAGATGATACAAAACAAATACAAATCCAGGCAAAAAATAAGTAAAATAAATATAAAGCAAAATGTAAACACTTATGGATGTGCATATGATCTTATTGTTCTGTCTATATATGTTTTTCAATTGGAATATATTTTTACAGTCTTTTATCTCATTTTAAAGAGAATTCCATAGTTTAACCCCCACCACTGATATACACATTTGTTTTAAAGTTGGGATTTACAACAATAACCAAACACAGCTTTAGACACGGGTTTAACGTCTAGTTTTTAAATGTATAATTATTCATAAATATCCATACATAATATTATTTCCTTTACTGATTTAATTTGTTGAATTTCTATATAAACTTACGTTTGGGGCTATTTCAAAACAAAAGCATTGGAGTCGAACCAAAGTAACATTGTCTTAGTAGATCACTAAAATAATAATTAAAATATATTATAATGTAAATAATAAATATCGTGCGTATATTGTTGTCTCATATTCTAGTTTTCAGTGATATTTATGTCTGCTAATATTTTATTCTAAATATTCCAAAGAGAGACATATTTATACTTCCGCTAATGGAAGGGCTTTAGTGGGGGTGCCATCTTGTTAGCTTCCTAGCAAAATAAAGAAAGTTCAGCCAATTTGGTGGACATTTCCATTTCCCTGCCACAATGTGGTATGAAATCCTGCCCGGCTTCGCCATCATGACAGTTTGTCTGATCATCCCCGGTGTCGCCACATCACAGCTCCATAAGTTCTGCAACGGCGGGAAGGTGAGTAGAATGGCAAAGGGAAGATGCTACAAGCTAATGCTAACATGACCCGGCGGCCGCAGCGTCAAATATGTCTGGTTTTTTTTTAAATTAATATCTATCATTTGTGTCCTGTCACGTAGGAAAAAAGAATCGCCCGATATCCGTGGCAGTATTACTTGCTGGACAGAGACCGGCGGGTGTCGGGAACCGGACAGTACTTTAATTCCAAGGTGAATGTATATGGCTGTTAGCATTAGCAACATGCTAACACTAATAATCAATGCATTGCCTTTTAACTGCTTAATGATGCCAGACCTCAAGTGGACTTCATGTTCTTTATTTAATGTCAAGTGTCAGTAACACAAAAAGCTGAACTATGTGTTCCTCTACAGGGTCTTGAGAACATCAATTGATTACAAGAACCACCACCTTTGGACTAAAGTCACTTGTACATTTAATACTTGACAGCTGTTTGCCAGTTCAGAATATCAAATAAAATGTTTCCAAACTGAATATAATTGACTGGCTCATGTGTTGAATGATGTCATTATCATAAAACACACTTTTTTACAAGTATAGGGCACTTTATGTATTTTGAATATACATATTACTACACTAATATTTTGAAGAAAATTCAAGGGAATTTTGGGGATTGAAATCCTTTTATTAACATACCAAAAAAAAACCATTACAATAAAACATGAATCGATGTCACAAAAAAGGTTTGTAAGAGTGGACTCCAAACATGAAATCCATATTTATTTACAAAGAGACAGAATTTCCATCCATTAGAAGCCACGTCACCATGACAGCAGTTAAGCCTTGTCCTCCTTTCCTTTGGTCTTCCTGTAGACCATCTCTCGGAAACTGGACAGGATCTTGCTTTCTCGTTTGCGTCTTTCTTCCTGGTTGAAGGAGGCCAGCGCTCTCTTTTCGTCTGCGCTGTAGATCTGGTTCTCCTTTCTCAGACGCACAGCCTCCATGCGGCGATGTCTGCAGGGTGGAAGCAAGGTGAGTACAGTCGCTGTGTGTCGAGTCAAAGTGTAGCACAGTGCTGCAGAAGAAACAACTCAAGTGTCACTTTGTAGCCTTTAAGTGTTGTTAACTACAGATCGTCCGATTATCTGCATATTGACGTATATCGGTATTGGTCTTTTTGTTTTTATCGCGTTGGCTTTTTATGACTACAACACATATGATACCAGAATGCAGTATTAAAGAAAATATTACTGAAGTCGATAGGCTGGTGTTTAAGCAGTGAATATTACTATTTGCCCTGCATCAGAAAAGTTACCTTTTTGCTGGAGCCCTATTTTATATTGAAGAATAAACACTTTCATTTTCCCCAAATACCGTATTTTTCGGAGTATAAGTCGCAACGGCCGAAAATGCATAATAAAGAAGGAAAAAAAACATAAGTCGCACTGGAGTATAAGTCGCATTTTTTGGGGAAATTTATTTGATAAAACCCAACACCAAGAATAGACTTTAGAAAGGCAATTTCAAATAAATAAAGAATAGTGAACAACAGGCTGAATAAGTGTACGTTATATGAGGCATAAATAACCAACTGAGAATGTGCCTGGTATGTTAACGTAACATATTATGGTAAGAGTCATTCAAATAACTATAACATATAGAACATGCTATACGTTTACCAAACAATCTGTCACTCCTAATCGCTAAATCCCATGAAATCTTATACGTCTAGTCTCTTACGTGAATGAGCTAAATAATATTATTTGATATTTTACGGTAATGTGTTAATAATTTCACACATAAGTCGCTCCTGAGTATAAGTCGCACGCCCGGCCAATCTATGAAAAAAACTGCGACTTATAGTCCGAAAAATACGGTATATGTTTTGATATCTGATCTATGTGTCAATCACAAAGATTATTAATTTAACAATAAACCTGAGGCTCAGGTCAGGCTGATAAGAAGTACTAATCAAACAGTACATTTACAAACTATGTATTATCCATCCATTTTCTACCGCTTGTCCCTTTTGAGGTCGCAGGGGGTGCTGGAGCCTATCTCAGCTGCATTCGGGCAGTAGGCGGGGTACAACCTGGACAAGTCGCCACCTCATCGCATTATGTTGTGCTAAAATAAATAAGCTAAAGTAATAATAAATATGTTTCTTAACTAAACTGTCATTAAGGTGCAGATGAAAATACAGCTTTACCACTTTAGTCACAATGTTTGCACTTAAGAATTTTCTCTCTAACATTAGCGCCAGACTTCTTCTGTTTGTTTTATATTGTCATTACTGCCACAAGTGGTGGAAAAGTGTATTACAAGTAAGTACCGCTGCGGCCTATACGGACCACAGCTGAAAAACAGATACATTACATTCTAAGGGGCGCTCGCGGACCAACAATAGGCCCCATGGTTAAACACTTGTGTATAGAATATATGCAATCAACATCCCCAGGGCTCCCACTATTTAAGCATTATGGGGAGTTTATTTTTCATGCCCCTTTTGCTGTTTTTTTTTTCTGCCACAAGTGGAAAGTGAAGTGAATTATATTTATACAGCGCTTTTCTCTAGTGACTCAAAGCGCTTTACATAGTGAAACCCAATATCTAAGTTACATTTAAACCAGTGTGGGTGGCACTGGAAGCAGGTGGGTAAAGTGTCTTGCCCAAGGACACAACGGCAGTGACTAGGATGGCGGAAGCGAGAATCGAACCTGGAACCCTCAAGTTGCTGGCACGGCCACTCTACCAACCGAGCTATTCCGCCCCGGTCTGTGAAAATAATGCCTACATTAAACTGGTCCCTGGTGGAAAAAATGTTGAGGACCCCTGCCCGACAGTATGTCTCCTTTGCGGACCTGTCAAAACGTTCAATTTTTTCTAGGGAATCCAGTTTTTGTCCTTCTTTCCTGGTGACTTAACAGCCCTGTTTTGTTTTCGCTACTGCAGCGATGGCTGACCGAGTCGCCGCACAAACCTCCGTCCGCAAGTGCAAAGTTTCATGTTCTGTGATTCAAATAACGCAACAGAGATGGATGGACATTAAAACTTTGTGAGCATTTGTTGACATATAGGAGACTTTTTATATGTAAGTACACAAGAGCAGGTAGCAGCTCACACATTCTCATACTTTGCGTATGATGTCAGTCAGCTCAAAAAAAATGTCTCAACTATAAGGAGCCCAGAATCGTTTTAAATTTAAATTTAAATGTTCGCAAAATTTAAGGGTTCCTGACGAGGAAACCTTCCAATGTATCAAATCCATCGCCTGCTATAAAATTGAGTAGATGTTGAGATATTGTGATGCAGAGAAATGCCATTGTCAGAATAATTGTATCTAAGTTATCACAATACTTTGTGTTGAAATTAGTTCCCGGCGAGAAGACAAAAGCGGTCTTTGAACCTACCAAGAAGAAGGCTTGTAAAACTCCACTGTGTAAGAGGGGAAGCATGAAGGTGTTCTGTTTCTTTCATGTATTGTAATCAACAGAAAGATATTGTCTTGACCCAAGAACTACAAAGCGAAGAGGAAGCAGGACCAGACTCCCCTCCAGGCACCGCTTCTTTGAACTATTTTACGACCTTTTCTGTGAACTGTTTACCTTTTCTGTGAACTGTTTTACGACCTTTTCTTTTGAACTGCTGTAACCAAAGGCGATGGCTGTTTACGACCCACGTCCCTTAGAAACAGCTGTTGCCATGTAATCAGGGATAGTCCAAATAAAAGAGGTGGCGTACAATCTTTCGCCAGAGCGTGGTGTTTCTCTTCAAATTGAGCCAAATTGAATTCTGTCTCTGTTTAATTATTTGCTTCTTGTCAAGTTTAATAGATGTCATCAGTGTTTGAACCTGACAGCTATATTTTCCCAGAAGATTTCCCATATTCTGAAAAGCAAATGGACATGCTCCTCTTCGGCACACGTAATAAAGGTGTTTGTGAAATCCCTTTTTATTTTGCTGCTGAAGTAAACATTAGCATAAAACATGTTGGACCTTCCTTAAATTAAAAAAATAAAGGCTTGTCCAGCTGTTCACTGATGTATATTTGTCACCTTCAGTTTACTTTTACTGCAAATGAATATCAGATATTGATTACCAGCCTCCTTGACTACTATTAATCGGTATCAGCCCTGAAAAAATATATCAGTTGGTCTCCGGTGTGAACATGTCCACTTACCTGCTGCCGCTCATGACATAGCCAGACTTCTCAAAATCTGCGATCTCGTTACTGGTGAGGCCGATTTCTCCTCTTCTCGGAATACGCTTCCCAGCTTTCACGTATTCCGCCATGGCGGCACCTTCTCCCGGCAGGAGCGCGTGACCGAAACTGCGAGGCAAAAAAACGGGGAAAAATTGAGTATGTTAGAAGATGACTGCTTGGTGGTAAAATGACAGGATGAAATACGACCCCCAGGGGGCGCCACAAATGGAATTTCCAATGAAGGTGTGATACATTTTTCACATAACCACAGAAAGGAAAGAGGACAACAGAACACTTGATTGCAAACTCACTCCAAAGGTCGTTCATCCTGAGACAGGTGAGTGAGCGGCGCTTCTGGTCCCACCAGGTGTTCATCTGTGCATGTTTTCTCAACCCACGTCACCTCGCTGGGATCCTCCTCTTCTTCCTCCCCAGACTCGCCACTGCTGGACTCACTCGATGTCTTGTGGCTCTTCTTGGCCTTCTTCTTCTTCTTCTTGGACTTCTTGGATCTGAGAACAAAACAAGGTCATTTCAGGTTTTTGGATGGTTATTTTTTAGAGGGCCTTAAGGGCGCAATTGATTACTCCCATTAGCTTCATTGTTAGCTGACTTTTGCTAGCATTTATTTACGAGTTAGAATGCAAAAAAATAATAGAAAAACATGTTCTTGTTTTACATAAGGACTGTGAATGATAAGCACAATTTTAAAGAAAAGAGCAGTTCCCATTTAAGATAAAATACTTACTTCTTGCTCTTCTTTTTCTTCTTCTTCACCTTGTCCTCTGAAAAATGAAGAGCGTATATGTTTAATACACCGTGTCCAAAATACGACCGGCCGGCGTCTTCAAATTGGCCCGCGACATGTCAGGAGATTAAAGTGGACTCAGTCCCACGACAAAACTCTAATTTAATTGAAAATATCTGACAGGCTAACTGTGGCTGATTTGCCACCATCTTGTGGACAGCATTAAAACTGCAAATCAGTAAACATAAATTTTACTTTGAAGATTGCACAGCATTTACCTTTATGACTCTATCCAAACACCCTTTCCCACTCATGGTGTAAAAAAGGGTCAACACACATGGTCACATATAACTTAACCTGCTCACTGCACTTTGTGGATATTATTAAAAAAACGTTAAAAGTACCATTTATAATTCAAAATTACACCCATTTATATCCACTACAATTCATCGTGGGAAAAATGTAAAACACTCTCTCCACTCTTATCCATGTATGACACATTTTAAGCTGCTTGATATTTATGATTGATTAAGTTGAACTTTCACATATTCTTAATATCCATTATACTAATGATTATAGCCATTATATTAATATACACCGCGACCCTGAAAGGGACAAGCAGTAGATAATGTGTGTGTATATAAATACACACACACATATATATACAGTACAGGCCAAAAGTTTGAACACAACCTTCTCATTCAATGTGTTTTCTTTATTTTCATGACTATTTACATTGTAGATTGTCAGTGAAAGCATCAAAACTATGAATGAACACATGTGGAGTTATGTACTTAACACAAAAAGGTGAAATAATTGAAAACATTTGCTCTGACTACTGCTTTGCACACTCGTGGCATTCTCTCGATGAGGTTCAAGCACACCTGTGAAGTGAAAACCATTTCAGGTGACTACCTCTTAAAGCTCATCGAGAGAATGCCAAGAGTGTGCAAAGCAGAAATCGGAGCAAAGGGTGGCTATTTTGAAGAAACCAAAATATAAAACATGTTTTCAGTTATTTCACCTTTTTTTGTTAAGTACATAACTCCACATGTGTTCATTCAGAGTTTTGATGCCTTCAGTGACAATCTACAATGTAAATAGTCATGAAAATAAAGAGAATGCGTTGAATGAGAAGGTGTGTCCAAACTTTTGGCCTGTACTGTATATATATGAAAAAAATATTAATGTGTACACATACTTATTGGCTATTTATAAAATACATGCAGTCGGCTTTCGGCCTCGGCCATATTATTTTAGCCCCATGCGGCCCTCAAGTTAAAAAAGTTTGGACACCCCTGGTCTAGTCAAAACAGACCTGAGTATCTTCTCATTATTTGAACAATCTCGTACCATCGGAATCGGAGTCCAAACCGCTGTCTGAACTCTTCTTGTGCTTTCTTTTCTTGGATTTCTTCTTTTTCTTTCTTTTCTCGTCTACAATTAAACACAGTTAAACGTCAACATTCATGCCGTGCGTGCGTGTGTGTGTGTGTGAGGTGCACCTTCAGACCCTGAGCTGGCATTTTTCTGGTTTTCTTCGACTGGTGTGAATTCATCCGAGCTGGTTGAGAAGAGGAATGTTAAAACTTTGCGTGACTACAATAGCAAAGGGAAACACGTTTGCATGAGCGGACGTATTCTACTCACTCTTCCTCTTTAACTCTTGGAGAATATCCCCACACTTCGGGACAGCCTTGCTCTCCAATCCGCTCTCTCTCTTGCAGCCGCCTGCAAAACAACACAATATAATTTCACAGTTGTCACTTTTACTTGAGTTCTTTTCTTCACTTGTACAAACATTATCTTAAGTATTATTTCCACCTCTTCCAGTATGCTTATTTATTTATTACAACAATTGTTCTCAACTAAAGAGGAGCAATATAACCTTAGAGTAAAATATAATTAAAAAACATTTGTATGCACGTACAACACTTACAACCTTTAGCATATATGGTAGAAATTTATCAGAAGTGCTTTGCAAGAGTCCGCCATTGTAGTCCGACTTTGTGGTCAATACGTTCCTTCTTTTTCTCTATGCTCTTGTATCGCAGACTGGCTCGTACATGCACATGCATCCTCCACTGTTGCCATTTTTAATACACATTAGCGTATAGTTTGAATGTATATCTGTCAGTGGACTTGCTAAGAAAGCGCTAAAAACTACAACAATGTGGGCGGCGAGAAGACACAGTCAAAGTGGAGGCACGTAAATAGGACCGCTCACAAAATGGCGCATCCTGAAAAGACGGTCAGAAAGCAGCTTGAAGATAGTCTGTAAAACAATCTATGCAACATTTTGAACCACAATTACATGTTATGTAGACCACAAGTTAGTGTTTTACATGTAGAAGAAATCCTAGTTTGACCCCCTTAAGTTTATGCATTTGCTCTGAAAACAAACACGTTATATTTCTAAGATCTCTCATAGTTTCGGACTTTAACACCCCAGAGGTATCCTGTTAGAAAAACGTACATACCGTATTTTTCAGAGTATAAGTCGCACCGGCCGAAAATGCATAATAAAGAAGGAAAAAAACATATATAAATCGCACTGGAGTATAAGTCGCATTTTTTGGGGACATTTATTTGATAAAACCCAACACCAAGAATAGACATTTGAAAGGCAATTTAAAACAAATAAAGAATAGTGCACAACAGACTGAATAAGTGTACTTTATATGACGCATAAATAACCAACTGAGAACGTGCCTGGTATGTTAACGTAACATATTATGGTAAGAGTCATTCAAATAACTATAACATATAGAACATGCTATACGTTTACCAAACAATCTGTCACTCCTAATCGCTAAATCCCATGAAATCTTATACGTCTAGTCTCTTACGCGAATGAGCTAAATAATATTATTTGATATTTTACGGTAATGTGTTAATAATTTCACACATAAGTCGCTCCTGAGTATAAGTCGCACCCCCGGCCAAACTATGATAAAAACTGCGACTTATATTCCGAAAAATACGGTAATTTCTCAACGTAACAAACAGCTTGAGTGCACAGAAACAATGAACATAGGACGTGTATTTCATTTTAAACAGGAAAAAACAATGGTTAAAATGTAAAAACATCCAAAATGAGTTGGTTAAAATCAAATTGACCAAATCATGTAAAAATACACCTTGGGTGAAAATGTATGTAATGATAGGATACTGGTTAGTTTAATGTTTACAATAATATTTCATCCTTGTGTTAAATAATTTGTAGAGCACGTTACCGCCACCTGCAGAGTTGGAGTGGTACAGCGTCGACTACCACCTCTACTGACGAGTTGTTACATAACGTTTACTGGCTTTTTCTAATGTAATGCTAACAAAGTGACCAAGCAGCAAAGTAACTATATTTAATTACAAAACATAGACGTACCTGGCCATTAATTCCTCTTGTCGCTGCCTGTGAGCGTCGTCTCTTAGCTGGTCGTAGTAGAAGTCATCCCTGGAGCCGCCGTGCCTCCACGGAGCGTCCTTCTGCTCTCCCCAGCGGCCGTGATTGAAGCCGCTGCCGCCGCCGGTGTGCCTCTCTCTGGATCTGGACCGACTTCGGCGGGGACTTCCGACCCGGAATCGCTTGATGGTTTTGGCCTCCTTAAGTCGGTGTTCGCGCTCCTCTCGTTCGCGCTCCCTGTTGCGAGGCCTCGGCGGCTTTGGCCCGAAGCTGTCCGGAGACAAGCTCCTTTCTCCGCTGGGGCTGCGGGAGCGAGGAGTGTGGCTTCTCCGATGTCGAGGACTCCGGGGACTCGGTCGGTTGAACTGCGGCATGACTCGAGCGACTGTCCCGCACTTATATCTCGGTAAAATACAGTAATAAAGACAAATTACTGAGGAAAGCGACGCTGCCCCTTCGGAAAGTTCCCCCAGTTGTCGTGGAACATCCAAAACAGGAAGTGCTTCTTCGTCTTCTTCTTCGTTTTATGGCGGGTCGCAACCAACGTTATAGGTGCATACCGCCACCTACTGTACTGGAGTGTGTATCCTCAGGGTGCGTACTTAGGTTACAGCAGTGTTTTTCAACCTTTTTTGAGCCAAGGCACATTTTTTGCGTGGAAAAAATCCGGGGGCACACCACTAGCAGAAATCATTAAAAAACTAAACACAGTTGACAGTAAAAAGTCGTTGACTATGACTTTAAACCATAACCAAGCATGCATCTTGTCTCAAAGTAGGTGTACTGTCACCACCTGTCACATCATGCCATGACTTATTTTGAGGTTTTTTTTGCTGTTTTCTTGTGTGTAGTGTTTTAGTTCTTGTCTTGCGCTCCTATTTGGTGGATTTTCCCCTTTTTTTTTGGTATTTTCCTGTAGCAGTTTCATGTCTTCCTTTGATTGATATTTTCCCGCATCTACTTTGTTTTAGCGATCAAGAATATTTCAGTTGTTTTTATCCTTCTTTGTGGGAACATGTACGGATGTACTGTTTTTTTTTTTTTTTTTGTACGGATGTACTGCTCCACAGTAAGTCTTTGCTGTCGTCCAGCATTCTGTTTTTGTTTACTTTGTAGCCAGTTCAGTTGTAGTTTTGTTCTGCATAGCCTTCCCTAAGCTTCAATGCCTTTCCTTAGGGGCACTCACCTTTTGTTTACTTTTGGTTGAAGCATTAGACACCTTTTTACCTGCACACTGCCTCCCGCTGTTCCCGACATCTACAAAGCAATTAGCTACCACCTACTGATATGGAAGAGTATTACACGGTTACTCTGCCGATTTCTAGACAGCACCGACACTCAACAACAACACATCATTTGCAGACTATAATTACTGGTTTGCAAAAAATATTTTTTAACTCAAATAGGTGAAATTATATCATCTCCCACGGCACACCAGACTGTGTCTGGCACACTAGTGTGCCGCGGCACAGTGGTTGAAAAACACTGTGTTACAGACTATGTTGGGATATACATATCAAATATGTTTTTACACAAAACCACACATAACAAAAGGGGAGAAAAAAAAAATAATAAAAGAAAATAAATAAAAAACCTATACTTTAAGTATAAAGCCTGTGATCTTAAAATATGCCATTAGAGCCTTGCTACATTCATATAATTCACTTCACATTATTTGTTGTTTTCCCCCTTCCCTAAAATTGCCTTTAAACTCCATCCCCTACCTAGACTGTACAATGTGTCCCTTAGTGTCTTCCTCTGTGACCTGTACTTCCTACACTCCATCAGCACATTCTGCACATTTTCAACCACCCCACATACCTCACATTTATCTGTTGCCACTTTGCCTAATAAGTATAATGTTGCCCTCAGTCCAGTGTGTTCTACACTTTCCTCTACATTCTTCCCCGTTAAGAGATTGTTGGATGTTGTATAAGTGTCTGCCTTTCCTCCCAGAATCCCAAAGTTTTTGCAAGGATTCCCTAATTTAGGGGTGTCCAAAGTGCAGCCCGGGGGCCATTTGCGGCCCGCAGGTAATTGTTTTAACGGTCCCACGGCACATTGTAAAAATACGAGAAAAAAAGAAAAAAAAAGTGGTATAAAAGAGCAAACAGGTGAAATGTAACAAGAAACTGTTGCAATGTTTACTCTAATAACACAAAGCTGCCATGCAGGCTGTCTCTTTCTTGAAATAATAATAATGAATCAAAATCAATGTCATTATGAATTATTGACCTATTCAAGGCTCCAATTACGTCACATTAAATATTCCACGTTGAGATATTCTTTAGGGAAATGTTGCATATTTTGTGTTTGCCATATAAAAAACTGAGCTGTCTTTTTTTCTTTCAAAGAAGGGCCTAAAACTAACAAACAAAAAACATAAACCACAATAAAACTTATAATTGACGGATGGATCTGAAGTTGATCTCGAGATTATTGTGTTAAAATTAAACAGTAAAAAAAAAAAAGTATAATTTATTTTTTAACATTTTAATGAGTAGGACCCTTTTGGATCCCCAATAATTTTAGTGGAATTTTTTTTGTGTCATTGCTCAAAATATAATAATGAATTAATGTTGTTATGAAATATTGACATTTTTAAGGCCCCAATTATTATATAATCTCATATATTCCACTTAAAAATGTTATTGGGGGGAAAATATTGCATATGTTGTGTTTTTTACATAAAAAAACTGTTTTCTTTGACAAGAAGAGCATACAACTTAAATCTTTAAAAACGTTATACTGACAGATAGATCTAGAGATTTAAACCTTGAATACTAATAAAGATAATAATACTAAATAATGACACATTTTTTATATTTTTTTGACCAAAACCCTTTGGGGTCCCCGGGATCAAGCCTGAGTGGAGGCTTAAATGTATATTTTTTTATACATATATTGAATTCCATCCATCCATTTTCTACCGCTTGTCCCTTTTGGGGTCGCGGGGGGTGCTGGAGCCTATCTCAGCTGCATTTTAAAATAAAAACTATCAAAATGGCCCCATATTTGATTTTTCAGTGTGCAGCCCTCAGTGGAAAACGTTTGGACACCCCCGCCCTAATTGCTGTATTAATCAGTGATTTTGCCTCCTCTTTTCCAACTGGGATTAAAACCGGAAGTTGAAAAATCGGTTTCCGTTTATTCTCCCAGAATATAAGGTTCCGCCTGTATTATTTGAACTAAACGGACACCATCACACACTATCAAAGTATTTATATTTTATGCAATCCAAATAGAACATGAATTAATTTATTTTGAGACGAGCAAAATACTTTTAATTTCTAAACCGGGTCAGACATCGCCGGATGTGTCCGTGACGTCTTCCGTCGAGAGAAACAACTTTGAAGTTGAAAAAACGTCCCGGCTTGTATTTTTGATACAATTAATATTTTCCAAAAATATGGCCACGATGCAAACTATGCATTAAATGATCTCGCGTTGGAGTTTGGGATCGGTTTCATCTTCAAGAGGTGGAAGCGACGATTCTTATTTAACAAGGGAAGCTACCTTTTCTGTTAGCCATTGTGTAGCCACGGGGCTAGCACATTAGTAGCTGCACACAAAAAAACCGCTTATCGCTTCTTGCAGATGGAGGGCAAAAAAGTCGCAGGTAAGCGCGTTTATGTCCATTTATATTTACAAAATGTGTCATGCAGATACCAAGTGAGTAGAATGCATTTACTGCTGTGCATTCTGAGCAGCTAACACGCTAATGAGCTGTCATAATCTAGGCCCGCCTTGTCCTATTGTTCACCATAGAGGATAATTAGAATTCCACGATCGCACCATGAGCTTTCTGTAGCATCTACAAATGCTATGTTGTCTTCAAATATCCCTATCGATGCCACTACACGGCTGCACAAAGTAAACAAACGTCACTTGTTGGTAATAGGGAGGTGGTGCGAGCTGTTAAATGTGATGCCATGAAATGGTGCTATCTTAAAGCTAGTGTGATTGTTTTCCTTCTCTCCCTGCAGTCATGCACACCCTGAAGCTGATCTCCGCGACCGATCCGCAGTATTCCACCACTTTGCTTACGTCTCTGAACGAGCAACGAAACAACGGAACGTTTTGCGACGTCACCATCATCATCCAGGACAAGAAGTTCCGCGCCCACAAGACAATCCTGTCCGCGTCGAGTACATATTTCCACCAGCTCTTCGTGGTGGCCGGGCAGGTCATAGAGCTCAACTTCCTCCGAGCGGAGATCTTCGAGCACATACTTAATTTCATTTACAGCTCCAAGATCGCACGGATTCGCTCAGACATGTTGGAGGAGCTCATCTTGGCCGGGCAGACGCTCGGGATCAACTTCATTGCCAAGCTGGCCAAGCCGCTCTCGCGAGTCAAAGGTCTGCCCGGTTTGTCCAAGGAGGACGAAACCCGGGGTGAAGGGTCGTCGGAAATGGTGATGCCCATCATCTCGGAATCCTTCTCCATATCTGCGGAAGAATTCAGCAAACCGGCGGATGACGACGACGACGACGTCATGTTTGTCTCGCAGACGGACCCGAAATCCAGGGTATCGGGGGATGTCATCGATTTGGAAATGGATTCAGTCGAGAAGGAGCCGAGCAAAGAATCTAAAGATCCAAAAGCAGGAGATCCAAAGCTTCCTGACAGTCCGGCCAGCAGCTCCAACAAAACCCCCGCCAAGGTGTCCTCTGAAAGTACTCCCGGCGTCATACCCGAACTCCAGACTGCCTCTCAGTCGTGTGGAAGCAGCGCGGCAAAGGGGGACACCGCGGACATACCTGGAGTCCAAAAAAAGCATGTTTTTTCTTCACCTCAGCAAGGGGATTCCAAAATCAGGCTGCTGGACGTCGCGAAAAAAACCGTGGTCAAACCTGCGACGGTCACCAAAAAGACGGTGACACTCAATGCAGCCACGGAAATCGATTCCATTTCTCCCAACTGTAAAGTCTACGCCAACATCGGGGAGAACACCTACGATATCGTGCCGGTGAAGGAGGATCCAGGAGAAGGCGGCTCCAAGTCCAACAAAGTGAAGCGAGCCATAGCGGAAATACCCGAGAACCTGAAGGCTGTATCTAACAAGAAGAAGTCCAAATCAGAGCCGGACGACCACTACGAGCTTATCATGGATGGCAAGACCTTCTTTGTGTGCGTGGTGTGCAAGCGACCCTACGTGTGCCTCACCAGCCTCCGCCGCCACTTCAACACGCACTCGTGGGAAAAGAAGTACCCGTGCCGCTACTGCGACAAAGTCTTCGCCTTGGCCGAGTACAGGACTAAACACGAAATCCAGCACACGGGCGAGCGGCGCTACCAGTGCTTGGTGTGCCACGAGACCTTCGTCAGCTACCAGATGCTGTCCAACCACTGCAAGCAGGTCCACAACCAGGACCCGAGCGGCAGGAAGGCCAAAGACGGCGAGGAGAACCTCTACCGCCTGCTGCCGTGCAAGTCGGTGCAGATGAAGCCGTACTCGTGGAGCACAGAGGGGGCCGCCGTCCCGTTCGTCTCAGAGGACGGCAGCTTGCACCACGGTCCCCAGGGCCACGAGGACGCCGTCCACCCGTCCCCTCAGAACCGCATGTTGAACTGGAACGACATTTTCGCGGAGTCCGAGGAGCAAATGCTGATTGGCGGGCAGGGACGGCCGCCCATGAACGCTCGTCCTCCTCAGGGGAAGTCGGAATACGTTTTCACTATTCCCGAGACGTATTGAGAGACGCTGACTACCCCCCACCCCCCATCACACTTGTGCCTTCTACGGGGCCCCCTGCTTTGGACTTCTTCCTTCTTTTCCCTAATGTTGGTCCAGATAAGTGAATGTTGACTCAACTCAAACAAGACTTTCCATTTTGTTCCTTTCTTTGGAGGGAAGGTTTAATGATGGTGTTGAACTCCACAGTGTTGACGCCCAAGTATGGACCTTTTAGCCCACAACAAGATGGCATTTGTTCAGTAAAAACAGAAAGCACTGCAAATTACAGCAACTAAAACTGTACTGTAGGACTCTTTTTAACTACAATGTGGTTTCTATACGATAACGTTGCTGAAGGCTTCGGTTTAAGCCAGGGGTGTTCAAACTTTGATCAGGGACGTGCATTGATGCTAGAGGCTGGTGAGGCGCTGGCCTTTTTCAAGTGGACCTTTTAATGATTTTAATTAAATCAATTTCTATTTATTCAGGATAGCCCCATTGAGATGCAGCATCTCATTTTCAAGTGGGTCCTAAATAACTTCCTTGTGGTCCAGATAACATGTATTGGATATGCTTCGGTTTAAATTCTGCGTAAAGTTTTTCCCACAGTCACTTTCACAACCCGTTTCCGGAGGCTTTCCTAGATCAAAAATGAAACCACACCCCACCCTCTCCTGAAAGAATCAATTTATTTATTTGAAAATATATCTTGAAGTTGCCACCGCTACCTTTTTCCCCCTGACACGGTCGGAAATAAACTTCGTAAACATTATACAGATTCACCCGGTCACAACACTAGGTACACCTGCACACTCGCCGATTGATACAAAACTGCATAAAATGATCTTGCTTTTAGCTTTTGGTCACTGCATGTCGCACGTCTGTATTATTATGCACTTGCCAAGATTATATGAAGGTAGATTTATATATACTGCACATGAATATTAGAAGCTCCTCCCCCCCTAGAGCAGAGAGCTTTATGTAAAGGGCCCCGCCGTATTGTTACTTACCTATTGGTACCTGCAGTTGTGCATTTGTGATGTGCATGACTCCCGAAAATTTGAAATTAAATCGAGAAGGCATTGCAGAGATATTTAGAAAATATTCTTGCCTTCCTTCATAATTCCGCCAAACGGACCGTTTGGAATCTGCAAAAGCGGTGACGTCACCGGATTATCCATATATTGTACACATTAAATTGAATTATATTTATATAGCGCTTTTCTCTCGTGACTCAAATCACTTTACATAGTGAAACCCAATATCTACCGCATTTTTCGGACTATAAATCGCTCCGGAGTACAAGTCGCACCGGCCGAAAATGCATAATAAAGAAGGAAAAAAACATATATAAGTCGCACTGGAGTATAAATCGCATTTTTTGGGGAAATGTATTTGATAAAACCCAACACCAAGAATAGACATTTGAAAGGCAATTTCAAATAAATAAAGAATAGTGAACAACAGGCTGAATAAGTGTACGTTATGTGAGGCATAAATAACCAACTGAGAACGTGCCTGGTATGTTAACGTAGGGCCGGCCCGTGGCATAGGCCGTATAGGCAAATGCTAAGGGCGCCGTCCATCAGGGGGCGCCACGCCAGTGCCACAAATGTTGGAGAAAAAAAAAAAAAGTTGGTACTATTATTTCTAAATACAAAAAATAATCCCACGTTAATTAAAATGCAAAGTAAAGCCTATTTAATAGAAATATTATTTGTTACAACATTACGTCCCCTCCCCCCGCACGTATCATGACTCTTTTTGGACGTCACATCAAAAAATCAACACAAGATGTCAAAACGGCCAAAACTGTCAGGTGCCCAGGGAAGAAAAAGAGATAAGAAGAGGAGGAGAAACGAGAAAAAGACAGAGGTAGCAGGGAGGTAACGTTAGCCTACATGAAATTATTTGTCTGTTACAGAATGTGATAGTAACCTGGCTTTTTAGCATTAAGCTAATGTTACATGATTCTGCAATTGCTAATCAATAAATAGCTAGTTCTGTTTTAACGTCGGGTTAATATTGTGGAGGGGGCTAAATTGTTATGGAAAATAATAATGTAACGTTAGGTAATTACAGTACTCCCACCTTACATTCCTCAGGGACATTTGTATTAGATCTTTTAAGCAGGTGTTTTTTGTTTACATTGTTATTGCCTTCTGGTTAGCTAATGTTTGCCCTGCAGGTAATAGTCACTTTTCCACCCCTTTATATATTAGGTATAGTTGTAAGCCTAGTTGTTAAAGTGCATATCATTAATGTTAATTAAGCAATATCACATGAGAGGGAATGCTGTTTTTTAATTTGAGCACTGCTGTGATTCGGTTAAAGATAATCATAACATAACATTCTCATATAATATGTTAATTTGCTTTCTTTAAGTAAAAAAAAAGGTCAAAGACAAAGCTATTCAGTTTCTTGTGAGTATATACACTTCACTGCCGATGTGGGGGGGCGCCACCTAAAATCTTGCCTAGGGCGCCAGATTGGTTAGGGCCAGGCCTGTGTTAACGTAACATATTATGGTAAGAGTCATTCAAATAACTATAACATATAGAACATGCTATACGTTTACCAAACAATCTGTCACTCCTAATCGCTAAATCCCATGAAATCTTATACGTCTAGTCTCTTACGTGAATGAGCTAAATAATAATATTATTTGATATTTTACGGTAATGTGTTAATAATTTCACACATAAGTCGCTCCTGAGTATAAGTCGCACCCCCGGCCAAACTTTGAAAAAAAACTGCGACTTATAGCCCGAAAAATACGGTATGTATAAATAATTTGAAAACACCCCACGGGCCAGATTCCTTATTAAAACTCATGACATCCAGGGGGCCAAATTGAAGATGTCGGCGGGCCGTAGTTTGGACACCCCTAGTTTAGCACTTTTCGACCAACGTAGCCGTGCCTCGCTGTTAAAAGACGGTAAAGACAAGCACCCGCCGGTCCACATACGCCCCCGCCACTTTATGGTGAGTCGGAGTACTGCACTCCTCGCCATATGACAAGAATAATGCTTAGTAAATATTTCTGCACACAGACACATTCAACCCAGTTTATGAAGGAGACCAGCGAGCATTATGGGTTTCGGCTTTGTATTTATCGGAAATGTACTCATTGATTTTATTTTTTTTAAAGGAAGTGTTACACGATTGGGATCAAACAAAAATACATTATGGTTAAATGGACAAATAGCATTGTTGATTTTTAGGTTATCAATCAAACAAATCATTCCCATCTTAGATTATTGTTGTAGGTAATGAAGAAACAGTTGTCTATCAAATTAGTTAATTTTATTTTGAAAAAGGGCAATAAAGGCGCTGCAGGTGAAAGCACTTTGGACACCCCTGGTTTAAGCAGACTTGATCATTTTACATTCCCTGTTTTGAATTCAATTAACACCTCTTTGCACTTAAATATGATTTTAAATATATATTTTATTTGTATTGTTTGCAATCCTGCGTATGGGTATGACTGAAGGCATTGAGTTTGTTGTACCAAGACTGTTTTTTCAAAGCCAAAATCTGTATCTTTATGAGCATGGACACGTTAAGACGACCATTGACAGAAAAAAATGCAGTTAGCACTTAGTATTTAAACTTGTTTGGACTCTTTAAAATGGACTTTTCACTGTGTCTATGAGTGTCGTGGTTGAGTTAACGGGTAGAAGTAGCAGGGACTTCCTACGTCATGTCAGTAATGATTAACAGATTAACATGGGGTTGTGTGTGTGATGTACAGTAAATGTGTCTTTATTTTGTAGAGCCAAGCTTGCTTTTTTTAATAATGTGGCCGTATGTGTATTAAAAAAAAAAAAAAAAGGTTCCTTCCGTCTTTTTGACAATAAATTATTCTTTTACTGTTTAAACTCATTTCTGGGTGTCAGTGAAGCGCTGTTATTTATAGATGCGATGTCGCAGAAACAAGTGTGTTGATTGCGCAAACCAACTTTAATAGCAAGACAAAATGAGACTCAGCAACCCTGAGAACCGGATTAATGAACGCAGCGCAGGAAGAGTTTAATGGACTAAATCTACATTCTACCTTATTCTCTTTTCCCCTCCCGTCCTCGTCCTCCTCATGCATCCTTTCATGCGTGTTTCTTCCATCGTCTGCTTTCTGTGAGTCCCACACTGACATCTCAGCTCACATTCTGCAGGTGAAATGTTCACTAATTACACAGAGAAAAATGTGTGTTGTGCTGGGCAGCATTGAGTGAGGCGAATCCATAAAGAGAAAAAGTACTTTAAAGGTCCCCTATTATGCAATAAGTACTTTTGAATGATGTTTTAACAGTAATTTTTCTCCCTTCGGCTTGTTTTTGAGCACCAAACGTGAGAGAAATCCACCATCTTTCATGTTGACTCCACTTTTGGGAGAAAAGGCGCTCAAACGTTTGGTTTTCCCCAAGTGTTTTCATGACGCCATGAAGGAAAAAACGTCCTTCCTTATTAACATGATTGCTTCTAGCTGAATGGAAAAAAAGTGAGGCTTCGCTACACCTTTTAAAATGCAGCCTGGTGCTCTTCCAAATGATCCGTTAGCTGCCGACGTAGAAGCTGTTAGTTTCATCGTTCTGTTTTTCTGCAACGTACAGTATACGCTAACCGAGCATGTTAGCACTGTAGTCACACTTGCCAACCTTGAGACCACCGATTCCGGGAGGTGGGGTGGGGGCGTGGTTAAGAGGGGAGGAGTATATTTACAGCTAGAATTCACCAACTCGAGTATTTCATATATAATTCGTTTATATATATATATATACATATATATATATATATAATTGACCCCACAAATGTGATGCTCCAGAAACTCAATCTGCTCAAAGGAAGGTCAGTTTTGTAGCTTCTGTAACGAGCTAAACTGTTTTCAGATGTGTGAACATGATTGCACAAGGGTTTTCTAATCATCAATTAGCCTTCTGAGCCAATGAGCAAACACATTGTACCATTAGAACACTGGAGTGATAGTTGCTGGAAATGGGCCTCTATACACCTATGTAGATATTGCACCACAAACCACCACATGTGCAGCTAGAATAGTCATTTACCACATTAGCAATGTATAGAGTGTATTTCTTTAAAGTTAAGACTAGTTTAAAGTTATCTTCATTGAAAAGTACAGTGCTTTTCCTTAAAAAATAAGGACATTTCAATGTGACCCCAAACTTTTGAACGATAGTGTATATATATATATATATATATATATATATATATATATATATATATATATATATATATATATATATATATATATATATATATTTATTTATTTTATTATACATAAAAATAAAAGAAATACTTGAATTTGAGTGTTCCGGAGGCTATCCAGTAGATGGCAGTATTGTCCTGTTTAAGAGTGTCACAACATTGCTGTTTACGCCAGACGAAACTGCTTTACGGTAGACGAAAACGTGACTGCTGTTGTTGTGTGTTGTTACCGCGCTGGGAGGACGTTAATGAAACCGCCTAACAATAAACCCACATAAGAAACCAAGAACTCGCCCTCGATATTTCTACAGTTAAAACAGGCACGCTGTTTATATCGTGAGAAAGCGGACGTGAAAACAGACTGTCGCCGCTGTCCCCACTCAGGTCCTCATTGAGCTGGAGGGGGCGTGGCCTCCAGCTCCGGCTGAATTCCGGGAGTTTATCGGGAGAAAATTTCTTCCGGGAGGTTATCGGGAGAGGCGCTGAATACCGGGAGGGTTGGCAAGTATGACTGTAGTTCACATGGCTACGCTAGAATTGCTAACGTTTATGCCAGGGTTGTCCAAAATGAGGAACACAGCTTTTTTTGTTGTAGCTTTTTTTGGCCCGCGACACATTCTCCAGTCAAAAAAATTAATAAAAAAATTAGAGATGTCCGATATCGATAAATGCTTTAAAATGTAATATCGGAAATTATCGGTTTCAAAAAGTAAAATGTATGACTTTTTAAAACGCCGCTGTACAGAGCGCCAATAAACCTTAAAGGCACTGCCTTTGCGTGCCGGCCCAATCACATAATATCTACGGCTTTTCACACACACAAGTGAATGCAAGGCATACTTGGTCAACAGCCATACAGGTCACACTGAGGGTGTCCTTATAAACAACTTTAACACTGTTACAAATATGCGCCACACTGTGAACCCACACCAAACAAGAATGGCAAACACATTTCGGGAGAACATCCGCACCGTAACACAACATAAACACAACAGAACAAATACCCAGAACCCCTTGCAGCACTAACTCTTCTGGGATGCTACAATATACACCCCCCGCTAGCCCCCAACCCCGCCCTCCTCAACCTCCTCAGGCATGTCCCAAATTCCAAGCTGCTGTTTTGAGGTATGTTAAAAAAAATAATGCATTTTGTGACTTCAATAATAAATGGCAGTGCCATGTTGGCATTTTTTTTCCATAACTTGAGTTGATTTATTTTAGAAAACCTTGTTACATTGTTTAATGCATCCAGCGGGGCGTCACAACAAAATTAGGCATAATAATGTGTTAATTCCACGACTGTATATATCTGTATCGGTTGATATCGGAATTGGTAATTAAGAGTTGGACAATATCGGAATATCGGCAAAAAAGCCATTATCGGACATCTCTAGCTTTGGTTGTCAAAATAATAAGAATAATAGACTTGTTAATCGTTAATTGGTTCCGGACAGGAGCGCGATAAATACATTAATGCAAAGTAGAAATCCTCATCTTTCCTTGGTGTGCAATACGGGTGTTAAGAGAGTGTTTTCTATCACTAGTGCGCAATATGTATGGTTTATTACTCATTTTTAGTTCATCATTACAATTTACTTCTGTTATTGTATGTAAAAGTCAAATATCTTCAGAGCTACATCATAAAAAAAACAGTTTTCAACCCTCTAAATACATTTTTAAACACTACAAACACCCTCTAAACATGAAATAAGACCCTTTAGTCACCTTTGCATTCTAATTCAATATAGCAGTGGCTCTCAAACTTTAGAAAAGGCTCGACTCTCCAAGTACCACCATAATGACCAACATTAAAATACAGTAGCGCAGTAGGCCTAAATACTCATTAAAAACAAGGCACAGGTTTTATTTAGCAAGCCCTTTCAGGCATTTGTGATTAGGGGTATATAAATAAACTTTAATTGATTGATATGTATTATTTTTGGCCAGTGTAACATTACACACAGTTTGAACAGTAACACTGTGTTTGAATATTTAATTAAGTGATTCTTTGGCGTACCACTAGATGAGAATCACAGCAATATAGTAACGCTGCCTGATGCTGAGCCAATCAGTGGTCCAGATACTAAACAGCACGCTTTGATTGGTTTGGTGTCCTCTAGTGGCCAATGCTATCTTAGTACTGATATTTTCAGTTTATTTAACCATTTTTACACTTGAAAATGCTTAATTTGGTAATAGTAGAATATGCTTTTAAAAGTCTGCGATGTAGTGAAGCCAAAATATGGGATTACTAGATTGTTTTGGTACCTATAACACAAAACTTAACGGTGGATGTTTTGTTTAGATATATTAGCTAATTGTTGACTGACTAACATTGTATTTGTTTCAGTATCTTTTATGTACAAAATGTATAACATTTTTCTAAAAGTGGCCCTCACTGGACAATGTTTGGACACCCCTGGTTTATACCCTCCTGTCCCAATACTTAAAAGGGAATTGCGCTTTTTAAAATTTTATTTTGCCGATCATTCACAATCATTATGTCAGACAAGAACACATTTTCTTTTTTTTATGCATTCTAAATCGTAAATAAACGTAAGCAAAAGTCAGCTAACAACCGAGTCAATGGATGCTCCTCTTTTCCGCCCACAATGCCTTCTAAATAACCACCCAAAAAGCGCCTACCATACTCCATTTAGATCTCCTGACCTGCTTATTAACCAAGTATTCGCAATATTGTTATGTGCTAACTTAGACAATCTATTTTTCTCACCTGGATAGTAGACGTTGTGGCCATAAACCGAGAAGTTGGTCAACTTTGACGTCCAACTTTTTTTTTTAACCCTTTGTGTAAAATAAGAATAATTCTTCATCCATACAGGAAGATATAAACATCCCATCAGTCGGCATCCCAGTGAGAGCAGACATTGTACAGTGTTCGTTTTATTATGTTAGCATTTCTTGTTTTAGCACGTAGCAATACCGCTACATGATGCGCAGTGTTTCACTAAAGCTAAATCTGCTCTGCACTCAGCGTCTAAAACTTGTAGATCGTCCTCCTTATATTCAGGCTCAAAAATAAAAGGTTATGCGTCATTGTTTGTACCAAAGTAGTCTTTGTCGTCGCTCACAAAGTCTGCCATGATTAGTCGTGTTTGTTATTGTTTTAGGGAGCGTTGTGAAGCGTCTATGTTTTTACACCACCTTATGCTCAAAATGGGAAAAACACGTAAATATTACATATTATTATACATGTAAATGGGTTATACTTGTATAGCGCTTTTCTACCTTCAAGGTACTCAAAACGCTTTGACACTATTTCCACATTCACACACTGATGGCGGGAGCTGCCATGCAAGGCCCTAACCACGACCCATCAGGAGCAAGGGTGAAGTGTCTTGCTCAAGGACACAACGGACGTGACGAGGTTGGTAGAAGGTTGGGCTCGAACCAAGAACCCTCAGGTTGCTGGCTCGGCCACTCTCGCAACGGCGCCACGCCGTCCCCTGACATGTGTCTGTTACTACATTACATATATACTTCAAACAAAGACAGGGTGTTTAGATGTTTTTCAGAGTGCTTTAACTAAAGGCCTTAGTGGCCACATTACCTTTTAGCTCTTATTTCCAAAATCGTGTACACTACTGAATTGGGGTCTTGTGACCTTTATGTGGACACTTATACTGCCACCTGGTGGTGTCAGAAGAGTATAACATACAATGGAATTTGGAAAAAAAAAAAAAAGAATTAGCATGTCACTAAACATGAAGTACACGTTTGTTACTTATGGACTAATCAGTGGTTCTTAACCTTTTTGGAGGTACCGAACCCCACCGGTTTCAATTGCGCATTCACCGAACCCTTTTTTAGTGAAAAATAAAATGTTTAGTTTTTTTCAAATTCAAGACAAAGTTATATGTTTTTGGTAACACTTTAGTATGGGGAACATATTCTAAGTAACAAAGACTTAATTTAGAGTTATTTGGTTAGGGTTAGAGGGTTTGGGTTATAATAAGGCCATGCCAAATAAGGCATTAATAAGTACTTAATAATGACTAGTTAAGAGCCAATACGTTACTAATTTGCATGTTAATAAGCAACTAATTAATGGTGAATATGTTCCCCATACTAAAGTGTTACCATGTTTTTTTACTGGTGCACAAAATGAACCGTGCATGAACATCACTTTGTTCAAACAACAAAACCAACACAGTGCATAAACTCACAACAAATTACACACCTGCAAACCAGTCAGCTGTTGCCGTATCCGTAATACGCCGATAGGGAGAAGTTTTTATATACACGATGAGTCGGGTGTGTTTTGACCTACGCCGAACCCCTGAGGCCGACTCACGGAACCCCTAGGGTTCGATCGAACCCAGGTTAAGAACCACCGGACTAAGTACATCATATCAAAAGATGATTCTTAGTTTTTATTCTAAATAGGGTCAAATAATCCCAAATCGCAAAGAGAAATAAAAAAAAAAGCATGTAAACAAACAGCTTGGGCCTCAAGAGGCAGAATAGAGCGATTCTCATTGACTACATCAGGGGTGTCCAAAGTGCGGCCCGGGGGCCATTTGCGGCCCGCAGCTAATTGTTTACCGGCCCGCCACACATTCTGGAAATGCTATTGCAAAAATTAAAAAAACATTTAAAAAAGTGGAAAGTTGCAATGTTGACACAAAGCTACCATTTTTTTCTTTTGTCTATCCTTCTTTTTTTGCCATTGCTCAAAAAAAATAAATAAATAAATGTTATAATGAATTATTGACCTATTCAAGGCTCCAATTATTTCAAATATTTCACTTTAAAATGTTTTATGTGGGAAATATTGCATATATTGTGTGGTTGCCATACAAAAACATCAACATTTTATTTGACAAAAGAGCATAAAACAAACAAAATATTAGTTCAAACGTAAAAAATCGACAGATATATCTGAAGTTGAGCTTGTAACTTAAGTGTTGAAAGTTAAAAAAAAAACTGATAAAAATGTATCACTTTCTGAGTGGGGCACCTTTTGGATCCCAAATATATTTAATGGGATTTTATTTATCTTTTCACTGTGATTACTCAAAAATAATAATGAATTAAAATCAATGGTGTCCTGCATTATTTATATTTTTAAGGCTCTAATTACTTCAGATCAAACATTCCTTTCTGAATGTTTTGGGCAGTGGGGGAAATACTGCATATTTCAGTTTTATTATAAAAAACTAAGTTGTCTTCGACAGAAAAGGCATAAAACCTTTTTGTTTTTTTAAACTTTATATCAACCTGAAGTTGATATACTGTACAGATTTACTGTAAGCTTTATATAAATAAAAAAAATTATAATTTGACTTGTTTTTAAAATTTTAATGACTTAGACCCTTTATGGTCCCCGGGAGCCCTAAAGGTAAAAAACAAACAAAATCCATATATTTTGTTATGTTTTGAAAATGAAAAATATCAAAATGGCCCCCGTATGCTTTAATTTTTCCGTGTGCGGCCCTCAGTGGAAAAAGTTTGGACACCCCCGGACTACATCGTTGGCTGACTTTTACTAACATGTCTTTAAGATTTAGAATGTATAAAAAAACATTCTAGTCTTCCATAGGGATTGTGAATGATAGGCAAAAAATGCAGTTCCCCTTTGATGTGACATTGTTGAAAGTGATGCATGGCATTAATCATGTTGGACGAGTAGAGTTACCTATTAACTACACCGGATGCAGAACGACAACGCCATCTGTCGTCCGGAAATCAGATTTCGCTATTACCGCGCATAATCACGTGATAAAGTAAGCACTCAAGTAAAGACCGCGGGACGCCTCGAGCTTTGCCGTTGATCAATACCCACAGGCGGGCGCGTTTGTCACGGCATTGACTTGACTCGTGAAAACGATGACAGTTTTGACTTGTTTGTTTGTTTATTTTATTTCATTCCTGGCAGGCGTTGTAGGCACGCGCGACCCCCACAAACCACGCCCCTTCATCCCCCCGCCCCTGTATCAGCTGGCATTTGACACAGGACCCAATATGCGTGCATAGCTGCCTGGGATATGCCTGTATATGCTTCTTTAATTTTGGACCTCCAGAATCAGCATTTGGGTAAAAAAAAAAAAAAGTGAAATTACGTCTAACACTCTTTGAAAAAATGGTTTCATTTACGTCCCCGCCCTTTAGAACGTTTCAAAATGTAAAACACGACCCGCTTTGAAGACGGACTATTTTATTTTGAAAGTAAACCGGATAATTTATTTTGTGTTTGTGTATGACTTCCTGTCCAAAGTTAGCATTTTTTTTGGCTGAATTGATCCGCGGTGGAAGAACATAGAAGCTCTGAGTACACTATATTGCCAAAAGTATTTAGCCACCCATCCAAATGATCAGAATCATGTGCCCTATTGACTTGGCCCGGCCACAGGTGTATACAATCAAGCACTTAGGCATGGAGACTGTTTCTACAAACATTTGTGAAAGAATGGGCCGCTCTCAGTGATTTCCAGCGTGGAACTGTCATAGATGTGCAACAAATCCAGTTGTGAAATTTCCTCGCTCCTAAATATTCTGGGTTTGGAAGTTGCCAGGAGAACGCTACATTTCGGACTGCTTTGTGCCGAATGTGAAATTTGGTGGAGGAGGAATTATGGTGTGGTGTTGTTTTTCAGGAGTTGGGCGTGAAATTAACTTTGACTGCTCCAGGATACCAAAACATTTTGGACAATTCCATGCTCCCAACCTTGTGGGAACAGTTTGGAGCGGGCCCCTTCCTCTTCCAACATGACTGTGCACCAGTGCACAAAGCAAGGTCCATAAAGACATGGAAGACAGAGTCTGGTGTGGATGAACTTGACTGGCCTGCACATAGTCCTGACCTGAACCCGATAGAACACCTTTGGGATGAATTAGAACGGAGACTGAGAGCCAGGCCTTCTCCACCAACATCAGTGTGTGACCTCACCAATGCGCTTTTGGAAGCATGGTGGAACATTCCTATAAACACACTCCGCAACCTTGTGGACAGCCTTCCATGAAGAGTTGTAGCTGTAATAGCTGCAAAAGGTGGACCCACATCATATTGAACCCTATGGGTTAGGAATGGGATGGCACTTCAAGTTCATATGTGAGTCAAGGCAGGTGGCCAAATACTTTTGGCAATATAGTGTATATATAGCGCATGGATCCGGAACGGTACCGCAGGCGATGGAAACGGACTCGTTGACTTGAATAAAAACGGAAAAAGTCCGCCACCGTGGCGATTACGCACCACAGCCGTGACAGAGTATGTGTAAAAAGTGCATCAGTTTGGAGACACACACTCCGTCAGAGACAGGGCGGACAACACATTTCATTAGCATTAAAGCTACAGACACGAAAAACAGCGTGTTTCTTGTAGGGCTTACTGAACACACCTTTAAATTACGGCGTCAAGACTAGATTTTTGCCGACACACTTGCAACACACAATAGTTCGACCTGTCAGAGTGATTTAAAATGGAAAAATAGTATAATACGGGACCTTTAAGGTGGTGATAAATAAAATAAAATAAAGCTTACCCGTGGATCACCTGTCTTATGTATCATTCATCTACCTGTGCATTTTGGCTAGCAACACTCGAACCCGCTAAACAAGTCTAACCGCTAATTTCACGTCACATCCAGAACCTCGGAAACATGGCGGATGCTGAGATGTGTAGCGTCGGAGGCCAGACGACCGAATGCTGCAGTGCAGGAAGAGTGTGTTTGCATTAAGGCAGAGAAGTTGTAAACTTTCTGGGTTCACTGGAGCTGTACAGGCCAAGCGTCCAAGCACCTTCTTTTGCGCCTTTAAACTCAAAAGTTGTTGCCGCCGTCCTCCACCTCAGGTTCCATGGAGATAGCCACAGTCGGATGGCATCACATAACGGGCACCGCCTGCTCCCCGCTTAGGGGCTGTACGGCGGGGGTTTGTCGTCTGGATGGTTGTGAGGTGGGGAGTAGCGTGGGGGGATCATGGTGGGCCAAAGGTGACTGACCCCAGACTGGGAGTCGTCTGACAGGCCGGAGGAGTCGGCGAACACATAGGAACCCCCCTGCCAAAAGGGGAAGAAAATTACACAATTGGCCATGACTCATGTAATTGTAATGGATACTATCAGCGAAGAATCATGTCGTGAGAGAGGCAAAACAAGCGATGAAAAGCAAACTAGAAATTCAAATCAAAGCTCTTCTGTGATTTCCATTTGTCACTCCGTTTTTTGCAGAAAACATGCCAGAGCAGGGGTGTCAAACGTTGCAGTTTTGGCTTCCCTCACAGGCCGGCCGCTTGTAACATTAATAAAAGAAACATACACGTGTAAGGATTAGCCACATGATAATGTCACACGATTACTGATGCATTTGATTAGTAAATGTATATTTTACCAACACTGCTCAGAACACAAAACCTGCTCAGTGGCCTTGTGGTTAGAGTGTCCGCCCTGAGATCGGTAAGTCGTGAGTTCAATCCCCGGCCGAGTCATACCAAAGACTATAAAAATGGGACCCATTACCTCCCTGCTTGGCACTCAGCATCAAGGGTTGGAATTGGGGGTTAAATCACCAAAATGATTCCTGAGCACGGCCACCGCTGCTGCTCACTGCTCCCCTCACCTCCCAGGGGGTGGAACAAGGGGATGGGTCAAATGCAGAGCATAATTTCACCACACCTAGTGTGTGTGTGTGTGTGACTATCAGTGGTACTTTAACTTAAACACTGTCAGAAAAAAAAATCTGTGGATTTTGCGGTCCAAAAAATGGCAGAATTTTACCATAAAATTTAAAGTAAAATGGTCACTCTA
Source organism: Entelurus aequoreus (assembly GCF_033978785.1). Lineage (NCBI taxonomy): Eukaryota > Metazoa > Chordata > Actinopteri > Syngnathiformes > Syngnathidae > Entelurus > Entelurus aequoreus. The sequence goes on from NC_084758.1 coordinate 26,389,112, forward strand.
TTTTACTGTAACATTCTGGTGATTGAGCTACCAGTTTTTTTTTTGTTTTTTTTGCATAAACATTATGGTTGCTGTTTTCACAGTGTATTACTGTAAATGTAAAAATGGTACCACAGTTTTTTTCTCACGGTAGGATTCTGAAGACCGAGCTGTTTTAAAAAAAATATATATATATGTATTGTCATGTTTACAGTGTACAATTTGATGAATAACTTGCTTTGAAATCATAAGGCTAAGTAGATATTCATGTACTGTACTGTATGTTTTACCCCAAAAATGTTTCAAATGTATGATAATATAATATATTTTGCATTACTAGATAGATAAAGTTTAAAATATATATAATTGCATGCAGGACATGTCTTTTTTTCTGTCAAAATAGAAAAAGAAAGAAAGATAAAGTACTTAATTGATGCATATTAATTCCAAGGCCATTCAAAATGATGTGGCGGGCCAGATCTAGCCCCGGGCCTTGAGTTTGACACCTGTGTGCTAGAGTTATTGTGTTTGATCTTATCGAATGAGTGCAGGTGTTCCTAATGTATTGTCCAACAGGTGTACCGGTTACCTGTGCGTCATAGGCAGAGTATGGCGGCAGGCAGGGGGCAGTGTTGTAGTAGGAGCTGGCGGAGCTGGTATGTGGTGTGGCCTCTGGGGGCACTGTGGCTGTGATGGCCTCTGGTTCAGAAGTACTCTCAGAGTTTTGAGAAGGTGTCTGACACATACAGTTAAAGAAAAAAAAAAGGTGAATATCTAGCGATCCACGCAATGTTACTCAAGTCCCACCATGTCTTTGAAGCCGCCCAGCACCGCAGCAGTGATGATGCCCAGGAAAAGAGCCACGATGTTGAGGATGGTGGCCGACCAAAGCAGGTGGTAGAGGTGCACCACGTCCTGGCAGCTCTTCACGTCGGTGTACTCGTGGTAGCCTCCGACCACCTCCACGCGGCTAGCCCAGTGGGCGGGACGGAGAGGAGCACAAGCCGAAGTCAAGCCTCAAAAAACAGCGATGGTAAACATTTATGTAAACCAAGTCGGCACAGAGGAGGTGTCACACACATAGACGGCATGCAAGGAGAGGACACGCGCTTCTACGGTGATATTTGGAATTCTCAAGGCGGCCATGATAAGGTCTAGAAAAGAGGGACCTACTTCCAAATCATTGACGATTTCTTAAACTTTTTCAAATCTCTATTCTGAAGTCCCATATGAGGATGCTCTCTGCAACAAAGGTTAAAAAGAAATAGAAACATTCTTCGTCTGTTGATGACAATTGTCCGACAAAAAGTGGCACACTCAAACAATGCACGCCGCACAAGCCGGCCACCCGCTGCCGAAATATTAACGACGGCGACGTACTCACTTGCCACAGTTGTAGAGGTCGCAGCAGTAGCACGTGCTGCTCTTCACGTGCAGGTTACAGGACGTGCGAGAGGATGTCTGGCACGGCACCTGAGGATCACAACACTTCTTTACTCGCAGCACTGGAAATACTTTGGGGACCAAATAGGAATGTGTCGCTCACGTCTCGTTCGGACGCAGTCTCGCTTGAGAGGTAGCCACAGCGTCCTGCATACAGAGGCCTCAGGTCCTGCAAGGAGCAGTATGTTAGGGTACAATAATCCTTCTCAAGCGTTACAGTATATTGTAAAGGGGAACCTCCATTTACAAACTTCTCTATTTGCGAACTTCTCGGTTTACAAATTTTAAGGAAGCGTGAAATATGCCTATGTGTGTGAACGCTTCATTCATTCATTTTGTGTCCCGCTGGCAGCCGTATTGTGCTTGCTCGTATTGAAGAGATTGAGTAAGCCGGTTTCGTACCAAAGCAAGTTTTTTAATTGTGATGACAACAAACTTTTCTGGAAAAAGTTGCCAAGGCGGACGTATTTCAGATAGAGCCCACACACACACACACGACACCTGCCCCCTCCCCTTTTCCCATCTATCTGCTCATTTATCTCCTCTCATGAGCTGCACCTCCACAATGTTAATGTATTGCAAGCAGAGGTGGGTAGTAACGCGCTACATTTACTCTGTTACACTTACTTAAGTAACTTTTTGGATAAATTGTACTTGTTAGACTAATTTTAATGTAACATTGTAGCGGTTGATTTAAGGACATAATTCACCACACCTGTTACTTGACTTTGTCATCATTATTCACTGTATTGTTCGATGTGCACATAACAATGTTGTTCTTGTTTAGCATTCATATATGCAGTTAAGAGAGAGTATTTCCGCACGGCCCCTTTAAGTGGCCGTCAGGAGATTCTCCCAAAGGTGGGGGTTTGTTGTTCCCGCCATTTTTGAGTGTGTGATGTAAGCGTTCATTCATTCTCGTCTTTGACGAATAAACAACGCACACATTTTTGTGTGTCAAAGATACTTCAAGTTGTCTTGCTTTCACGCTACAAGCGCAACAACATACTTTTTACTTTTACTTGAGTATTTTTGGGAAGAAGAAACGCTACTTTTACTCCGTTACATTGAGTTCCATTCTGATCATTACATTTATTTGTATCACAATTATTTATAATTCCGGTAGGCACGATCACATGACTCTGTTTCGCCAATCCAACGTAAGCAGTAGTGACGTATGATTCCATTTCACCAATCAAACAAGCACAATGTACCGCTATAGAAAGCTGAAATAGGTCAGTATTTTTAAAGTATATGATACAATAGACACCTACTTACTTTAATAATAAGTATTAGAATGTTCCCAAAGAAGACACTTTAGTTACGTGACATGACGCCAACACATCCCGGCTGTTTGAGAGAACTGCTGAACCGAAACCTCTTAAAACAGTTGACTAAAAAGACAATCTCTTTGTACATCTCTGATGATCCTAATAACCACAAGTATCATTTAAGCACATTAAAACATTACCAACATCAAAAATAAGTGGAAAGTTGTACTTATCTGTGAGATTTGTAGCTTTAAAGTTACTAGCACTATTTTATTAGCATGTGGCATTATCTTCTTCTACTGTATCTACATTTTCACTTAGTTAAACAAGCTGAAATGACCACCATCACCCCGTAGTGTACGAGAGGCACACTGCGTATGGCCATCAGTCACATCAGAGATAAGAGCATGGAAACTAGAACTTCACATGTAGCTGGGAAAATAGAAGAAACTGAACATTATTTGACAAATCAGACTCATTTAGTACATAGAAACGTACTGACTGTAAAAAGTGTCGTGACCTCAGATAAGGCAGCAAAAAAAATTCAATGATTACCTTCAAACAAGTTAAAATAACATTTATATCATGTGCTGTCATGTGTGTCAGTAGAAATGTTCACATTTCAGCTGAATGGATTTCTACTTCCAACTAGAGAAAACACGTTGAAGTAAATTGTTTTCTGTTTTACACACGCGCACGCACGCACGCACGCACGCACGCACGCACACACGCACACACGCACACACACACACACACACACACACACACACACACACACACACACACACACACACACACACACACAAACTACAATTGTAGTTCAAGAACCAGTAAAAAATAATAACCAATAAGTAAATCAGAAGTAATTATTTTGATGACTACTTTTTACTTTTACTAGAGTAATATTAAGTAACGGTACTCTTACTTGAGTTAATTTTTTGTGTACTCTACCCACTTCTGATTATAAGTAGGGATGTAACAGCATCAAATGTCCCAGTATGATATTATTGTAGTATATGTCCCAAAAGAAAAAACACTTAAAAATATTACGGTGTGTAAAATGAAGTCGGCAGGAAAGTTTCGGATAAACACACTTACTATAATTGAACACAAACATAATGCTTAAATGCTCGAATCCTATTTATTACTACAAACAAGAATTTTTAAGTGCAGAGAAAAGCTGTGTGTCTTTATAGTGACCATGTAAACATCCAGTATAAAACAATGTTCACTTTAGTGTTTTTCAACTTTTATTTTCTGACAAGTAGTGTCCTCCACAGTGGACATTGTTTATATCAGTCTGAAATATGTTGTTTCTCAGAAAGTTAACTAACAATTGAACTTTTAATCATGTGAATACATCACAAACTGATGTTTGGCTTTGCTGGCTTCGAATATATTTTCTGAATGACAGTTTATGAAATGGAGACTTGTCCAGGGTGTACACTGCCTTCCGCCCGAATGCAGCTGAGACAGACTCGTAACCGCCTGGCTCTGTGTCGCCTTGGAAACCCTCAAGACGAAATGATGCGCATTGCTTTGCAGAACGCAGACTTTCTTACCTCCGCCAAAGAGGTTATGCTTTCGCCTGGGTTTGTTTTTCTGTTAGCAACAAAAAGTAATGGACTGATTTTGATTAAATGTTTCAGGAAATATCCACAAAAACAATTCCTCTCCTCACTCTTTGCTTACGGCGTTCTAAGCACCCACCTTGGCGGCCCGCGCTGCGCAATGAATTTTGGGAGTTGTAGTTTATGTTCAGACCCGGCCCACTTTAAAGCCCCGGAAAAAACTACACACCAAGTTTTTGTTTGATACCATCACAGCAATATTGTGAAGACTTTGAAACCGAAATACCGCGGTATATACAATACGGTTATACACCTAATTTAAGGGGATTTTACTGTTAAAAATGTTTATTATTCTAGCAATATGGTGGTTAAACAATTTTTGTGCGATCGTTTGTGAGAGCAACAAATGGACTTCTGTGTGTGTGCACGTGTTGGCAGAGCAGCGCATACAGCACAGTTCAGCTTGTTGTTGTTTTGGCTTGCTACAGTCATAAAGAGACAGTTGATCCATCACCTCCTTGTTATGTAGGTTTGATATACACTACTAGATAGCACTTTATATTGTGTTCAAAGTGTACAAACCTTCCCTAAAATAGAAACTTTTGTCGAGTCTGGAACCTGAACGTGAGGATGGGTCAAATGCAGAGGACACATTTCACCACTTCGTGTGTATGTGACAATCATTGGGACTTTAACTTTAACTTTATTAGTTGCTTTTACGACTTCGAAATAGGTTGTGTGAGTATTGGGGAAAAAAAGAGTAGGACACGTGCGAATACAGATTTTACCCTTTAATTAGCGTTTTACTCCTAAAATAAATCCATCCAAATTTGATTAAACGAGAGTAAAAATTTCACCCATCTGTACATGTCTGAAATAAACTTAAACCATAACCATAACCATAACCAAATGGACAAGTGATTGATGCAGAAGTGTCAGTGATCACTCTTTGCGCACTGAAAGCTGTATGTGTGTCCCTCCTCCTTTTCCTCCATGCACAGACGGGGGCGGGGGTTTAGCTGTAGCGGGGCTGTGTGTGAGCTACGAGTCTTCTTCCAACACAGAAGAAAACAAGGTCTTAGTTGGAGGAACTGGTCAGTAAAAGACAATGTTTTTTTCACCATCTTAAAACTTGACACAAACCGCACATGGCGCTAGTAACTACGATTGAAGTGACAAACTTGCCATCCAAACAATACCCCCATTTTTTTTTTACAAGAACATACAGCCATGGAAGCACATTCAATCTATTTAGAGGTAACACAAACCAGTGAAAGATTCAAAAGAGCTGTCGTCAGAGCCGACAAGGCGGCGATGCTAGCTTGCTAAGCTATCAAAAACAGCTCAACCTAAGCCTGCCTGCGACTGAGAGATTTGCTGGCGTCACATGTCACTAGGCAACAGGCACCGCCTTTTAAAAGGCACACACACAAACGATATTTGACATTCTTTATGCATTAATTACTTTACCTAGTAATTAATTACAATTCATATTGCTCCTAAATTTTTTATAATTTATAATATGAGTTTCATGGTCGTCAACCAGCGCTTCTGTCGTCGCCCACAAGAGGGTGGCAAGATCACTTTGTCTCAACCCTCAGATGACTGAATTTAGGCAAAAACACGGCACGGTCTAAAAGTATTGTTAAAATTGTCTTGCAGGCCGCACTTGGCCCACGGGCTGTAGTTTGGGCACCTCTGCTGATTGGGTCCATGGCGATGATGTCTATTTTGTCTGATCAGCCGTTTTACAGACACCGTTTGGAAACAATTAAGGTATGCAAATAAACATTTACACAATTGTTCTGTGTAAATAACTAAGTTCACAACATATACATATGTGCAGCTTGTATACCGCTCTATAGTCCCGAAAATACGATATTATGACATACATTTGACATATTACTGCTAAAAAAAACAGGTGTAGTGTAGTGACAAAATGTTGAAATGTTCACACTAATAACATAAAGCTGACATGCAGGTTGGTATTTTTCCTTAAAAAAAACTATATATTTTAAAATAAATTATATTAAAATGGCCTTTGATTCTTCAGTGTGGAACAAGGTTGGATGCTCCTGATCTATAGAAAAATTGTTTTGGTCCTACTTTGTCTCTTTTTTTTTTTTTTTTTTGAGTCAACCATCATCACTGTATCTAATTAATAACCACTTATGGAAGGGATACCAAGAAACTCACTTTCCAACCATCTCATTTTGCATTAGTGGTTAGCTAATGTCTGCTCTGACGTGCATGAGGGAGAATGGCTCATGCCACAGATTTTCTTTGTAAGGCTGCCATGTACTGCATGTTTAATTCACACAAGCTTGACTCCACTTTGATAAAGACTGGCACTGATTTTTCAGAAAGTGCATTTAAGCACACATCTCATTCATATCTGTTACATAAAAGCTTGGTTAATTGTACGCTTTAGGTGTACTTACAATGTGCCTGGCTGCAAAAACTCCATCTACAATAGCACAGCAAAATGCAGCCACCACTCCAAAGCTGATGAAGACAATGGAAGCCACTAGCTGGGAAGGGAACACAAAGCACAGCATCAGCTTTATCGCTCTAAAATGTTAATGTGAACTTGCACTTTCTGCACATGCATTGATTGAACCTAAGCAGCATGCTCATTGTGATTTCAACCTCCAAACAATGAATTATAAATTGAATGTAATTGAATAATTCAATTAAAGTGCTGGTATTAAGATCTGTGCCTGTAAGCAACCTTCAGATAGTTTTTTTACATTATCTCCACAAAAAGCTAGTAGTTGCATTTAAAGTGTCATCATGAGGGGTCAACGTCCAGCGTCTACCTCGGCATGCGCTTTAAAATATTGATTACATTTCCGAAGTTTGCAATCTTGTTTTCTACTACGACATTGGTTCTGTTGCTGCTGTGTCGTGTCACTTAATAAATGACCATGTGGTTAGAGAAGGGTACCATTCACATTCAAACCGATACAGTACCGATTCCTGGTACCCGGGAATTGATACCGATACTAATGTGGTAATAAATGTTGATTGTTTCATAATAAAATATATATATTTTTAAATGATTTAATATTGAGCTGATTTTAATTGTGCTGTCCAGTTGTTATATTTAGTTTTCTGTGTTTACTTTTAGAACAGACTTTGCGCACTGTTCCAAGACGGCAGTAGTGTATAGGCTACAGAGCACGACACAGAGAGCAGTGTTGCAGAGCTACACACATTGAAAGAGTCAGGATGTTGCCGCACCGTCTGTAAATAAAGCCAACAAAACTGAAGATAAGTTTCTCTCTTTTGAGTTGCTGTACTTAGATATTCATATCAGTTCTTCCTAGGTGTGTTGCGATAGTCAGGAAAAAATATTTGCCATTAAAGTGACAGCGCCAGTCCTGTCTTTTGTTGAGTCCTACAAAGTCTTTATACTGTAAATATTGTACTTCTCACACACCAGCTGTTTGATTGTAACAGGCATCTTAGTTGTAGTTTTCATTGCCAAATTTGGAGGTGTTGAAATCGTCATGTAAAATGGCTAATGCTGATCAGTAGCATTTATATGGTGTTCAGGTGTCCCCTTTTAAAGGGCAAAGTCTTCACCGGTTCCTTTGTTTTTATAGCTTGTCTGAATAAAGCAAGGAGACTAGAATTGAAAATTAACAATTTATTCCACAAATGTAGCAATACCAGCGCTAGAGAGAATACCTTGTCCTACAAAGCCTGGCTTTCTGCTCCCATGCTTTTGCTTTCCCTGCTGCCCCTTCGTGGCGGAGTTGTTTAGGCATTGTCTGAAACCTAAAGTAAACCTAAGCGTGTGTTTTGGACACACACACATTCATATTTATGTCTGGCACCTCTTCTTGCCATCAAAACCAAATAAGATAGTATGTGCGTGTATTTGCAAAGAAAAAACACAGGGGTGTATTCATCGTGTTTTGTCCTTGAACACAACAAAGTGAATAGCGAGTGAGACTCCCAACGCATTCCACTCTGCATTAAAGGCCTACTGAAATGACATTTTTTTATTTAAACGGGAATAGCAGATCCATTCTATGTGTCATACTTGATCATTTTGCGATATTGCCATATTTTTGCTGAAAGGATTTAGTATAGAACAACGTCGATAAAGTTCGCAACTTTTGGTCTCTGATAAAAAAAAACCTTGCCCCTACCGGAAGTAGCGTGACGTTGTCAGTTGTTCACTCCCTCATATTTTCCTATTGTTTTCAACGCAGCTATAGCTATTCGGACCATTACCCCATTAATTTGAGCGAGGATGAAAGATTCGTGGACGAGGAACGTTAGAGTGACGGACTAGAATGCAGTGAAATACATATTTTTTTTCGCTCTGACCGTAACTTAGGTACAAGCTGGCTCATTGGATTCCACACTCTCTCCTTTTTCTATTGTGGATCACGGATTTGTATTTTAAACCACCTCTGATACTATATCCTCTTGAAAATGAGAGTCGAGAACGCGAAATGGACATTCAGTGCCTTTTATCTCCACGACAATACATCGGCGAAACGCTTTAGCTACGAGCTAACGTGATAGCATCGTGCTTTAACTGCATATAGAAACAAAAAAAATAAACCCCTGACTGGAAGGATAGATAGAAAATCAACAATACTATTAACACGGTTAATGCTTTCCAGGCTGGCGAAGGTTAACAATGCTGTGCTAACGACGCCATTGAAGCCTACTTAGCAACCGGACCGCACAGAGCTATGCTAAAAACATTAGCTCTCCACCTACGCCAGCCAGCCTTCATCTGCTCATCAACACCCGTGCTCACCTGCGTTCCAGCGATCGGCGGAAGGACGAAGGACTTCACCCGATGCGTTTGGCGGCCCGGAGACGTAGGAAGTCAAGGTGAGGTCGCCGGCTAGCGCGTCTGCTCTCCAACAAAGTCCTCCTGGTTGTGTTGCTGTAGTCCGCTGCTAATACACCGATCCCACCTACAACTGTCTTCTTTGCAGCCTTCATTGTTCATTAAACAAATTGCAAAAGATGTCCAGAATACTGTGGAATTATGAAATGAAAACAGAGCTTTTTGTATAGGATTCTACGGGGTACCATAACTTCCGTTTAACTGACTACGTCACGCGCATACGTCATCATACCGCGACGTTTCAGCTGGATATTTCCCGGGAAATTTTAAATGTCACTTTATAAGTTAACCCAGCCGTATTGGCATGTGTTGCAATGTTAAGATTTCATCATTGATATATAAACTATCAGACTGCGTGGTCGGTAATAGTGGGTTTCAGTAGGCCTTTAAGTCGGGAAATATTCCCTGAGCAAGGGCATACAGTATTCAATGTAAATTCGCATCGCGCTAGAGCATTTTAAAAAGTGCGGTCTTACTTTTGAGTGCTTTCTTTTAGGCATGCTGGCTTTAATGGCATGGAAAATCGCAACATTACCTGGAGACAGTTTGCTGGCCAAGCGCTTGAGCCGGTGTCAAGTACACAACCAGGTACCGAAGTTTAGAACGTTTAATTTTACGTGAATCAGTACAGAATTTGGTCGGTATCCGTCCTCAGGAATGCTACTTTCTCATGTACTCCAAAACATTATTTTAGTTTAACGATAAAGTTGTTATCTGCTAGCTGCTCTCCAATTATCTTACAATAATTAGCCTGCAGCTTAGGCAAATACATGTGTTTGCTGTAATCAGTACATCTACTGTATTTATTACCAATGTTTATTAATTCGGGCTTGGCAAAAATAGAGAATAATTCATTGGCATCCTATGCATGTCTACAACCACGGCGTCAGCTACTACACAGGCAATAAAATAAACAGTAAGTAGTTTTCACTGCAACTGGACCCTGAGGGTGTAAAGAAGTGGGTGTAAGCTGTCACTGCACGTGCTGACCGTGGCACCTGCCGTCCAAACTTTGCTGCGTTGCTGGAAAAGCTGCCACGGTCCAAAGTCATTCCTCATCTCAGCTCTGACAGCCTCGCTCATCTGCCCTTACATTCCAGCGTGGACATCTGGCCTGCTCCTCTTACACCCTGATTTCTATTTCTGGACGCATCCCACTTTTAGCTCTGGCACACAGCTCAAACCTCTGCGGACGCCGGCAGGCCTTGGCTCAGCCCGGTGTGGTGTCATCATCAAGTGCTGTAACTGTGACTTGCACATACTGTAGCTTTAATGACATAAGACAAGGTGACACCCAGCACAAAACCTACCATCTGCCTCTTGTTCTCTATCAAATGGGAGCCGATGATTCCCAGGAAAGAGCCAAAGCCCAGCTGAAAGCAGAGAGAAAATAAAAGGCTGTTATTGCTATTGTAAAGCGCCATAGTGATAAATCAAGAAGCTAAGTGCTTCTGTCATGCTCTGTTTGCAACATGATTATTATACACATGACTTTTATGGTGGGAAATTATTTAAAAAGAGAATCTGTTTATTCAGTAGTCAAGGGAGATTTGTGAGACTAGAGCATGAACCTTTCACCAAAAGTTTGCCCTGGTGTATGTTTACCGTCTCTGTTATTGTACGGCCAAACATTGCGCATAAAAAACTAGTCCAGTGCCCAAATGAGGAATCCCACCTGTTGGTGACTCAAAAACATCCCTAATGGGGCCAAAAAAAGTTGCAAATACTAGCACTTTATGATAAAAAAGATGAGAAACACGGCTTAATCCAAGAAAGTATGAAGGTGACCTCTTGTGCCCCCCGATCCCCACCCATTATTGATTGCCATCTTAACCAATCTTTAATAAAGTGCTAGTAAATGTCCACGTATTCGTATCATTTGTCATTTCTATGCATTTTGCATTGTTTCTTACATGTAAAGCCATAATCATTACCTCTGTAATCGCCAGAGATTTGTTTTGTCTGTCAGCCTTTCAGTTAGTTAGCAACATAAGTAAAACATTTATCGGCGGATTTTGGTGAAATTAGATAAGGAACAAGTCATTACATTTTGTGGATAATTCTGGATTGTTTCAATTTCATTACATTTACGCTACGAGTCTCAACTTGTATGCTAGCGTACCTGCCTCCACCCACAGAGACAAGAAGAGTGGATGACTGACAAGAGGCTTCACTCTGTTTATTTCATTCCAACATAGCTCAAAAAGTTATGGGCGGTTTTTGATTAAACTTTCAGGAAATGTCAGATATGGTATAAGAAACAAAGGATTACATTTTGGGGCTGAGTCGCAGCACTTTCAGGATTCAGGATTTTTAAAAGTAATGTTTAATTGTAGGAGATCGGGCCTGGCGGACATCCGCATTTTGCATTGTTCTATGCATGGAAAACCATAATAATTCTGTATAAAAATGTGTTTTGTGTTCATATTGTTGGCTGTGTGTAACAGATTAATTATTAATTATCCCTTATGGAAACAATTGCTTTGGTTTTCATACGATCCGGTCTCTGAAACATACCTAGGTAACAGAATACAGCTAAAACTTCAGAGGAATTTAAAAACAAACAAACACACAAACAATTCTTATTGAACTACTTGAGTGTAAAAAAGTAAGTGTGCTTGATCAGATAGTTCGAAAAGTCCACTTGAGTGACGTTAAACCTTTCAAATTTTGTGAAGTAGGGCTGTCCTGATACCAAAATGTTGGTACCGGTACTGGTACTAAAATGTATTTTGATACTTTGGTACTTTTCTGAATAAAAGGGACCACAAAAAATGGCTTTATTGGCTTCATTTTAACAAAAAATCTTACAATACATTAAACAATTTTGGCCTTAAATAAAATAGTGAACCTACTAGACAACTTGTCTTTTAGTGTTAAGTAAGCAAACAAAGGCTCCTAATTTGGCTGCTGACATATGCAATAACATATTGTGTCATGTCTCATTCTATTATTTTGTCAAAATTATGAGGGACAAGCTGTAAAAAATTGATTATTAATCTACCTGTTCATTTACTGATAATATCTGCTTATTTTCTGTTTTAACATGTTCCATCTACACTTCTGTTAAAATGCAATAAACACTTATTCTTCTGTTGTTTGATACTTTTACTACTACCGGTATACTTTTGGATGATACCACAAATTTAGGTATCGATCTGATACCAAGTAGTCACAGGATCAAAAATTGGTCATATTCAAAGTCCTCATGTGTCCAGGGACATATTTTCTAAGTTTTTAAACATTAGATGAATTTAAAAAAAGGAAAAAAGATTTTGTGACAGTAAAAATATCGATGTAATCTTAGTATTATCTATTAGATACGCTCTTGTACTTGGTATCATTACAGTGGACGTCATTTGTTCACATTGAGGAGCGCTAGCTTTTGTTAGCGGTGACGCTGGTGAGCTATTGTATCCTCCTACGGTGTGTAGTGAAGCATGTTTAGCTATTCCTCATCGTTCAGGGAAAGAAACGTATTTTATCTGTCGCCATGGATTAGTGATTTAGAAGTAGCTAAAACACTACAGACTGCGAATGGATGTTAGCCGCTAGCTAGCTAACGGCTAACGAAAGCAAGCGATAAGCACCTCTTGTGGAGGGCGTTTCAGTGTTTATAGCTTCTACTTTATCGTTAGTTTTTAAGCCAAAATGCGTACATTCTCCCGTTTCTGTCGACACACCATGTCTGCGCAACTGCTGCAAAATGAATGAAGGGAGCTATTGAATTGTTTGCCCACCAGTCAAAAAGCGGAAGTGCAATCTAGATAACGTGATTGCAGTGAAGAAAACACTTTTATGGGAAAGACTTCACTTCACTCAGCGCTTAATGACACTGATGCTGAATAATGAATGTGTTCCCCCCGGCCCCCGAGACCGTCAGTAATTGTGAGTGAAAAGAGCTTGCTTACTTCACATCATACTGTGATGAGTGGCTGTGGGTTGTGTATCATTTAGTTCCACTCACAATGAGTCCCGGGTAGTAGCCGCCCACTGTGATGTTCTGCGTCCTGGTCGTCGCCGCCAGGCCGAAAATGAGTATGAGCACCGACACGATCAACAGCATCACCGTGACGATGATGGATTTCCTCTTCCTCCTCTTAAAAGAACCTGGGAGCAGACGGGAACTTTTACACACAGGAGTAGTAACTCGAGGCGATTAACTGCCTCCGACTTTGACATCCAATGTTTGGAGATTGGTTACAAAGCACATTTATCTTCCTTAGCTCGCCTTTGACCTTTGCTGCACACATCGTTAAAGCCATTACTGTGATACAGAACAACAGTTCCTGAAAGTTTGGACATTTGAAAGAGGAAGAGAGCTGAAATTGGACCTTGACTGCCATCTTGAGTCGAATTTCAATCAAAATCGATAGGGCCAACATGCAGTAAAGCTTTAATTGATACTGGAAACTGGCATAGGTAGTCAACTGGCGACCCTGGAGCCCAATCCGGCCCAGGTTTGACACCAGACCGTCATCTGAGTTCAGTTCAAATAACTTGGAGGAGACCAAAAGTTTTGCACCAAATTCCTAAAAACACTAAAGCGTGGTCATATGGAGGATCTTTGACTAGCTTTTTGGGAGTAGGTCCCCTAAAAACAACAGAGCACTTCTGTTGTATGGACAAAGCAATTTTTGTTTTCCAATTCATGTATGCTGACAAAATAGACAAAAATCAAATGTCCACTGCAGAGGATGCTGGTTCTCAGGAATATACAAAATAATAATAATACTGAAGGGAGAAGTCCACTTTAGTGGAAAATAGGGATGTAACAATAAAGTCAGCCTAACGTCTGACGGTGAGTGGTACTGTTTTAAATTAAATTGAACAAAAACTGTGATTGATGACTGTTAGAATAATTGTATCTAAGTTATCACAAAACTTTGTGTTTCAATGAGTTCCCGGCGAGCAGACAAAAGCTGTCTTTAATCCTACCAAGCAGAAGGCTTGTAAAACTCCACTGTGCAGGATGGGAAGCAACATGAAGGTGTTGTGTTTCTTTCATGTATTGTAATCAACAGAAAGATATTGTCTTGACTCGAAGTCTACAAAGCAAAGAGGAAGCAGGACTAGACTCCCCTCCAGGCACCGCCTCTTTGCACTGTTTTACGACCTTTTTTTTTAACTGTTTTAATCAAAGGCGATGGCTGTTTACGACCCCCGTCCCTTAGAAACAGCTGTTGCTTTGTAATCAGAGAAAGTCCAAATAAAAGAGGAGGTGTACAATCTTTCGCCAGAGCATGCTGGAGACTGTACAAGAGTACAGCCCAGACGTCTCTCCTCAATTGAGCCAAATTTAATTCTGTCTCTGTTTAATTCTTGTTTAATGGATGTCATCAGTGTTTGAACCTGACAATAACTGCACTTTGATCAACTCATGGACTGACTTGCGCCAACTCGCTAGCTTAAATGCTAAAATGGAAACAAGGGACATTAACGTATTTCCCGATTAAGAAACAACATACCCCAATCCAAACTTATATAAAAACATTATTATCTGAGCAACACAGTTATTCAGTTGTGCACATTGAACCTACAAGCTGTGCTCTCTTCGAACAGAGTGATTGTTCTATACTCGGAGGAAAACGAGACGGAGGTGCTTGAGGTCAACTGAACAGAGCAGGATGCCACAACGCCCACCATACATAGAAAATAAGAACAATAGATTTTATTTTTTATTGACTTTTGACTTAAATAGATCTTAAAGTGATCTAGTACACAACAATATTTCAAACAAAAAACTACTTAGCCATTAAAAAAGATAAAATACTAAGACAAGGGCTACTATGTCCAATTCTGATTTTTTTTTTGGTCAAATTCGATCACTTTGTTGTCGTTCACATTGCCAAAAATGCGATGTCTAAAGTGAACGTAGTCTGACCCACATGCATATATCAGCGCCACAATGTATGTCACACCTTTAAAAAATGTACACCCCCACAAGGTCTCTGAGGTCAGCTAATCAGTTTCTTCTGCTTGTCCCAAAAACCCGTTTAAAATCCAGAGGTGATCGTGCATTTTCTGCTGTGGCTTTTAAATCACATCTTAAAACATATTTTTACTCTTCGGCTTTTAAAACCAGCAAGAGAGTTGTGTGATTTTAGTCTATTTTATTTCCTCTGATGTAAAATGTATTTAATCTTTTATAGTTAAATGTTTTATATTACTGACTCTTCTAGTATGCTTGTCTTGACTTCTGTGCAGCACTTTGTGAAACGTCTATTGTTTTTTTAAATGTGCTATATAAATAAAGTGGATTGAATTGGATTGGATATGACGTCACTCACATATATCGCAGCCTTAAACATGGCTTTTATCATCCTCTATCTCTATCCTGGTGCATTTGTGGCGATTTAAAGAATTCTATGCAATCAAAGTCAACATTTTCTGAAAGGAATTATTGCACGTAGAAGATAAGGAAGGAAGAGGGCAAGCATTTTGGCTCTCGCAGTTTGTGGGACATTTGCTTCGACGTCTGCTCCGGAGAGCGTGTGGCCGAGCAGTCGCAAACAGGAGTGGTCGAATATTGACGTTAGTTCTTAGAGTTGCAGTAGAGCAGAAAAACAAGTTGACTTTATATCCCTATTTGAGTTTCATTCTATCCATTAAACCATATCCAATGGTTATTTACAATCCGCAAAGTATGTGGAAACACCGTTTAAACATCACAAAAGGCCACAAATTCAGTCGGACATTTTGAATATTCCGCGCCGAATACCTTTGCTAAAAGTAAATTGTAGATTATAATTCATGCATCTCTCATTTGGTAGTGGACAAATGTGGCCATGGACCGGCAGGCTGGTTCACTTTCACGTCCTCAAGATGGCAAAAAAGACCCAAAAAGAAACTTTTTTTTAACCCTTTGTGAGGATTGTGATTGATACTTCATCTAAACAAATTTATGTGAGCATCCTGTCGTTCGGCATCCCAACGAGAGTGGAAATATTACAGTAAGTTTTTGTTTAATTTCGGTTTGTTATGGTTAGTTTGTATGTTTAGCACCTAGCAATGCTACATGATGCTATAGTGTCACAATGGAACTGCATCCATCACTCGGCTTCTAAAACTTATTGCTCATCCTCTTTGTGTTCGGGCTCAAAAATATAAGGTTCTGGATCATAATTTTTCCCAAAGTAATCGTTGTTGGCTCTCACAAAGTCTGCTTGATTAGCAATGTTGTTGATGGGGAAGAGATCTGTGGTACCTAGCGCGAAGTCACGTGACCACGTGACTGGCTTCCTCGTTATTTCTCAAAATGGCTCGGGTATCTTTGTGAGATTGATACGATGTTGATCATATTTATTTATCTGCAAACTTTGGAAGTCTTTTGGTGTCATAAATCAGATATATATGATAATAGCTTCAATATAGAGGCAATTTGTTTTTACACTCTATGATTATGACGCTTACCGCTTTTTGATGACCTACTGGTCGGAGGAACGCGACTCGATCGTTCAGACTGCAGTTGCATTGTATACATATCCAAATTTTTCCCACATATGAAACAGGCCTAGGTCGGATTTGAAAAATTCTGAATTTCACTGTTCACATTGAAATGAAAAAAATCCTATACAGGTCACGTATGGGCAAAACAATGACCTGCAGTGTGAACAAGGCCTATAACACTATAAATGAAGCATAAAAACCATAAAACGTGCAAAATAGATAATTTAGCTCTATCTAAAAAACATACCTTGGTTAAAAGATTTCAGTGTCCATAAGTACTTTTGAGCATGTTCAACAATACCGCGATAATATTAAAGACCGTGATAATTTAGATAGATGATTAAGAAAGCTTAAGAAACAGTGCAACGGGTGGTGTACTAAACATTGCATTTGGATCAAGGTCCCGTATGTAGTTAGCATTCAACAGCATAAGTGTCACAACGGGGTCGTATTTTACTGCGTGGGTCGCTCTCCCAGGATGCAGACGGAAAATTCCGGCGGCAAGGTACAAGGTAGGAAAATGATTTAATGTCCATAAATCATGCGGGATACAAACAAAAGGGCACCAGGGTGCCGATAGCACAGGAAGCTAATGGAATACCAAACAAGAAACGCTTAGCATATGAATCCAAAGGTAAATCAACTAATAGGTAACTTGTTGCATAGAAGCAAATAAGAAAGCCAGACTGAGTGTGGCGAAAAACGGGAATAAGTAGCTCTCTGATTAGTGCCCGGTGGCAAGTGAGCGTGCCGAACACTAATCAGAGGCAGGTGAAACCAATCTGCACCCATGGCAACTAAAACACAAACCCAGGGGTGCTCAAAACAAGAAATGAGGCAGTCAAAAACTAAACAAAACATGACCGGGGCAACGGATCATGACAATAAGTATCTGTTACGGGTGAATCAAAAGTGATCGTAGCCTATGTGAGTTCTCAGTCCAACCTTTTACAAACATACCTACTCCTAACTTCAACTTGTGTCAACTTGTATCACTTAATCACTTTTTTGACCAACATACAGTCAAAAATCCCCTCTCGCCGTCTGAAAACAACATCAATTTCCAAAGCCACAACTACCAATCACAGGGCATTTAGCCCTGATAGCAAACTTGATTAGAAGTAACTTCATTATGTCATCGACATCTAACTGACTAGGAGTGTAGCTGCTTTTGAAAAACGCATAAGTAAGGGAGTTGCCCCCGACTGCCCATTAGTGGGAGTACATTTTAGCAGGAACAATGCTCGCATACTTGCCAACTTTGAGACCTCCAAATTCGGGAGATTGGGGCGTTTGAGGTGGGCGGTGGTGGGGTTAAGGGGGGAGGAGTATATTTATAGCTAGAATTCACTGAAATTTAAGTATTTCTTATATATATATATATATATTAGGGGTGTGGGAAAAAATCGATTCGAATTCGAATCGCGATTCTCACGTTGTGCGATTCAGAATCGATTCTCATTTTTAAAAAATCGATTTTTATTTTTATTTTTTTTAATTTTTATTTTATTTATTTATTTTTTTAATTAATCAATCCAACAAAACAATACACAGCAATACCATAACAATGCAATCCAATTCCAAAACCAAACCCGACCCAGCAACACTCAGAACTGCAATAAACAGAGCAATTGAGAGGAGACACAAACACGACACAGAACAAACCAAAAGTAGTGAAACAAAAATGAATATTATCAACAACAGTGTCAATATAAGTTACAATTTCAACATAGCAGTGATTAAAAATCCCTCATTGCAACATCCGGTTTCTTCCAACAACAAAAAAAATACAATTATCAAATTCATTTTTATTGATACTGATTACGTGTCTATCGCGGTATATATATATTAACATCGTTTAATCGCCCAGCCATAGCATCAATCGAGTGGGACTTTTTAACCGTTTCAGAGGAATACATTTCACGTGCCATTTACACTAAATGTCCTGCAAACATTCCACGAGGAAGTAAACAACATTACGCTTCAACACATCAAATCTTATCAGACCCCGGAAACGCCATAACTAGCTGCAAAGAAAGGCCAGGGGGCTTTTTCTATCGCCGCAGCGTTTGAAAAGTGCAAAGCGTTTGCCAGAGACGACACGAGAGTTAAAGTGGTCTGTAATTTAATCATGGAAATGATGGCGCTTGACCACCCGCCCTTTGTCATCCTTGAGGATACTGGCTTTTGTTAAGACAAATCTACAGGTACAGTTGGTCAAATCCAACTTTCCTACCTTCAGGAGTGCACAAACATCAGTTACAACTGCATAAAAAAAATTATAGAGATAAATAAGTTATTGGTATTAGTTTAGAGAAGCAGGAATTGACTTGGAAAAAAAAGGCATCACTGAAAATAACCAACACATTAACCCAACATATGGCATGAATGAAAATTCTACTGCCAAAAATGCTAGTCAAAGATCCTCTTTAGTACAGAGGCACGCTGCTGTTTATAGGGAACTACTGTAAAAATGCAAGTCAAAGGTCTTCTGATTCAGTGTTTTTCAACCTTTTTTGAGCCAAGGCACATTTTTTTCATTGAAAAAATCTGGGGACACACCACCAGCAGAAATCATTAAAAAATGAAACTCAGCAGCAGTAAAAAGTTGTTGTCGCAATTGTTGGATATGACTTTAAACCATAACCAACCATGCATCATTACAGCTCTTGTCTCAAAGTAGGTGTACTGTCACGACCTGTCACATCACACCGTGACTTATTTTGAGTTTTTTGCTGTTTTCCTGTGTGTAGTGTTTTAGTTCTTGTCTTGCGCTCCTATTTTGGTGGCTTTTCCTGTTTTGTTAGTGTAGCAGTTTCATGTCTTCCTTTGAGCGCTATTCCCCGCATCTGCTTTGTTTTAGCAATCAAGACTATTAAAGTTGTTGCTATCCTTCTTTGTGGGGACATTGTTGATTGTCATGTCATGTACGGATATACTTTGTGGACGCCGTCTTAGCTCCACTGTAAGTCTTTGCTGTCGTCCAGCATTCTGTTTTTGTTTACTTTGTAGCCAGTTAGGTTTTAGTTTCGTTCTGCATAGCCTTCCCTAAGCTGCAATGCCTTTTCTTAGTGGCACTCACCTTTTGTTTATTTTTGGTTCAAGCATTAGATACAACGACAAATCCTCGTCGTCTCACACAAGGTGTTCCCGAAATCTACAAAGCAATTAGCTACCGGCTGCCACCTACTGATATGGAACAGTATTACACGGTTACGCTGCCGAGCTCAAGACAGCACCGACACTCAACAATGGCAAATTATTTGCAGACTATAATTACTGGTTTGCAAAAAATATTTTTAACCCAAATAGGTGAAATTACATAATCTCCCACGGCACACCAGACTGTATCTCACGGCACACCTGTGTGCCGCGGCACAGTGGTTGAAAAACACTACTCTAATTGACAGGATTGCTGCAATTTTTAGGACTCTACCGCAAAAAATGCTGGTCAACAATCCTCTATTTGACAGGATCACTGCTGTTTTTAAAATTATACCGCTAAAAATGGCACCGTATTTTTCGGACTATAAGTCGCTCCGGAGTATAAATCGCACCGGCCAAAAATGCATAATAAAGAAGGAAAAAAAACATATATAAGTCGCACTGGAGTATAAGTCGCATTTTTTGGGGAAATTTATTTGATAAAACCCAACACCAAGAATAGACATTTTGAAAGGCAATTTAAAATAAATAAAGAATAGTGAACAACAGGCTGAATAAGTGTACGTTATATGAGGCATAAATAACCAACTGAGAACATGCCTGGTATGTTAACATAACATATTATGGTAAGAGTCATTCAAATAACTATAACATATAGAACATGCTATACGTTTACCAAACAATCTGTCACTCCTAATCGCTAAATCCCATGAAATCTTATACGTCTAGTCTCTTACGCGAATGAGCTAAATAATATTATTAGATTTTTTTTTTAAATTATTTTATATTTTACGGTAATGTGTTAATAATTTCACACATAAGTCACTCCTGAGTATAAGTCGCACCCCCGGCCAACTATGAAAAAAACGGCGACTTATAGTCCGAAAAATACGGTAGATACCTTATTTCTCGCACGCTGCCTCCCGCTGTCGTCTGCATATTGTGATCACGACAAACCATGTTACCGACATCCACAAAACAATTAGCTACCTGTTGCCACCTACTGATATGGAAGAGCAGGGGCGCCAAAAAGGGGGGGTAAAGGAGACGGATTCTAGGGGCCCATGATGGAGGGGGGCCCAGAGAGGCCCCTAATGATGATGAAATTATAATGTTGCCGCTGTGTTGGGGGCCCTGTAAAGATTCTTTTCATGGGGCCCAAAATCCCTAGCGGCGCCCCTGTGGAAGAGTATTACACGGTTACTCTGCCGCGCTCTAGACAGCACACACACTCAACAACAGCGCATTATTTGCGGATTATAATTACTGGTTTGCAAAAAATATTTTTAACCCAAATAGGTGAAATTTCATAATCTCCCACGGTACACCAGCCTGTATCTCACGGCACACCTGTGTGCCGCGGCACAGTGGTTGAAAAACACTGCTCTAATTGACAGGATCACTGCAATTTTTAGGACTCTACCGCAAAAAATGCTGGTCAACAATCCTCTATTTGACAGGGATCACTGCTGTTTTTAAAATTATACAACTAAAAATGGTAGTCAAAGATCCTGTATAGAACAGAGGCGCTCTGTTATTTATAAGGACCTATTGCAAAAACACAAGTCAAAGATCCTCTGTTGGACTTCCATCCATTTTCTACCGCTTGTCCCTTTTGGGGTCGCGGGAGGTGCTGGAGCCTATCTCAGCTGCATTCGGGCGGAAGGCGGGGTACACCCTGTTTGACTTATTACCTATAAATAATTAGTATAGTTCTATTGACATGAGCTAGAATGACTTCCTCCCAAACTCGCAACTTCCACTGCCACCGACCTGAGCAAAAGTGAACTATTTTTGTTGCGCAAACAACAATAACTCACCTCTACAAGTACTGTCATGCACCACTTTAGATGTTTGGTATTTAGCTGGTGCTGTTGGAGCATCCAGCAAACAAAGAAGCTGAGCCTGCACCTGCAATGACGTGCTGCGGCCTGGATGGAGCTAAAAAATATGTGATGTAACATCTTTTTTTTTTATCGCTTTAAAAAAAAACTCCGCCTTTGTGTTTTAGCGGATACTATGCTGCTTCAAACCCAGCCCACGGAGAGACATTATTTAGACACACCGGTGACCTTGCACACACACGCACACACACTCACACACACACACACACACGCTCACACTTACCGATGCTGGTCTCCGAGAGAGTCAGCCCGCTGGATTGGAGGCTCGGTGCGGGGGGCATGGCTCGGCTATGGAGGATGGATGGATGGATCGCACCGCTTGTAAATTAAGCAGACAGCGTGACGACGTATTCGCTGTAAATCTTTAACCTGGCTGTCCGTAGTCATTGAATGAGATAAAGCGTCCGACCGACCACCGCAGCGACGTCCCGTCCGCTTCCACCTTCCCCGCCGTTCCACTCACATATGCCCGCGTCTGCTCGCACGTCCGTCGGTCTCTCTCCTGGTCGTGAGTCGGTGTCTGGGCAGTGGTGGGGTCGCGGCGGCTGGGCTCTGTGTGCGCATGTCATACACACACTTAGTGAACCAAAAAAAACACACAAACTTACACAATACTTAAAATATTCATAGCGGTTATATAACTATAACGACAGATTAAGTAATTTAAACATTGTTGCTAAGAGTTAGCATTATAGCATATCGTTACTTGATATCACAGGGAACATTATTTACACAACCACCCATAAAATACTAGTTCAGCCACTTGCAAATGATTTAAAAACGTTCTTCATTTCGCCTCAAATTTAGATAAATGTTGAAAATGTAACATCCCCGAAAATAGTCCGCGTTACATCAGGCGCCATTTTGTACAATTAAGCTAGCATTAACAACTGATGCTAATTAAAGAAATACAATACAGTAGTAACATTTGGTCTTTAAAATCGAACAAAGAGCTTCAATGGACACTATACAATCATTGAATATATCACAACACTTTTAAAAATAAGAGTAGATACTAGAGATATTATCGGCCGATAAATGCTTCAAAGTGTAATATCGGAAATTATCGGTATCGTTTTTTTAATTATCGGTATGTTTTTTGTTTTTTAAAAATTTTTAAATGATTAAATCAACATAAAAAACACAAGATACACTTACAATTAGTGCACCAACCCAAAAAAACTCCCTCCCCCATTTACACTCATTCACGCAAAAGGGTTGTTTCTTTCTGTTATTAATATTCTGGTTCCTACATTATATATCAATATATATCAATACAGTCTGCAAGGGATACAGTCCGTAAGCACACATGATTGTGCGTGCTGCTGGTCCACTAATAGTACTAACCTTTAACAGTTAATTTTACTCATTTTCATTAATTACTAGTTTCTATGTAACTGTTTTTATATTGTTTTACTTTCTTTTTTATTCAAG
The DNA here is from genome assembly GCF_033978785.1 of Entelurus aequoreus. NCBI lineage: Eukaryota > Metazoa > Chordata > Actinopteri > Syngnathiformes > Syngnathidae > Entelurus > Entelurus aequoreus. The sequence continues at coordinate 26,412,207 of NC_084758.1, forward strand.
AAAATGTTTTTAATTTATTTATCTTATTTTATTTTATTTTTTTAAAAAGGAGCTTATCTTCACCATACCTGGTTGTCCAAATTAGGCATAATAATGTGTTAATTCCACGACTGTATATATCGGTATCGGTTGATATCGGTATCGGTAATTAAAGAGTTGGACAATATCGGAATATCGGCAAAAAGCCATTATCGGACATCCCTAGTAGATACTGAAGTTAATTAATTAACTTTGCCTTTATTTCTTTCACAGAAAAGAGTAATTTGTATCATTTTTACAGTAGGATACAGAGACCACACAAATCCACTCTTCATTAGGGCAGGATTATTAAAACTGAAAGACATTGTATAATTGCATACTCTATTAGTGATGTTCAAAGCTTGAAATAAAGTTCTTCCGAAGGACTGACAAAAGTTATTTGTGTTCACGTCTGAAGATGAGAACCACAGAAGGCCGTATGATTTTAAACATCCAAGAGTGCGAACAAATTTGAAACAAATGTGCTTGTCTGTTGCTGGTGTGAAAGCATGGAATTCTCTAAAGAAAGACTTAAAAAGTTGCAAGAATATCTTTGAATGTAAAAAGAGTTATAAAAAGAGACAACTGGAATTATATCAAACTGATTTTTGATTTTGATTGGACGTGTTATTGTGAAAATGCTTAAACTAAAATTAAAAAGTATGTTGGAGTTGGGGTGTTGGTGGAGGGAACAGTTATAAAGTAATCTAAAATAATTTGTGTTAAAAAGGGGGCAGAGAAATATAAAAATATTATTCTTCCATCTGCTCCTTTCTGATCATGGAAATGTATAAGGAACAAAAAAACAATGAAAGTGTCAACTGTACATGGCTTGTATATATGCATTTTCATGAAAGGAATAAAAAGAAATGATGAATGATGAAGTCATATTACGTTCTACATATGGTGATTGTTCATATTCATCTTGGAGAAAGCAAACATTCAAGTTTGAGTACACAGTGGTATTTCAGTTTGAGCACATGACAAGATAAGACCCCTTAGTTTGATTTTTGCAGGTGAATTGGATCACTTCTCATAGGAAGGAGCGCCTAATTGGGACTTCGGAATGCAAAAGTGATAGCCCTATCCTTGAGAGGAGACTACCTGTCTAGTTCAAACACCAACATTTAAGTTATGACTTAAAGCAGTTGTTTTCCAGACACTTACACACAAACATCTCCTTTTATGGTCAGGTGGTGCTGTTTAGACTAAGCGCACACCTAGACAGACAAAGAAGGAATATATAAACTGATGGTTTGGTTTCTCCAGGTTAGGAATCCTCCATTTTTGACTAAGATTCCTCCGGGTACTGCAGACCTGTTTAAATGACGCTCGCTTGTAATAAAGCAACTTTTGGTTCAGCAAAGCGTCTCCGACGTCTCTTCTGATCCAACTACGCAACTCGGCCCGGGAGGGGACGACAAGACCAAAAATACACTTCAATACTTAAGCCAGTGCTTGTCAATTATTTTCTGTTACGTTTCCCCGCTCCCAGGAAAAAGAAAACATTTGTTCATACAATTTATAAATACATCTATCCATAACATTGCATCTTTATTAACATAAAAAAACAAAACAGAAATAAATATAGATCAACTTACAACAAATAATACATGTATTAACATTGTGTTTTAGTTTGTAGCAGAAAGGTTTAAAGTGCATCATTTTGCTTGAAATTTAAAAATAATAATCTCATTGAAACTATAAACATTTTTTGACCGACTTGAGCCATTTGATAGTAAAAAATATAATAAAATACACTGAATAAATAACAATACATTTACTAATCAGCAACATTTCCCCAGGAGCACATAGTATATTAAATCATTTAACTTACAAAACAAAAAAGTATGCAACAATATGTGCTTTTTTTAATAAATCAAAATGACAAAGTCAGAATTAATTGCTACAGTGGGCACATTTTGCAGTGCACAGCTAGTCGAAGCACAACACATGACCCAAGGATCCTTTATGACAAGATCACTGCTGTTTAAAAAAAATAAAAATCTACCGCCAAAAATGCTAGTCAAAGATCCGCTTTACTACAGAGGCACTCTGCTGTTTATAAGGACCTATTGCAAAAACGCAAGTCAAAAGTCCTCTAATTGACAGGATTGCTGCAATTTTTAGGACTCTACTGCAAAAAAAATGCTTGTCAAAGATCCTCTATTTGACAGGATCGCTGCTGTTTTTAAAATTATACGGCTAAAAATGCTAGTCAAAGATCCTCTATGGAACAGAGGCGCTCTGCTATTTATAAGGACCTCTTGCAAAAACACAAGTCAAAGATCCTCTATTTGACACAATCGCTATGCTGTTTTTAGGAATCTACCGTCAAAAATGCTGGTCAAAGATACTTTATAGCACAGAAGCGCGCTGAAGTTTGGATTTATTACAAAAACACAAGTCAAAGATTTTCTATGTGATAGGATCGCTGCTGTTTTGAAGAACGTACTGCCAAAATGCTGGTCAAAGATCCTTTATAACACAGAGGCGCTCTGCTGTTTATAAAGACCTATTACAAAACACTAGTCAAAGATCCTCTATTTGACAGTATCGCTGCTGTGCTTACAGTAAGAATCTACTGCCAGAAGAGCTTGTCAAAGATCCTCTAGAGCACAGAGGCGCTCTGCTGTTTATAAAGACCTATTGCAAAACACTACAGTCAACGATCCTCTATTTGACAGGATCACTGATGGTTTTAAGAATCTACCGACAAAATGCTAATCAAAGATCCTCCAAATTGACTGCACTGCTGCTGTTGTGACGAACTTCCCAACTTTTAAACTCACCTGGCAGGCTGGTCTGATGTCCTTTCAGGGTCCCATCCATGACGCCTTTGATGCATCAGTCTGGGGTTCTTTTCTTTTGAAAACACATACAAAAGTCGTATGACAATAAAATAATCACTCCTCGTGAGCAACGTAGATAAATGAGAATAATTAAACAAGACATTTTGTTAAAAGGAGTATTTTTATAAGGAAATAATGTAGTTTTCATTTCGGGTATCTGGCGACATCTGCTGTCTAACATGTGCAACTGCAGTACAGCCTGCTTTAAGGATGTACTGCCATGATGCAAATGAGCATTCTAACAATTATTTGTAATTGTAATTGGATTTAAAGTACCAGTGATTGTCACACACACTCTGTGTGGTGAAATTTGTCCTCTGCATTTGACCCATCCCCTTGTTCACCCCCTGGGAGGTGAGGGGAGCAGTGGGCAGCAGCGGTGCCGCGCCCGGGAATCATTTTTGGTGATTTAACCCCCAAATCCAACCCTTGATGCTGAGTGTCAAGCAGGGAGGTAATGGGTTCCATTTGTATAGTCTTTGGTATGACTTGGCCGGGGTTTGAACTCACAACCTACCGATCTCAGGGCGGACACTCTAACCACTAGGAATTAAGAACAAAGTTGGGAGGGTTGGACTTACAGGTTGCCCCAGTCAGAATGAGTCATGGTTGCTAAAACTTGACAAGACTGACTTTAGTGATTTTAGTGAAAAAGGAGAGCAAGTGTTGGGGTTATGTCCTTCATACCGACAGCCATCAGACTGTATAATGCATATGTTCCTTTTTGACTGTACTTAAATGTATAATAAACTGTATTTATATTATTCACATGTGAATAGTGCTGTATAATAGACTGTATTTATATTATCCATATGTGAATAATGCTGTATAATAGACTGTATTTATGTTATTCACATGTGAATAATGCTGTATAATAAACTGTATTTATGTTATTCACATGTGAATAATGCTGTATAATACTGTATTTATGTTATTCACATGTGAATAATGCTGTATAATAGACTGTATTTATGTTATTCACATGTGAATAATGCTGTATAATAGACTGTATTTATGTTATTCACAAGTGAATAATGCTGTATAATACTGTATTTATGTTATTCACATGTGAATAATGCTGTATGATATACTCTATTTATGTTATTCACATGTGAATAATGCTGTATAATAGACTGTATTTATATTATTCACATGTGAATGATGCTGTATAATAGACTGTATTTAAGTTATTCACATGTGAATAATGCTGTATAATAGACTGTATTTAAGTTATTCACATGTGAATAATGCTGTATAATAGACTGTATTTAAGTTATTCACATGTGAATAATGCTGTATAATAGACTGTATTTATATTATTCACATGTGAATGATGCTGTATAATAGACTGTATTTATGTTATTCACATGTAAATAATGCTGTATAATAGACTGTATTTATATTATTCACATGTGAATAATGCTGTATAATAGACTGTATTTATATTATTCACATGTGAATAATGCTGTATGATAGACTGTATTTATGTTATTCACATGTGAATAATGCTGTATGATAGACTGTATTTATGTTATTCACATGTGAATAATGCTGTATGATAGACTGTATTTATGTTATTCACATGTGAATAATGCTGTATAATAGACTGTATTTATATCATTCACATGTAAAAATACCTAAATGTTTATTGTCCATTGTGAGCGAACTGTGGTGCTGAATTTCCCCCAGGGATCAATAAAGTACTTTCTATTCTATTCTATTCTATTCTATTCTATTCTATTCTATGTAGCCTCTCTCTCTGAGTTTTTTGGAGCTGGGGCACGACCAAGATAAAAGCTCAGGCTATCTACCTGGTAGCATAAGGCTTGAAAGTGTGACGTGGAAACCCATTGCATTGTGGGTCTTGTCGGAATCTGACTAACTTATTTAAATGGCCAATGGAAGACTCTGTGCTTAAAACCTGTTTTTTATGTTTTATTTATTTTATTTATTTATTTTTTATCGTGTTCTGTTTGTGTTGTGTTTGCTCGGTACTCGTATTATCTTTTAACCTGCCCATCGTACAGCACTTTGGCTACCCCTGTGGTAAATTTTAAATGTGCTTTATAAATAAAGTTGATTTGATTTGGTTTGATTTATGTGGTTTTAGTTTTTTTCTTTAACACGTTTTACAACGAGACGCGAACGTGCGACCATTAACTGCCACAACTGAGGTCATGATTACTTCAGGGGGGGAAAAAAAGTATTTGGTGAGATTTTTCTCATTTCCGGCGTGGAAGCAAAGCCGAAAGAAGTCGGGTTATGAAGCTAATAAATAGACGGGGAATAGCCTGGATAGCAGCCGTGAGACGATCAAACATGACTTTTAACGCCATCACCTGGTACATGTTGGTGTGTTCACGGCATTTCCACACTGGTACATTTGAATGTTTTATTCAGTTACACACCTAGCGTTAGCCAAACTAGCTGCGGACAAGTTTACTTACAACGTATAGTATTTTGGAAAAAAGCATGTTGTCTGTTTACTTTTAGTCTTTGCTAAGTACAAAAATGAATGAGTATTATTTTCAGAGAGCCGCGGTCAAAGTATTTAAAAGTAATAATGGGCTGCTTATAAAACGAGGCCGGGGGACCACACGCATCTCGAACACATAAGAGATGAAAGACATAGATTATGCGCGATTTGAAGAAAGGACAATGAGCCTTAACAGATTTTCCATTCAGGAATCTTCACCGGTATTAACATTTATTACGTAGACGAAATATAGACAAGTTTGGTGTCACTTTTACTCGGAAGTGCTCATAGCTCATATGAGTCAATTCCACCATTTTTATTTTTTCCAGTTAGCGAGCCTTTGGAATAGGGTACAGTTTGTCTCGGTATGGTGCCTTGCTTTTTTAAAAATTTTTTACAATCCATTTTTGTTGCTCACTTTTACATTGTAAACCAGGGGTGTCCAAACTTTTGGCCCTGAGGGCCGCATGAGACACAAAACAATTTGGTTGAGGGCCAAAAGCAGACTGCATGTAAATATATAAATATATATATATATACAGTATATATATATATATATATATATATATATATATATATATATATATATATATATATATATATATATATATACACATATACATATATATACACAAAACTCAAAACCAGTGAAGTTGGCACGTTGTGTAATTCGTAAATAAAACCATAATACAATGATTTGCAAATCGTTTTCAACTTATATTCAGTTGAATAGACTGCAAAGACAAGATATTTAATGTTCGAACTGAGAAAAATATTTTTTTTTTGCAAATAATCATTAACTTAAAATTTAATGGCAGCAACACATTGCAAAAAAGTTGGCACAGGGGCATTTTTACCACTGTGTTACATGGCCTTTCCTTTTAACAACACTCTGTAAACGTTTGGGAACTGAGGAGACCAATTTTTGAAGCTTTTCAGGTGGAATTCTTTCCCATTCTTACTTGATGTACAGCTTAAGTTGTTCAACAGTCCGGGGTCTCCGTTGTGGTATTTTAGGCTTCATATTGCGCCTTTTCAATGGGAGACATGTCTGGAATACAGGCAGACCAGTCTAGTACCCGCACTCTTTTACTATGAAGCCACGCTGTTGTAACACGTGGCTTGGCATTGTCTTGCTGAAATAAGCAGGGGCGTCCATGATAACGTTGCTTGGATGGCAACATATGTTGCTCCATCACAGATGCTGGCTTTTGAACTTTGCGCCTAGAACAATCCAGATGGTTATTTTCCTATTTTTCCGGAAGACACAGCGTCCACTTCCAAAAACAATTTGAAATGTGACCTCGTCAGACCACAGAAGACTTTTCCACTTTGCATCAGTCCATCTTAGATGAGCTCGGGCCCAGCGAAGCCAGCGACGTTTCTGGGTGTTGTTGATAAATGGCTTTCGCTTTGCATAGTAGAGTTTTAATTTGTACTTACAGATGTAGCGACCAACTGTAGTTACTGACAGTGGTTTTCTAAACTGTTCCTGAGCCCATGTGGTGATATCCTTTACACACTGATGTCGCTTTTTGGTGCAGTACCGCCTGAGGGATCGAAGGTCCGTAATATCATCGCTTACGTGCAGTGATTTCTCCAGATTCTCTGAAACTTTTGATGTAATTATGGACCGTAGATGGTGAAATCCCTAAATTCCTTGCAATACCTGGTTGAGAAATGTTGTTCTTAAACTGTTCGACAATTTGCTCAGGCATTTGTTCATAAAGTGGTGACCTTCGCCCCATCCTTGTTTGTGAATGACTGAGCATTTCATGGAAGCTGCTTTCATACCCAATCATGGCACCCACCTGTTCCCAATTAGCCTGTTCACCTGTGGGATGTTCCAAATAAGTGTTTGATGAGCATTCCTCAACTTTCTCAGTCTTTTTTGCCACTTGTGCCAGCTTTTTTAAAACATATTGTCGGCATTAATTTCCAAATGAGCTAATATTTGCAAAAAATAACAACTTATTCCAGTTTGAACGTTAAGTATCTTGTCTTTGCAGTTTATTCAATTGAATATAGGTTGAAAAGGATTGTATTTTGTTTTTATTTACAATTTACACAAAGTGACAACTTCACTGGTTTTGGGTTTTGTACATATATACATATATATATATACATATATATATATATGTATATATATACACATATATACATATACACACATATATACATACAGTATATACATATACATACATATATACGTTAGGTCAGGAAAAAACACAGAGGTTATATCATCCCTACAAGCCTGTTTCGCAGGTTTCCCTGCTCGTCAGGGGATTTTATTAATAAAATCTCCTGACGAGCAGGAAAACCTGATTTTATGAAAAAAATCCCCTGACGAGCAAGAAAACCCGCAAAACAGGCTTGTAGGGATGATATAGCCTCTGTGTTTTTTCCTGACCTAACGTATATTCCGCTCTACCCCCGTATTGAGCACTGTATAACGGATAAACCACATCACCCTTGATCACCCCCCGGAAGGTGAGGGGAGCAGTGAGCAGCAGCTGTGGCCGCACCCTGGAATCATTTTTGGTGATTTAACCCTTGATGCTGAGTGCCAAGCAGGGAGGTAATGGGTACCATTTTTATAGTCTTTGGTATGACTCGGCCGGGGTTTGAACTCACAACCTACCGATCTCATATATATGCACATATACATATATATACACAAATAAGTACATACATGTACATACATACATACATACATATATTTATATGTATATGTATGTATATACACACATACTGTATGCACACACACATATATATATATATATATATATATATATATATATATATATATATATATATATATATATATATATATATATATATATATATATATATATATATATATATATATATATATCAGTGGTGTGCAGTCACTAGAGGCAGGGGAGGCATGGCCTCACCTGCCATCATGGAAAGAAAAAAAAAAGTAAGAAGAAAAAAAAAACAATTAAAAATTATTATATGTATCCAGTGATTATACTAAAGTTATTTTCCATTTAACTTCACCAGTTTTAGATTATTTTTATTTTTATTTTCACATTTGCCGTTCAAATACTGAGAAGAGACGGTGCGGTGATCAGCAGCCAGTTGAGGCACGTCACTGATTTGTGCCTCAACATGGATTGCGCAATGACTCGGCTAACTGCTGGCCTGCTGTGCAGTGAGACTGTATTGCTATATGAATTATATTATACATTTCCATAGTTTAGTTAGCTGAGGTATATAATGTACAGTGTATTTTGTCAACCACTGTATGTGTGTAAAGTATTTTTAGTGCTGAGCATTCATAAAACTCTGCTGCAAAGACACACTGTGTGAGGCTCGTCTCATAACCCCGCCTCCTGGTGCCAAGCACCTCCACCACAGAATGCACCGCCCGACGGGAGCGCCGCGGCCACACCAACCAAAGCCCACACCCAAACCCTCCACGTGCAAGACCGAATCCACCCAAAAAAAGTTACTTAACAAGAAGCCAAAAAGTGCAAAAACAACAATGCTCGCGCTGCAGGAGCCGCGAACGACCGCAGGGACACAACATTAGGTACACCTGCACTGCAGGTTCATATGTTTGTAAATCTGACTGTGATGATGCAGTCGTGCCTCACCAGACATTAACCTCACCGCACGCCACTGATATATATATATATATATATATATATATATATATATATATATATATATATATATATATATATATATATATATATATATATACAGATATATACACACATATATACACCCACATATATGTACATACAAACACATATGTACATACATATATATCATGCTTTGTAATGAATTAAATGGGTGGATTTTGTTTTCGCACCATGACTCGGGAAGTTTGTTTGCATTGGGTCATATAAGTAAATGCTGCGCTCATTGCCATTCAAAGCATGAGTGGTCATAGACCCGAATGACTCTTGCTGTTCACAAGATGGCCAGAAGCATATGAATTGACTATTAAGATGATTTGAAATCTTTTTCCTATGGCTACCCACAATGCACTGCAACACCAGGTGGCTTTTTCGAGCCTTATGGGGTTTATGGGGCCTGGTCATGTGCCCTGATTTCTTCCGCTAGTCCTAACAACAATGCTTTTTTAAAAGGTGTGTACCATAGGTCAAGTATGACACCGTTAAATACCCCACACAGCAAGACTGGTGTCATTATACGACAGAAACTACAAAATGTTTGCGTGCAATTTGTGTCCTTTGAGGGCTTCTGTCACTGTTCTGAACACCAAACTAACTTTTGAATGCAAAAGTGCAACAAGCTGAGAACATCCACACAAATAAACACACCCTTCTCCATCCAACATCTGCTTTTTTTTTTTTTTGCTTTTTTTTTTTCCATGACGCAACATCTTTTTTCATGCAAAACTCCGACAAAAGTCCTCCTCTCACACTTGCACCCGAGCTAACACAGTTGGCGCTACGTGACTGGGGTGCAGATGGCGGGCGAGGTGTGTGTGTGTGTGTGTGTGTGCAAGTGTGTGAGAGTGTGTGTGCAAGTGTGTGTGTGTGTGTGTGTGTGTGTGTGTGTGTGTGTGTGTGTGTGTGTGTGGAAGGTCTCTTTGAGCTTGAAGTTTATGTTAAACACTTTGCACCGAGGCTTTGTGATTAGTGTTTATGATTTATGCTCCTTAAGAAACGGAGGGTAAAAATGTAGATGAAGATTTCGGGGGCCACAGGTGCACCAGGAGGATGATTGGCGGTGCACGTCTTTGTGCTGCAATGAGCTATAAATATTGCATTCAGGCGTCGCTTTAGCACACAATGAGTGATGGTGTGCGTGTGCAGAATGCAGCGCCGAGTTCCAAACCGTTGCCAAATTGTGGACTGAACCCTCCAATAAAAAAAAAAAGGACTTAGGAAGTATCCCACCCCCCCATGTTCCTCTGCCTTGAGTTCATTCACTATGTTGGGCGTTTAGATGAAGGAGGCTCTCCGCACCACTAAAACTTTCTAATGAACTCCGCCAAAAACTTTTGACAGAGAGCAATTTTTTTACATTTTTTTTTCTCCACTCCACCCTTTGATCTGCTTTTTTTTGCTGAAAAAGGGAACTTCAGGTACGGCTATTTTTTTTCTAAAACCATTCCATAATTTGCTTTTTTGACGATACTTAAGAGAACTTTTTCCTCCCCTGCGAAGAAGATGGAGCCCAGTTCCACAGAGGGAGGAGGTGAGGAGACCCCGCTCCCTAAAAGTCCCGTAAGTACAAAATAAAAAATGTCTGCAATTGTACAATTATGAGGGGGATAAGATTTGGTGTTTGCTGCTAAAAGGTTGTGAGTGTTAGTGAACACTTACTTGCTGGCTAAGAGTCCAAACATCTGGACGCAGGAAGCAGGAGGTTCCGCTTCAAGGGAGGTCATCTCTCCCGATGAGGGCTGCAAAGGTCACCGTTTTTTTCCCCCTCTTCTATGATCTGCATGAAACCGGGGACAGAGAGGATAGCAGCACATCGCTAGCATGCAGTGAAGTGTCGGGTCGTCTTCGAAAAAACCTTCTCGCCGACAATGTGCGTTGAGCGTCTTCTCCCTTCTTCTCTCCGCCGCCAGCCTCCCAAGGTGCTCCTCAAGCACGGCCAGGAGCTGGAGGAGGAGCAGGAGGAGCTGGCCGAGCACCGGCCTCTGGAGCAGGAGGACCTCAACTTCGAGCGCTGGAAGCGCCGGCCCCTGCCCCGCCGGACGCTGCACCAGAAGATCGGGGACCTGAAGACGTACCTGTGGAACGCCGAGACCAAGGAGTTCATGGGCCGCTCGGGGAAGAGCTGGAGTGAGTCCCCCCCCCTCCCTTCCTCCCCTCAGTCCCATGTTGCATATTTCTAAATGATGTGTTAGAAACTGTCTTTTTTAAATGTCTTTAGTGTGATGTCTTGTGTGCTGCAAGTGTGTGTGGTCAATGTTTACATAGGTGCGCCGACGCTTCCTCGGCGAAAACAGGCCGCCTGGGGACAGGGGCCCCAGCGGGGGGCACGCCGCCCCAAGCCTCGCGTTAGCCAGAAATCACATTCCATCTACGTCTTAGCATGCTCGCCACATCCTCCTTCCCAAAGCAGCGGCGACCCCCCCTTTGCCCCCCCCTTCCCCCTTCACTGAACTCATCATGCATTCAAGCCCCCCCTCAGCGCAGGCCGACACGTACACATTTCCTAACTACGTCCAGGGCGTTTGGCAAATACACAACCTTTTTTTTTTTTTTTTTTTAAAGAAACGTAAAGTTAATATCAAAGGATGCTGCACCCATGCTGTCAAGGAGGAATTGGGGCCCCACGTAGCCTCACCCCCACAAAGCCCTATAAGTGAGTAAGAGTTGGTAGGGGGGCCACAATACCAGAGCAGGCTGATTGGTTGCTCCTTGGAGCTGGCCGGGGCCTCCATGGCTGCAAAGGACCTTCACTACGACGTCAACCGGAGGTTCAGTGTGTTCCCCAGTGAAAGGACAGCTGGAAGAATTCTCACTGGGCTGGAACAGAAAGGCCTTTGTGGACCCCGGGGGGTGGGGGGCGGGGGGCACGTCAGAAGTGGCTATAGCCATCGTCCGACCGGCGAGGAAAAATGCCCACACAGCAAAATATCTGTTGTTCAATTTTAAATATTTCTAAAGCTAAACAAGACATAAAAACATTTTGAACATATTTTTCAATACTATTCTATTCTAAACCAAGAAATATGTATATACATTTTGTAAATATGTATATACATTTTCTTTGGTCATTTCTTTGCTAAAATGTTTCAATGGACGTCAGTTCTAAACCAAAAAAGATGTATATTAACTTTTCCATTCTAAACAAAAATATGTACAGTATATCTATGTTTTTTTTGGCTCAAATACCGTAATTTCCGGACTATAAGCCGCACCAGCTAAATTTAGGGGAAAATACAGATTGCTCCATATATAAGCCGCACCCGACTATAAGCCGCAGGGTTTTGATGTGTAATTACCGTAGTATATAGGGGTTCCTGCTACCACGGAGGGGATTGTCGGGACAGAGATGACTGTTTGGGAACGCAAAGCGTCCCATTTATTAACAATAAATCTTTCAATCATTCAATCAAACTTTCACATCTTTGACACGGCGAACAGCATTCGTGCAGAGTACAAATAATACAACGGTGCAAAGTAATACAAAGTGCTCGCCTGTACGTTATCAAAATAACCAGCCTACCGGTATATGAAAAGTCAGTCTTTTAATCATTGTGTCATCGTCTTCCTCCTGCGTACTAAAACCACCGAAATCCTCTTCGTCGGTGTCGGAGAAGAACAGGCCGTAAATAAGCCGCACCGTTGTATAAGCCGCAGGGACCAGAACGAGGGGAAAAAGTAGCGGCTTATAGTCCGGAAATTACGGTATCATCATCAGTTCATATCTGTTTTTTTTGCACATTTTTTGCTAAAATTTTTCAATATACGTCAGTTCTAAACAAAAATATGTACAGTATATTTATGGTTTTTTTTGGCTCAAATATCATCATCATCATATATATATATATATATATATATGTATATATATATATATATATATATATATATATATATATATATATATACATACATACATACATATATACATTCATATATATACATACATATATATATACATATATACATGTACATACATATATATACATATACATATATACAGTATATATACATATACATATATACAGTATATATACATATACATACATATATATACATATATATATACATACATATATATACATACATATATATATACATACATATATACATACATATATATATATATATATATATATATATATATATATACATACATATATATATATATACATATATATATATATATATATATATATATATATATATATATATATATATATATATATATATATATACATACATATATATACATATACACTACCGTTCAAAAGTTTGGGGTCACCCAAACAATTTTGTGGAATAGCCTTCGTTTCTAAGAACAAGAATAGACTGTCGAGTTTCAGATGAAAGTTCTCTTTTTCTGGCCATTTTGAGCGTTTAATTGACCCCACAAATGTGATGCTCCAGAAACTCAATCTGCTCAAAGGAAGGTCAGTTTTGTAGCTTCTGTAACGAGCTAAACTGTTTTCAGATGTGTGAACATGATTGCACAAGGGTTTTCTAATCATCAATTAGCCTTCTGAGCCAATGAGCAAACACATTGTACCATTAGAACACTGGAGTGATAGTTGCTGGAAATGGGCCTCTATACACCTATGTAGATATTGCACCAAAAACCAGACATTTGCAGCTAGAATAGTCATTTACCACATTAGCAATGTATAGAGCGTGTTTCTTTAAAGTTAAGACTAGTTTAAAGTTATCTTCATTGAAAAGTACAGTGCTTTTCCTTCAAAAATAAGGACATTTCAATGTGACCCCAAACTTTTGAACGGTAGTGTATATACACATATATATATATATATATATATATATATATATATATATATATATATATATATATATATATATATATATATATATATATATATATATATATATACACATATATATATACACATATATATATATATATATATATATATATATATATATATACACATATACACATACATATGTATACATACATACATACACATATGTATATACACACATATAATTCTATATATTATATGTGTGTGTATATATATATATGTGTGAGTGTGTATATATATACATATATATGTATCTAGATACACATATATATTCATATATATACATATATACACATACCTATACACATATACATACACTTATGTACATATACACATATACATATATACATATACTTATATACATATATGTATACATACATACATACATATAAATATATACATACATATACTTATATACACATATACATATTGACATACGTATATGTATATATACATACATTTATACATTCATCCATTTTCTACCGCTTGTCCCTTTCGGGGTCACACAACATTAATACATATACATATATATAATATAGGTGTACATATTATATTAATATAATGGATATATAATTAATATCATTGGATATTAAGAGTGTGTGAAAGTTGGACTCCTACCTTGTTTACTTTGATGACTACCTCCTTAAAATTTTGTGGTTAATGTGGAGATAGCCCTTTGCATTTTTCCCATCATACTTTGTAATGGATTCAAATGGGTGTCATTCTAAAAAAAAATTATGGGGCATGGACGTTTTTTATAATATTCACAAATGTTGTATTATATTATGTGTGATCATGTCTGTTGGCATTTTGTGTTGGTTCGAATTTGTATTTTTTTTGCCCCATGACGAGGGAAGGTTGTTTGCATTGGGTCATATAAATAAATGCTGCGCCGGATGTAATTCAAAGCACAAATGGTCATAGACACCATAGGTTTAGCTATTAAAATGATTTGATATCATTTAGAGTCCTAATTAAACTCATGACGGGCCTGTGGTTTGGACACCCCTGGGTTAAACAAAAGAATATGCAGATAAACGGAATGCAGTTCCCCATGAGGACCACCAGGTGGTTCAGTTTCCCTCCCCTCCAAGATTATATCTCCTCAGAAGGTGTTCTCATACAAAAACATGTACTTTATATATTTAGTCTAGAAGAAAGTAGAAATGTCATTCAAACAGCCGTGGCTTTGAGGGGTTTTAGGAGGTACAGTTTATGATTGAGCCCCCATCAATTCTGCCTAGCAACAGTTCCACTGACCTCTCGTCTCCTCTTCCAGGCCTCATCCTTCTCTTCTACGCCGCACTTTACGTCTTCCTGGCGGCCATGTTTGGCGGCTGTTTGTTCTGCCTCATGTGGTCCATCAGTCCCTACCATCCCACCTACAACGACAGAGTGATGCCACCAGGTAAACAGAACCTCACAATTGAAAACGTTTTGTTTTTTTAACGGTGCAAGTTATATTTGAGGATATTAACCTCATTTTAGCATAACTGTAACTTCCGCCCGAATGCAGCTGAGATAGGCTCCAGCACCCACCGCGACTCCGAAAGGGACAAGCGGTGGGAAATGGATGGATGGATGGATGTAACATATTTGTTCAGCAGGCGTCGTATTGTCGTTTAAAAAAAAAAAGTGGCATTAAATAGTTGTGCAACTTTTGTTTCAGAAATGAAAATAGAAAAAATGGCCCAAAATTAGTTTTTTGATTGGCATTTAAGAATTGGACCTTTAAAATACTGCTTCCGGTTCAATTTGTCGTCACACAGATAAAAACACACATTTTTGCATTTTCGATGAACACATATACGATTTTTGTGTTTATCAGTAAAAATTAAAATCTATAAAAGGAAAACAGCACAAATTCCAATTCGATGGCAATTTTTTTTTTTTAAATTAACCCTTTTTTTGTTTGTTTTAAAATCTGCTATATATAATAGAAATCGAAAAACGGCTCTAATTTAGTTTTTAGATTTGCGTTTCACAATTGGAAATAGAATGACCGGAAGGTACACGGACCATTATTGTCATTAATTCATATCTTATTATTATTAATTTAATGTTAATTTTACTTCAAAATAAAATGAACATTTAATTGGAACAAATTAAATTATCTATTTATTATTAGTATTATTCTTTATTATTATTGTATTAATTTTTATTTTTTCCGCTTTGGACTTGCTCAGTAATATCAAATAATTTACAATATTAAAGATTTTTACCATTTGATTTATTAGTTGTTTAAAATTATGAATTATTTATTTAAAAAATGGGGTTGGGTAACAGTGATTATAAGTTGAATATATTTTGATTGCATTATTTTTTGTAATCTCTAGATAGCTTTGGTGGGCAAAATAAAATACATAATTGACTGCTAAAGCCTTAAACCAGCTATATATTTATTTATAACAATAATAATCATTACATTATACTAATTTAAACAAAACGTGTTTTTTTTTAACGGTGCAAGCTATATTTGACGATATTAACCTTATTGGAGTGTAACGTTAAAAACGTTTCCACTTAAATGACAATGAACAAAGTTGTCACTTTTTAACATTCCCAATTAAAGTGTAAAAAGAAGTTAAGCCCTGTAACATGCATGGTAACTTCCTGCGTATTTTTTAGCTATTTTCTCACCTGTGACTAATTTTGTTTCATGTGTGACAAAAAGCCAAAGAACAAGCTAAGTTTATCCCTAGATTGTGCACTTTAGGCGTGTTGGACCACTTATGTCCCGTCACAGTTGACTGTCTGTGGGTCTCCACTGGCAGGTATGACCATGGCGCCACACTCGGAAGGCCACGATATCGCCTTCAACGCCTCCGACCGCAAATCGTGGAAGAAGTACGCCAGATCGATGGATGAATATCTAAAACGTGAGTGTGCGGCGCTCAGGATGGCTCGGTGGGGTTAAAACCAAACGGCTAATCCTCCTCGCTACTTTTGTCCCGTATTCTCTTTGGTTCCCGCACGGCATGCTGGGAAGGGAAGCCTCTTTGTGTGAGGGGGTTTTCTTCCCTCCCCTTTTATTCCTTCATTCAAGCTGACTTGGCAGAGCCAAGCAAAGGTTTATTTATGCCCCACCATGCCCCCCTGACACTTTTTTTTTTTTTTTTTGCCCTCCAGATTACAACGACGGCACGCAGGAGAGGAAGAATATCCGCTGCACGCACAACAGGTACTTCATGCAGGAGGACTTGGAGGAGGACGCCGAGAGGAAAGCGTGCCAGTTCAAGAGGTCCTGGCTGGGGGACTGCTCGGGCCTGCAGGACCCCCATTATGGTTTCTCGCAGGGGAGGCCGTGTGTCCTCCTGCGAATGAACCGGGTAAGATTAGAGAATGGGGATCAATTCTTTCATGTTGGGACATTTTTACTAATGCAGTGTTTTTCTTAGACCTAAATATAAATTTATACTCCATTTATGCATTTTGCACCGTTTGGACACTTTTATGGCCAAAAAAAGAAACAGAAAACTGCTGTCAAATCATCTACTTATGTATTCTTTTATAAACTTTCTTAAAACTATGAAATCATATTTGAACCCTTTAAAAACCCTACAATTTCATAAATTACATAAGGGGATAAGAGTCTTGTATTTATTATATTATTTTGAACCCTTTAAAAACATAATTTTATAAACTACATAAGGGGATAATAGTCTTGCATTTATTATAATATTATTTTGAACCCTTTAAAAACACTACAATTTTATAAATTACATAAGGGATAAGAGTCTTGTAATTATTATAATGCTATATTGAACCCTTTAAAAACACTACAATTTTATAAATTACATAAGGGGATAATAGTTTTGTATTTATTATAATATTATTTTGAACCCTTTAAAAACACTACAATTTTATAAATTACATAAGGGGATAAGAGTCTTGTATTTATTATATTTTTTTGAACCCTTTAAAAACACTACAATTTTATAAATTACAAAAGGGGATAAGAGTCTTGTATTTATTATAATATTATTTTGTGATGTAATACCGCATACTCCCCTTTTTGTCCAAAACAATGCATCACTATTTAAACTTTTTTTATTGGTCCATGTACCTTTCATTCATTCTATTCCCAATTCTGAAACGCAAATCAAAAAACAAAGTTAGGGCTGTTTTTTCGATTTTTATTATAAATGGCAAATTTAAAAACAAACAAAAAAAGGGTTGATTTTCATTAAAATATTGCCATAAAATTTTATTTTGTGCCGTTTTCCTTTCATGGCTTTTTATTTTTCCAGATAAACACAAAAATCCAATTCATGTTTATCCAAAATGCAAAAATGAGTTTTTATCTGTTTTCATTCTTGAATCAGAAGCAGTATTTTAGCTTTTCCTTTGCGTTTAGCATGTTTTTAGAATAACTGTAACATATTTGTTCATTAGGCGTCCTATTGTCTTTTTTTTAAATTTTTTTAAAGTGCCATTAAATTGATGTGCAACTTTTGTTTCAGAAATTAAAATTGAAAAAATTGCCCGAAATTTGTTTTTTGATTTGCATTTAAGAATTGGAAATATAATGAACGGAACGGACCTTAAAATACTGCTTCCAGTTCAATTTGTCATCGCACAGATAAACATGCATTTTTGCAGTTTGAATTAACATATATTT
Organism: Entelurus aequoreus; assembly: GCF_033978785.1. Classification (NCBI taxonomy): domain Eukaryota; kingdom Metazoa; phylum Chordata; class Actinopteri; order Syngnathiformes; family Syngnathidae; genus Entelurus; species Entelurus aequoreus. Next base: position 26,430,656 of record NC_084758.1, read on the forward strand.
GATTTTTGTGTTTATCTGAAAAAAATCAAAATCCATAAAAGGAAAACAGCACAAAATCCAACTTGATGGCAATATCTTAATGAGAATCAACGCTTTTTTGTTTGTTTTAAAATCTGCTATATATAATAGAAATCGAAATAAATTTTTTGGATTTGCGTTTCAGAATTGGAAATATAATGAACGGAAGGTACGCGGACCATTATTGTCATTAATTCATATCTTATTATTATCAATTTAATTTTTATTTTACTTAAAAAATAATAATTAAAAAAAGAACATTTAATTGGAATAAATTAAATTATGTATTTATTACTTGTATTATTCTTTATTATTATTAAAATTTATTTTTAATGTTTTCCCCTTTGGACATGCTCAGTACTATAAAATAATTGAAAATATTAAAGATTTTTACCCTTTGATTTATTAGATGTTTAAAAGTATGAATTATTTCTTTTAAAAAATGGGGTTGGATAACAGTGATTAAAGGTTGGATATATTTTGATGGCATTATTTTTGTAATATAGTGCCACATACTCTCTCTATATACCTTTGAAATACATAATTGACTGCTTAAGCCTTAAACCATCTATATATTTATTTATAACAATAATAATCATTACATTATACTAATTTAATCAAAATGTTATATCTATTATTCTATTTTACTTTCTTGTGCTTCAGATTTACTCAAAACTATCAAATAATTCTAACATTTTAAGGATTTTAACCGCTTTAAGTATTCCTTTTTTTAAATGACTTATTTGTGACCAAAAATCAAGGTTGGGTGGGAATTATAGTCTGGATACCTCGAAGATTGTTAACATTTATTTGATTGCATTATCATTTTTTTTATGTAGTGCCACATATTCCCCTCAAAATACCTCATTGACTTTCACAGAAACTACTTTTTTATGTTTTTATTTTTTACATATTATATTGTTTACTTATTATATTGATGTGCTCTTTCCTAGAAAGGCTTAAACAGGCGGTGATGTCAGAGAGTGACATCTTGTGGCCGTTTTAGGTAGTGGGCAAAGTTGAGACCGGATGTTATTTACTCTACAGTCAAACTTCTATTTTTAGTCTTGATTAAGTCTACCTAAAATTCAAATTTTCTCCTAAAACTGCTTCACATGAAAAGAAACCTGCTTTACATTGTGATTTGGCGAAACATAATTCAAGTGATTACTCAAAATGTCTTTTGTTTGCTTCTAGATTCTCGGATACCTGCCTGGCCAAGGGAAACCAATTAATGTGACTTGTGGAGTGAAGGTTGGCTATCAAACGATCAATATATCGATATTGATAAGTATCACAAGAAGATTGTAGATACGATTTGCACCGACGCGCCTTTGCTGCTCTCAGCCACTAGGGGGCGTATATGCACGCTACCTGAGGATGTCTTGGATCAGGTTTTCCAATGGGGGCCGCACACAGAAAAATTAAAGCATGCATTTATTTTCAAAACCAATAAAATATATCAATTTTTTTTTTTTTTTTTACCTTTAAGGCTTCCCTCAACTATGGTTCCGGGGACCCGGAAGGCTCTTTAGTCATAAAAATGTTAAAATAAGTCATATATTATTTTTCATTTATTATTATTCACTGCTTAAATCTCTAGATCAACTTCGGGTCCATCAACATGTTTTTATATCCTTTTCTGTCAAAGAATACCCTGTTTTTGTGGAAAAAACACAAAATATGCAACATTTCCCACCCCAAAAAATGTCAAAGTAGAATATTTAATGTGAAGTAATTAGAGCCTTCAGTAGGTCAATAATTCATAACAACATTGATTTTAATCCATTATTATTTTTGATCACTGAAATTTTTTCTACAAAAATTCTACAAAATTTCCCAAATGACATAAATACAATTATAAAATGATGATAAAACAAGTCACACTCCCCCCCCCCCCAACATTTAACTAGATCAACTTGAAATTCCCTTTAAAGCAGTCATTTGTCAAAACATAATAATGAATCAAAATCAATGTGAATTATTGACATATTCAAGGTTACACTTACTTCACATCAAATATGCCACATTCCCCAAAAATTTTTTGGGGAAAATATTGCATATTTTGTGTGTTTGTCGTATAAAAAAACAACATTTTCTTTGACAAAAACGGCATAAAACAAATTTAAAAAATATAACTTATTATCAACGGATGAATCTGAAGTTGATCTAGTGACTTAAGCGTTGGAAAAAAAAAATGTGTGACTTATTTTATCATCATTTTATTTATATCATTTTGGATCCCTAAGAATTTTTGTAGAATTTTTTAATTGATCAAAAAATAATAATGGATTAAAATCAATATTGTTATGAATTATTGACCTATTGAAGGCTCTAATTACTTCACATCAAATATTCTACTTTAAAACATTTTGGAGGGGGGGAATGTTGCATATTTTGTGTTTTTGCCACAAAAACAGGGTTTTCTTTGACAGAAAAGAGTTATAAAACTTAAAAACATGTTGATGGACCTGAAGTTGATCTAGAGATTTAAGCAGTGAAAAATAATAAATGAATAATAACATATGACTTATTTTAACATTTTTATGACTAAAGAGCCTTCCGGGTCCGCAGAACCAAACTTGAGGGAAGCCCTAAAGGTACAAAAAAAATCATCTTGAGCGGAGACAGGTCAGCAGCACAGAGACGTCCCCAACTGATGCACAGATGAGTGGTCCACCCTGGGTCCTGACTTTGGACAGCTAGCGCTTCATCTGTGGTCACTGCTCCCTTCACCTCCCAGGGGGTGAACATGGGGATGGGTCAAATGCAGGGGACAAATTTCACCACACCCAGTGTGTGTGTGACAATCTTTGGGACTTTAACTTTAAACTTAAAGCAAGGTCCATAAAGACATGGATGACAGAATCTGGTGTGGATGAACTTGACTGGCCTGCACAGAGTCCTGACCTGAACCCGATAGAACACCGTTGGGATGAATTAGAACCAAGACTGAGAGCCAGGTCTTCTCGACCAACATCGGTGTGTGACCTCACCAATGCGGTTTTGGAAGAATGGTCGAAAATTCCTATAAACACACTCCGCAACCTTGTGGACAGCCTTCCCAGAAGAGTTACACTAGTGTGCTGTGAGATACAGTCTGGTGTGCCGTGGGAGATGAGCTAATTTCACCTATTTGGGCTAAAAATATTTTTTGCAAAACAGTAATTATAGTCTGCAAATGATGTGTTGTTGTTGAGTGTCGGTGCTGTCTAGAGCTCGGCAGAGTAACCGTGTAATACTCTTCCAAATCAGTAGGTGGCAGCCGGTAACTAATTGCTTTGTAGATATCGGAAACAGCGGGAGGCAGTGTGCAGGTAAAAAGGTGTCTAATGCTTAAACCAAAAATAAACAAAAGGTGAGTGCCCCTAAGAAAAGGCATTGAAGCTTAGGGAAGGCTATGCAGAACGAAACTAAAACTGAACTGGCTACACAGTAAACAAAAACAGAATGCTGGACGACAGCAAAGACTTACTGTGGAGCAAAGACGGCGTCCACAAAGTACATCCGAACATGACATGACAATCAACATTGTCCTCACAAAGAAGGATAAAAACAACTGAAATATTCTTGATTGCTAAAACAAAGTAAATGCGGGAAATATCGTTCAAAAGAAGACATGAAACTGCTACAGGAAAATACCAAAACAAGAGAAAAAGCCACCAAAATAGGAGCGCAAGACAAGAACTAAAACACTACACAGGAAAAAAGCAAAAAACTCCAAATAAGTCACGGTGTGATGTGACAGGTGGTGACAGTACACCTACTTTGAGACAAGAGCTATATTGATGCATGCTTGGTTATGCTTTAAAGTCATATCCAACAATTGCGACAACGACTTTTTATTGTCAACTGAGATTTGTTTTTTTTAATGATTTCTGCTGATGGTGTGCCTCCGCATTTTTTCAACGCAAAAAATGTGCCTTGGCTCTAAAAAGGTTGAAAAACACTGATATCGTGTATGTAAGGTAACCTGAAAGCACTTTTTGGGTATTATCATAGCACTTAAAAAGCGGCCAATCAGATTGCACTAATGTACTTCCACATTGTTTCTATCATTAAAAGCCATTTCTCTTGCAGAAAGGACCACCAGAGGCTTTGGGAGAGGTCAAGTTTTTCCCCAAGAATATTTTTGACCTGAAGTACTACCCTTACTATGGGAAACTCAGACATGTAAGCATCCATGTAGAGGCATTGTAAAAAAAAAAAAAAATATATATATATATATGTATAAAAAAAAGAAGAAAAAAGGGTCACCTTAATAATGGCGAAATGTCTCTCCATTAGGTGAACTACTCGGCCCCGGTGGTGGCAGTGCGCTTCGCTAGTGTGCAGTACGGCGCTCACATCCAAGTGCAGTGCAAACTCAACGGCAAGGGCATCGTCAACGACTCGCCCACCGACCGCCACCTCGGCAGTGTCACCTTCTCCCTGGAGGTGGGCGCCTAAGCACCTGCAGGACGGCGGGTTATTATTATTTTTTACACGTAATTCCTTGTTATTCTCTCCAGACATTCACTGTACAAGCACAACTACACCCAGTTGCTCACGTCTTCTTCATCATTAGGACATTTAATCAAACTAAAATAGATTTATTTTTTTTGCCTCGGCTATGCAAATGAAATTAAAACTTAATTCTTGGTGCACATAAAAATATGTTAGAATAGGATTTTGTGTGACAGTGCACTAATTTGTTGCGCATGTGTTTTTAAAAACATGTATATTTGAAGGAATATCATGCAAATGAATGCACTGTACTTACACAATAAAAAGAGAAAAATCTTGCCTTTCTTTATATAAGTATATATACAGTATGTTAAGACTGGTAATGCATGTCATTAACTTTAAAAAAAAAAAAAGAAAAAAAAAAAAGTGTGCCTTGTGTGTGTATCGCTTTAAGAAAAACCATGAGAAGATTTAGGCCCAACAAAAAAGGGGGGCCACCAGAGATTGTGGGCGTGGCTTCCACATACCTCTAAATAGGGGGGTCAACAGGGGATTGATTTATGACCCCAGGAAGTAGGCATGGCCTAAACCGGAAACAGGAAGCATACATCATATCCGGCGGTCATTTTAATGTTGTTTTTTTAAGCTGTCCACCATCTTGGTTGTAGTCCTTAATTATTTATGACTCCCACAGGCTGACAAGGGTATTACAGTTTGTAGTTTTGGAGTGTAGTAGCCATCTTTAAAGCTTTAAAAAACTACAAAATTAAAATGGCCGTCGGATATGACGTATACTTCCTGTCTTCGGTTTAGGTCATAAACCCCCCTCACAAACCTAACACCCCCCCCCCCCCCCCCCATCATTAACATAACATCCCACCCCCCGGATTGTAAATAATGTAAATAATTCAATGTATATACTCTGATGATTAACTTGTGTGATGACTGTATTATGCTGATAGTATATATTTGTACCATGAATTGATTTAAGTGGACCCCGACTTAAACAAGTTGAAAAACTTATTCGGGTGTGACCATTTAGTGGTCAATTGTACAGAATATGTACTGTACTGTACAATCTACTCATAAAAGTCTCAATCAATCCCCCGGTGAATCTTCTACCATGTGACCGATACTGCTGCTGTGTCGTTTGACTGCAACACACCAAACTTTATCAGGAATCGCTGCTCCTGCTCACGAGTAACAGCTCGTACTAAACGATCATATAATTGACGTACCCAATATAATTTGTAGTGTGAGAAGACGCAAACTGCCGCACGAAAATGAAAAAAATGAGATACTCACCCTTTGATGAGGCGTCGACTTCACCGTGCCACGCTTATTTAACATGCTTACAAGTGTAAGAAGAAGTTAACCTACATACCATAAACAAATGAAATAGTATACTCACCCGTGTAACACCTGATAGTCTTGGTGGCGGCGAGCATTCAGGGGGGGCCATGACGTCGTGTGCCTGGGAGGCGAGTCTCTTCACATTAAGACGACACAATTACCCATTCTTGGTTTTGTGTTTTCAGCCATATTGTACTGAGCAGGCAGGACAGAGGCACCTCCTCAAAATAAACCCCATTTCCTCTTCTTTGGTTATCATCACACTTCAAGGTGTCGGATTAGAGTCCTTTGGGTATATTAACATTTTTTACTCTTTGTTTTTTCTTTTATTGGACTCAGCAGCCATGACAGAGACACGTGTACTGCTTTCCCACGTCACCACAAACGCCATATCCTGTTCTATGGTTATCATCACACTTTATTTGAGGGTTGGACAACATCCCTTTACATGACTTTTGTCAACCCTATGTTTTGTTTTCTGCCAGGACAGAGGCATGTGTACCACTTCCACGTTACATTACCGGTTCTATGGTTATCATCACATATTTATGATTTCTGACATTACTAATAGACTTTTGTGTTGCCAGTGGTTTCACCTCTGACATTTTTATGTGACTTGATTGGTGCATTTTCTTCTTCAGAAAGCCTTGAGCATATTCCAAAATAGAACTTTAGGGGACTTGCAATTGGTAGTGCAATACTGTAGAGGAGGGATCTTTAACCATTTCCAGGCCAAGGACCCCAAAACTGATGGAGTGGGGACCCCCTAGTCATATATCTTGTGTAAAAATGTGTTTTATATCAAACTGGTCATAATTGTTATTGTGCAACATTAAGATAATCAAAAAGTGGTGCCGCAAACTGCTAAATAGCGCACGAATCCCTAGCTGGCAACCCAGCACACTAATTGCCAGCTAGCAACTAGCTAGGCCACTAATCGATAGCTGGCAACCGGCATGCTAATTGCTAGTTAGAAACCCAGCACGCTAATCGCGAGCTCGCAACTAAACCGTTAATCGATAGCTGGCAACTGGCATGCTAATTGCTAGTTAAAAACCCAGCACGCTAATCGCTAGCTCGCAACTAAGCTGCTAATCGATAGCTGGCAACTGGCATGCTAATTGCTAGTTAGAAACCCAGCACACTAATCGCCAGCTAGCAACTAGGCTACTAATCGATAGCTGGCAACTGTTATGCTAATTTCTAGTTAGAAACCCAGCACGCTAATCGCTAGCTCGCAACTAAGCTGCTAATCGATAGCTGGCAACTGGCAAGCTAATTGCTAGTTAGAAACCCAGCACACTAATCGCCAGCTAGCAACTAGGCCACTAATCGATAGCTGGCAACTGTTATGCTAATTTCTAGTTAGAAACCCAGCACGCTAATTGCTAGCTCGCAACTAAGCTGCTAATCGATAGCTGGCAACTGGCATGCTAATTGCGAGTTAGAATCCCAGCACACTAATCGCCAGCTAGCAACTAGGCCACTAATCAATAGCTGGCAACTAGAGCACTAATTGCAATCAGGCAGTTAGTTTGCAAATGACTAGCTGTCAACTAATCTGCAAAAATCACTCGCTGGCAACTAGTCCGCAAATCGTTAGTGGTTATCTAGTCGGCAACTCGCTAGCTGGCAACTAGAGCGCAAATTTCTATCTAGCAACTACAACGCTAATTTTAAGCAGGCAATTAGTTTGCAAATTGCTAGCTGTCAACTAGTCTGCAAAAATCGCTTGCTGGCAACTAGTCCGCAGCTCGCTAGCTGGCAACCAGAGTGTAATTCACTGTCAGCCAGAGTGCTATTTGTTAGCTGTCAACTAGTCTGCAAACCGCCATCTGGCAACCTGTCCGCAAATTGTTAGCTGTCAACTAGTCGGCCACTCGCTAGCTGGCAACTAGTTTGCAAATTGCAAGCTGTTAACTCGTCTGCAAATTGCTATCTGGGAATAAGTCTGCAAATCGTTAGCTGTCCACTAGTCGGCAACTCAATAGCTGGCAACTAGAGCACTAATTGCAATCAGGCAGTTATTTTGCAAATGGCTAGCTGTCAACTCGCTGGTAACCAATCCACAAATCGTTAGCGGTCATCTAGTCGGCAACTCGCTATCTGGCAACTAGAGCGCTAATTGCAAGCTAGCATTTGGTCTGCAAATTGCTATCTGGCAACTATTTCGCAAATCATTAGCTGTCAGCTAGTCGGCAACTCGCTTGCTGGCAACTAGATCGCTAATTGCAAGCTGGCAGCAACTAGTTTGCAAATTGCTATCTGGCAGCTACTCCGCAAATGGCTCGCTAGCTTAAATGCTAACATGAATACAACAATAGTTGTTTTATGCGAGTAGGAGTGTCCATACCAATGCCATTCATAAACACGACAGTGAGTCAAGTCCACCTTCATGTTACATTTGTGAAAAAAAGAACATGTCCAATCAAGTAAATATTTAACGACCCCCCCTTGCAGTACCTCTGCGGACCCCCGGGGGGCCAGGCACCGCTGTTAAAGACCTCTGCTGCAGTGTACGTCCAGCACTGTGTACTAAAATCGGTCGCCGCAAAAGAGGGAAAAAAAGGACGACAGCGCTACAAAACAAGAACCAAACTTTTATTCATTTCGGCGACGCACTCCCCTTTCCTCCCCCTCTCGTGTCATTAAGAAAGACAAGCTCATCACATAAGACATTCTTCTCAAGCAAAGCAGTCGAACGGTGAATTAACGGAAAGGCACAAAACTGTCAGGGGTCTGGTTAGTGATGGAATGTGCAGAGCTGAGGAGAACGCCATTAAAATATCGAACATTGCCGGTTTCTACCTTGAAATGATCCACTAGTTGAGTTGGGTTTTTTTTTGGCGTAAACCAAGAAAAAAATGTTTTCCCCAAAAGTGTGTTTGCAGTGCTGGTAAAGTTCATGTCAATGTGCGGTTTACATTCATTCATTCTATACAGGAGAGTAGTATTAGTATTGTACATGGCATGGACATGCAGCCTAATTGATTCAGCCATTGGCAAAGAATGGGGCAACCAGTGAGGCGGTTGCTAGGATACACAAAGGTTAAAGTTTCATTTTCTTTTTGCAGTGCAGGAAGGAGGAAAAGGATTGTTTTAGTTCGTTTGTTTCAGGAAAGGTGAGAGGCGGAGGAGCGTGATTATACAGACTGGTAGCCGGTGCGACTCTTCCTGCGGCCAATCAGGTAAGAGATAAGCACGAGGACGATTAGGAGGCTGAGGGCCACGCCCACCGCCATGGGCACCAAAAAGCTCAAATCAGAGTCCAGGAAGCATTCCTGGGCTGATAGGCACACAAACACACAAGACAGCAGAGGTTAGTGCTGCTGGCTCGCTGTCAGGGGGCAACAAGAGGGAAGCAAGGAATGTTAGAAATCTTCACAGTGGTTAGAAAATCCCTGGAAATGAGTCATAAAAGGAATCAAAAGTTAACATTTTTTCTTATTTCATACAAATAGGAAGAAAGTTCAGCATTGGGGGAAAACCCTATTAATGAAAAGTGCGGTGTTGAAAGTGGATAATGAAGTATAAAAGCAGTGTTTTATTTAGAATTGACAGATTAATTAACAGATCTTTTTATAAATACACAAAATTAGCATTTATGCTAAGCTAACATGCTAATTTTTAATTTTTCTTCTTCTAAAGTTAGTTTAGTTCAGTTGTTTTGAAATAGTTGGGCGGGCATGTGTGACCTTGGGGATTAAGCTTTGTCAGTATCATGTTGACAAAACATGTTCATTGTAGCTCGTAATCCAGACGTCCTCATTTTGATTAAAAATCTGAACAATTTTTGTGCTCCTCAATTTGAATTGATTATTTATTCCATTCATTTTCTACCGCTTATTCCCTTTTGGGGTCGCTGGAGCCTATCTCAGCTACAATCGGGCGGAAGGCGGGGTACACCCTGGACAAGTCGCCACCTCATCGCAGTGATTATTTATTGAGTTTATTTAATATAAGGATGTTAAAGTTATTTGTTGTAAGTTGATCTATATTTTTTTGCTTTTTTGTTTTCTTTAATGTTAATAGGAATACAAGGTTATGCAGAGGTGTACTTATAACAATTTATAGACAATTGATACTATTTATATTGGCACTTTAAGTGGGGAAGTGGAATGTTTTCTTCTTCCTGTGGTGGGCGTAACAGAAAATAGTTGAGACGCACTAGTTTAGTTTCTAATGTCACTACCATGAATTGATTAACGTGGACCCCGACTTAAACAAGTTGAAAAACGTATTCGGGTGTTACCATTTAGTGGTTAATTGTACGGAATATGTACTGTACTGTGCAATCTACTAATAAAAGTTTCAATCAATCAATAGTAAGTTGTGTGGAGAATGCATATATTTTCTTTATCAATAGTCATGTTTAAAGCAGCTAATATTTTCCCATGTGTACACTTGGTGTTTTTTCCTTATGCTCATTAGTGAACTCTGTGTTTCATCTTGAAGGCCTGGAATGTCTGCTGGGAGTATAATGTACTCCCTTTTTGTGGAGGAAGCCTTATCGGTGTAGAACCAAAAGGCTGTATTTCTTTCTGGGCGGGAAGGGCTGTTTTCGTATTAAATAAGATGACTCTTTCCGTTAGATTTTTAGACCTGTTCTTGATGCTGCTATTATCGCATTGGGCTGGTCTCCTAAAACTTTAGTACATCTTGATAATATTGCTGTTCCGTCTTGGTGGTCCTTCTTACTCAACATATGTCATCCAAAAGAATTTGGGATTGACCAAAGACTTTTATTTCCTGAGAGGAAGACTAGTCAGTTGATTTACAGAAATATATATTTTGCTTGACTCGATTTATAACTAACATTGAGCTTAATAGCAAAGCTTTGTATAAAAACAAAATTGAACAATAATACCAAAATAACTTGCAATTCTAAACTGATTTAGGTTTTGTTTTCGTGTCTGTTTGCTTATAAGAGAACTCTGGAAGGGTTGGTAGTATTTTATAGACAAATACTTGTACTGGTTCTGATGCTACGCTAATTTAAGGATTAAACAGTATTTCAAGGTCAAAACAAACAATTCTACTAAGTAACCATTTTAAACTAAGCTTTTTACCGTTTTGTGTTCATAAAAATGTGCTGGCTGCAGTTTGATGTTATGTTTAGGGGCAGACATTTTGTTTTTACCAGTTTTGGCCCTGATGCTAAGATAAACTAAGCTAGGCTAGCATTTCACAAAGGTGTTACCATTAAGTCAACTCACTAATGTAAATCATTATTTATTTTCCCAAAATGTTGAATGTAGTCTAATAGTTGGCAGTCAGGTTGTCTAACATTTGTTAAATTTAGACCAATATTGCTAAGCTAAACTATGCTCCTTTTACATTTTCTGTCCAGACACTGCTGCTATATCTTATCATTTGGTTAGAAAAGCACATTTATACATGTCAAATCTACTCCAATGGTTAAGAAATAGAAGAAATGTGTTAAAATTATACCAATTATGCTCAGCCGAAATGTTCCGCCAAACTAAGCTACAATAAGCTTTTTCTGCAGACACCAGTGGTATCACTCATATTTTGGCCAGAACGGCACATTTATATGCTTAAAATGTCAAATCTCTGCTTTTCAAATGTGTGCTAAATGTATACCAATTATGCTAAGATAAATTGCTATGCTAAACGACACTACATTACGTTTTATGTCCAGACGTAGGTGGTATCAGTAATATTTTGGCTAGAAAGGCACATTTATATGTTCAAAATGTCAAATATCGTCAATTGTAGGCTTGAATTTTTTACCAACTATACTAACATAAAATGCTATGCAAAACAACGCTATGTTTTCTTTCCAGACACAGGTGGTATAGCTCATATTTTGTCTAGAAAGGCAAATTTTTAGTCTCAAAATGTCAATTCGTAGGCTAAAGTGTGCGCTAAATTTATACCAATTGCGTTAAGATAAAATGTTATGCTAAACGCGTAGTCATTTATGTTTTCTGTCCAGACACAGGTGGTATCGCTCATATTTTCGCAAGAAAGACACAATCCATAAATTTTCTACCGCTTGTCCCTTTTGGGGTCATAATAGTCTCAAAATGTTAAATCTAGTAATTCGTAGGCTGTTAAAATGTGTGCTAAATTTATACAAATTATGCTAAAATAAGATGCTATGCTAATCATGTAGCTTCATTTGTTTTCTGTCCAGACACAGGTGGCACCACACAAATTTTGGCTAGAAAAGCTAATTTTTAGTCTCAAAATGTCAAATCTAGACCTTTGTAGGCTGTTAAAATGTGTGCTAAGTATATACCAATTATGCGCAGATAAATGCTATGCTAAATGTGTAGGTTTATTTACGTTTTCTGTCCAGACACAGGCGGTATCGCTCACATTTTGGCTAGAAAGGCACATTAATAGCCTCAAAATGTCATTTGTATGCTGTTAAAATTAATTTATACAAATTATGCTAAGATAAAATGCAATGCTAAACGTGTAGCTTCTTTTAAGTTTTCTGTCCAGACACAGGTGGTCATATTTTGTCTGGAAAGACACATTTATATGCTCAAAATGTGTGCTAAGCTAAACGAAGCTACAATAAGCTTTGTTTTACATTTTCTGACCAGACACAGGTGGTACCACTCATACTTTGGCTGAAAAAGCATATTTAAATGCTCAAAATGTGTGCCAAGATAAAATGCTAAGCTAAACGAAGCTACAATAAGCTTTGTTTTACGGTTTTTGTCCAGCTAGTCATATTTTGGCTGCAAAGGAACTTTTCTATAAACAAAATGTGAAATGTGTGCTATATTTATGCACTGTAAATTATTTGCCACTTGCAAAGATTTAAAATTGTATTTCTAAAATATTCCCTAGTTTTAAGAGCTACATACTTATTTTTAGTCATTGACCAACATACATTTTTGCATGAGTCCTACCAAAGACTATAAAAATGGGACCCATTATCTCCCTGCTTGGCACTCAGCATCGAGGGTTGGAAATGGGGGTTAAATCACCAAAAATGATTCCCGGGCGCAGTTACCGCTGCTGCTCACTACTCCCCTCACCTCGCAGGGGGTGAACAAGGGGATGGGTAGAATGCAGAGGACAAATTTCACCCCACCTAGTGTGTGTGTTACAATCATTGGTACTTTAACTTAACTTAATTTCAGAACTACAAGTTGAATAATGCTTGTTTTCAAAATAAAATACTTATTTCTATCTTAAAAGTCGTGATTATTTCTTAATGTAGGATGCCTTATCAAGTAAATGTATCTGCCCATGCATCTAGTTAATTTCACTAGTTTTTACTATTTTTCTTATTTTATTTAGTGTTTTTTTTAATTGTGCTAAGCTAAAATACTAAAATAAACTGTGCTTGAACAAGCTTATTTTCGGTTTTCTGCCTAGACATGGGTGGTATCGCTAATGCTTTGGCTAAAAGATCACATTTGTATTACCAAATTGCCAAATTCTGGCGATTAGTAAGAGGTTGAGAAGTGGAATCAAAGTAGAAAGCGAACACCAAACAGCAAGGCCAACAAGAGAGGAACACAGGCAGCGGTTAAGTGATTAAAAATGGGGAAAGGAAGGAAAGAAAAATCACCAGAAAGGTGTCAAAAGGTGTCTAGAAAGACTCGTAACCGCTGGCCATGTTTCTCTTTCTCCCGATGAAGTAGGCCAGCAGAACGATAAGAATGAGAACAAGCAGGGCAACTCCGACGACTACGGCAACAAGGAAGCTCTCCGAGTCCGTCTGGCATTCCTCAGCTAGATGAGAGTGAAGAGAGCAGAGGTCAGCGTCTTATGCCACAACATTAAAAGTAAGGAAAAAGATGGTGAGTTAACAGTAAATGAGAGGTTAGTACCAAAACAGGTTCAACAAATAAATGTATACTCAGATGAGCCAGGACAGCAACGCTTTTATTTGCATGAATCTCAAAAACAACTAAAAACAATCAAGTCTGTGAGATCCAGGTGGTGAGAGCAACCTTACACACACATTCCCTTTGTTTACCACGTGCCATGCATATAGTCGTCATGACGAGCCAAATATTAAAAGGAATCCCAAACTCTTCTACTGGAAAGGCACTATTAGCATGACAAGTGAGAAAATGCCGAGCTGAAAATATCAACACAAGTTGCTCTGCTGAAATTGTTCAAACGCACACAAAGTCCTGGGTAAGTCACGTTTAAAATGCTAGGAGGAAAAAAAAAAAATCAAACGACACAGTTGTCCCACTTGGAACATACAAAAGGAGTATTCGACCTAAAAAATTTCAAAAAAGTACAATCATTTTTTTAAAGTCAAAAATCTGATTATTATATGGACAGGGATCATAAAGTACAAGTTGTATATTACAACAATCTTAAAGAGACATTATTCTCTTAATGTTTTCTTTGTAATAGTCACATTTTCTTGATACCCGTAACTTTTGTCCTAATGATGTTATTCGTGTAACCTTGTGACTTTCTCTGTTATATTTGGAATTTTTTTCCTCAAACTAAGAAATTCTCTCTCGTAACTTTACGACTTAATACCTGTAACTTTAGGACATTTTGCGTGTAACATTTGGGCATTTTTCTTTGGGAAGTTTCTGTCATTTTATAACTTAATTTGTTACAGTTGGACTTATGCCGTTGTCATCTTTGTAACTTTACGATTTTTTGCTTGAAACATTGACTTTTTTCTTAGAATCCGACCATTTTTGTCCACCAATTTGACGATGTTATTCCCGTAACTTTATAACTTTTTCCTTTGTTACAGTTGGACTTATTTCCTTGTCTTTGTAACTTTACGATTTTTTGCTTGAAACATTTAGACATTTTTTTTTAAAAGCCGACCATTTTTGTCCGCCAATTTGACAATGTTATTCCCGTAACTTTACAACTTTTTCCTTAGTTACAGTTAGCCTTATTTCCTTGTCATCTTTGTAACTTTACGATTTTTTACTTGAAACATTCAGACTTTTTTCTTAGAATCCGACCATTTTTGTCCGACAAGTTTACGATGTTATTCCTGTAACTTTACGACTTTTCCCCCTTGTTACAGTTGGAATTGCTTCCTCATAATTTTTACTAATTTTATCCCATGACTTTATTCTTATAATTTAATGACTTTTTTTGTCGTAATCTGACAACTTTTTCCTCGCAATTTTATGATGTTATTCCTCAAACGTGACTTTTTTTTTTGGTTACAGTCAAACCTCTTTCCTCATACCCCTACATATTCTCTCTGGTGATTTTACAATTTGGTTCCTGTAACTTTACAACTTTTTTCTTGTAATCTGACAAATTTTTCCTTGCAATTTTACGATGTTATTCCTCTAACTCAGTCCTTCTCAATTATTGGGGCGGGCTCCCCTGTGGGGAACATGCTTTTTTTTCCTGTACCGGAATATGACGTGTACCAACGGTGGGGGACGAGGAAAGGTTTAATGTTAATAAACCTACAATGTTATGGACAAATTATACTATTTATTGTCACGGTGGAGATGGGGGGGGGCGCCCAAATATTTTCTATTCCCTAGGGCGGGCGTAACAAAAATTGAGAAGCACTGCTCTAACTTGACTTTTTTATTGTTACAATCAGACTACTTTCCATATAAACTTACATTATTTGGTCTAGTGATTTTAAAATGTTATTCCTCTTAATTGACGATATTTTGCCTGTAACTTTAGGACTTTTTTCGTACAACTTTAACTTTTCTCATAAATTTACAAAATAATTTGGGTTAACTTAATTTAGAAAAAATATTTTTTTTTTCCAATCGGCACTAATACTCCTTCCAAGGTCCAAAAAAGACAGCACGTCTACAAATGAGCAAAACACGAAATTCAAACTGGCTTGTTGTCGATGCAAAAAAGAACCCTCTTCCTCTCTCTCTCTCACACACACTCACGCACGCGCACACAACCACTTTTCTCCTGAGGTTCTGATAGGGCTGCAGTGCTATTTCCTTAAATGTTGAGCATTTTGGTTTGGGTGCACAGAAACCCCCAGAAAGTTAATTATAAATCAGGGCATGTTTGAATTAAAACAATCTGGGATTTAGTGATTTTATTGAAACAAATCTATATATTTACAACTAATTCATATTCCTATCTAATGTGACAAAAATCTTGGGAATCATCATTTTGAATGATCCAGTTTTGTGCCACATGTGAAACATGCACTCACTCTGTTTGTGTTGCTGCACCTCAAATTAGGATTTGTCCATTTTACGATATTCAAGCGAGACTAACGCAGTTAGTCACATGACCATGTTACATATTAACTTGACTGCAGCCTTCAGAGCCTGGATCAAAACATATCATCATCGTCACGTGACACAGTTTCCAAGTACAAATGCAGAAACACAAGGTAAAAGAGCATCTTAGTGCATTTATATGAAAATATACCTTAAATGAAATGGAGTATCTACACAACGACTTCCCTTTTCAGAACCTAGTGTCCAGCACATGTATGCAAAACACTTTACATTTTTCTGACTTGTGCAAGTGTCTGCACACCCTTGAAGCAGCAGACGCTGTGATGTACATCAGCGAAGGTTTGATTATTTTTCTGATTTGTCTCCGCTTAACACATCAAAACGTCCTTGAAGGAGGAAACAAAAAGGTTTGATGGACATTCTAAAACACAAATTGAATGTTGCTCATTTCCTTCCATACCCTGATGATTGGTTTTGCAAAGACTAAAACTATCTTAATTTTTTGTACTTTTGTGAAGAATTTGCATCTAAATCCTGAAGGGAATATTTGTTTTCAATGTAAATGATAATGAAGATGATCAGTCAAACAAAAAAGAAGAAAAAGGAAAATAAAATGTGCAAAGAGGTTAAATCATGTGAAAGGAAACAGAGTGTTTGCAGAGCAAATGCAAGATTTCGAAGTTCCGTCCAAACAATATATATGCCGATAAGATTATTTGTTTAGTTTGATTACATTATATTTGACATGGATTGGGACTAAAACAGCAATATTTTGCATTTCCTCTATCACAAAAAACAACAAACAAAAAACAACAACATTGGAGAACAAAAAACAGAATAAAAAAATGGGGTGCAGACAAGTTTGGTCCTTGAGAAAAAAAAAAAGATTGTCCCTGCAGATTCTAAGAAATGCTTTTTGTGCATGTTTCAATTCATTAGGGTGTAAGAAAAGACATTTCTGAAGGGGGGTGAATTGTCAAGAGCCAATTGAGTTCATTGCACATGATTCCAAGGACCAGGCTTCCCTGCCATAATTGATGAGTGATCTGCAAAAGTGGCCTCTCAAAGGGTCTGATATCCAACATAGGTCTTTCTTCGACCAATCACGTAAGCGATCACTACAATGACAATCAAGCCAGCCAGAGCAGCGCCAACAATGATTGGGATTAAGATGCCGGTGTCATCCAATGGACACTCATGGGCTGCAGATGAAAAGAGAGTCAGTTAATGGGCGTGTCAGACTTTGGGCCCTTATCCACTGCATAGTACCTACTCATCTCACGTCGACTCTACTCGCCATTTCTTACTGGCAAAATTCCAATACTAGAAATAAGTATTTTTAATAAACGTTTTAATTATTGGTAGGCGGTCAGGCAGGCTTTCCAGTATTACGCTCCATAGTTTCCACTTTGCTGCGGTGCTGCCTGCAGTTCCTCTTAGATAAACCGTTCAATGCAGTGCGTTTTTTGAGGGACTATTTCCAAGTGGAAGATACAAAAACCGATCCAAAGCGAGGCGAGTAGAGTTGGATCAGTACTATGCAGTGGAAATGCGGCATCTGTGACACCAAAATGTTGCAACACAAGTTTGTCGTTTGAATGAATCCCTGACGAATGACAGGCCCGCTAAGGACTAAGAACATTGTGTATGAAGTGTCCATGATTGGATATTGAACATTATGTATTAAGTACTTGAAAAGTAATTTCAACAACACATTATATACTCACAGCAAATTATGCAGGACTTGTATAAAAACGGATACATCATATTGATACTTTGTTTCCCAGTGGGTTTTCACTTTGATGTTTTTATTCTGTGCTTTCAAGACTATAATGTACCTGGACTTATGCGGTATCAGGTTTTATATCAGGGGTTCTTAACCTTTTTGACCACGAGGCCCAACTTTTCCACAACAACAGGGGCCTAAGACCCACACACACATTAAATTACTAATTTTAGTCATGATCTTAATCGTATTGAATAATTATATCTAACCTACTTACAGTTTACAACCTGGTCAAATGTTATGAAACCATGTGTTAATCACAAAGATTATTATTCATGTAACACATAAACCTTAGGCTCAGGTCAGGCTGATTTGAAAAATAAGTACTGTACTAACCAAATACACTGCATAAGAAGGGATTCATTAATAACTAACAAAAATAAGTTTACATACAATAATGTTGCGCTAAAATAAACTAAATTAATAATGAATATGTTTCTTAACTAAACTGAATATACAGCTTCACCACTTTATTTATCATTTTTGCGCTTAAGATACTTCTATGACTTTAGCTCCAGACTTATTCTGCTTGTTTGAGGCAGAGTCATGTATAAAGAGAATTTGGCCAACTAAAAAACAGGCGCCATGACTGCTAACAAGGATGCATGCAATTGCTGTCGTTTTGACGTTAGTTTTTCTGAGGAAATAAACCAAAGTAATATGTCTATATATCGTTCTAAACATACTCCAGCTCATAAACCTGCAATAAAACATGGTTTTATTTTCTGAAAATAGAATTTTGACACTCTGCTGCTACATTCCTGCAGTGTTTTGTGAGCAGCAGGCACCCGAAGGTGCAATACACGTAAAAAAAATACACAGAACGACCAAAAAAATAACGTATTACCCTAACTTTGCCAAAATCTTCATTAGCTTTGGACCAACAATCACAGAGAAATTGTGACTTTTGAGTGAAGTATATCACTTGTGGTGTATTTGTTATTACTGTATGTATCAATTATTAAGGAATTGTTCTAACTGATCTTTTTTGTTGCATGCTAAGTGAATAAGTGTACTTTAGTATTTATTTTCCCTTATTTTTGCACAATAACTCAGATATGGTTACACTAGCGAGCAGTAGAGAATATGGAGTGACTATTGGTCCAGAATATATTTTGCTTAAATCATTATTTACATGTTGTAAGTTTTAAATATGACATTTCCAGTTCATTTTATCATTTATTATTAAGCCCAAAATTAGGTTTCTTTTACTCTTTCAATGTCCGTCTATTTGTATTTGTGTTTGACTTTCTCTTCTATGGTTACTAAATTGCATTAGTTTAGTTTTAATGAGATTTAAAGATAATCTGTTTTTGGCAAACCATCTCATAATTGTATTAAATGTATTCTTCTTCTGTTATTATTTGTATTAGCTTCTGTGTGTTCTCTCCTGAACACAACGCAGACGTTGTGTCGTGTGTTTGTCTGGCACAAGATGCTGTAATCGGTGGCTCTCTAATGTTTTACATGAACCATCTCTTCCCATATTTGGCTTCTCTCCGGGTTGTAGGTAAAGTGATGTAAAAGCTCCTCACACTTTTTGCGGTTATACCAGGCCCGTACTGCACAACAGGGCATTTTTACACATCGAAACACTAATGTGTAAATGCCGCAAACACATAGCATCAGCTCAAAGTTAGTAGCAGCTATGGCGCCCTGTAGTCACGTAAATGCTTTTTTGACCAATCATTGAGGTTATTGAGGAGATCGCCTGAAACCCAGTTGGGCATCCTCTCTTTAGACACCACTCTGATTTGAGATGGTCATTACTGGCACAATTGGCGGAAAAGTGTATTACAACTAAGTGCCGCTTTGGCCCACAGCTGAAAAGCAGACACTTTTGGCGGTCCTCTGGGAGGCGCTATGGTTAAAAAACACACTCACATTATTATGGTTGTAGTTAGTGGTGGTTGTATTTAGGGTATGTCTAGGGCTGTCAAATGATCAGAGTAATCACATTTTTGAATTCGGATTAATCATGATGATCACAGGCGATTACTCGCTTGCTTAGTTAAAGGGGAACTGCACTTTTTTGGGGAATTTTGCCTATCATTCACATTTCTTGTGTAAGACAATAACACATATGTTTTTCTTTTTTTTATGCATTCCAATTAGTAAATAAATGTGATCCACACTCATCTAAGAATGGAGCCTATTCTGCCTATAAAGCCCTTAAAAAACATATGTACATGTAATAACGTGTAATATTTACATATTTTGCTCACAGCACATTTATTTAAAAAAACACATTTCTTTTGTTTTTTTCTTTAACATCACTGATTATTACTCACTGCAGACTTCAAAAGAGCCAACAAACATAATAAAACATCACTTACTGTACAATGTCTGATCCCACTGGGATGCAGACTGATAAGATGTTGTTTTCATAGTCCCATTTAGATGAAGGATGACTCATAATGCTTGTGAAGAAAAGGGGGTTGGAACCAAGCGTCTGTGTCTTTCTTCTCGCCATTTCCGTTTGTAAATTGACTGCCAAAGTGTACCAACTTGTCGGATTATGTCCTCATCCTTCTACTATCAAGGTGAGAGGCATAATTTATGATCTAGAATGAACTTTCACCAGCACCGAGGCAAGGACGCAGCTCATTAGCCAATGATGTTAACATAGCCACAAAATCTAGTGGTTATGGCGCTGATACAAATAGTTTGTCTGTATTAGCGCTTATAATAACAATATCGCTAATACTTGGTTAATATTCAAGTTGCGAAATGTAAATGGAGTATTGTTGGCGCTCTTTGGATGGTTATTTATTGGGATTTATGGGCGGAATAGAGGACCTCCCATCTTCTCCATTGTAAGTGGACTTTTATTTACGAGTTGGAATGCATTAAAAAAAAAGACGTCCGTCGTCCTATCTTTCATAATGATTGTGAACGATGGACAAAATTCCAAAAAAGAGCAGTCCCCCTTGAAAAATTGTTTAAAAAGAAAGACCCCAATATTTGAACAGATCACTTGAATGCATGTCATTTATTTGCACAAAACGTGGAAAGAATTGTATCTAAAGTTCTTTCAGACTTTATTTTGTGGTGAAATTTGCCAGTGAGCTCTCCTCACTCATTTTCGTACTGACGTAAGCATTGGTCTGATAAATGACAGAATAGCGGTTAAGGTAAAAGAGCTTTTACGAGCAAAAAAAATAGCCTGATTATTCTAAGTGTGTACATGATTAATGCGATAAGTTTTTGGGATTGATCACGAGTTAACTTGTTAATTTTGACAGCCCTATGTATGTCAATAAAAAACGAGCATTAACATTGTAAGGACAGCTGTTGTGCTGAATATATGTCGGCAACTTTGCATTGTATACTACTTGCACTATGTTATATTTTTTACTAGAAAGGGGTGTCTTTGAAGTTAAGCAAAAATCCTCAAAAGCGGTAAAACGACCGAAGAAAAGTACCTGTACTGAAAACGTCCTTCTTCACTCCAAAGGGCTGCACTTGGAGGTTGAATGTGAAGGCGATGAGCTGGCTGGTGATGGTGTAGTTCTGCTCCTTGTTGCACATGTACGAGCTGCCCACAGACGCCTCCCACAGGCTCAGGCTGCTGTTCCCGTCAGAGAAGACCTCGCCTTGACAAAAAATGCACACCACGCGTTAGCGCCCTTCTCCTCCTCCTCCTCATCTTTGAAGAAATGTGGCCCAAATCATTTTAATTACCAGAACTCAGTTTTACGGTGACATTCATTGCCTGGAGGCGGAATTTTTTGGTATCCTGCAAGAGACAACAAACCACACATGTCAGGACAATGAATCCTAACTTTGGAACTACAGTGGAACCTGCTTTAGTCGGTCCCGCCTCTGTCAACAAACTCATTCTTACAAAACCCAAAACCAATTTTGTCTTTGCAGTCTATTCCATCGAATGTAGGTTGGAAAGAATTTGCAAATCATTGTATTCTGTTTTTATTTACCTTTTGCACAACGTGCCAACTTCACTGGTTTTGGGTTTTGTATTAAAAAGTACCCGCTTGAGTCAACATCGATATACATGCTCGACGGCTTTTGTCGACACAGAATTTGAGACCCAAAGGGGTCATTTCTATAAAAAATTGGTCCGTTTATGTCCACATGTGTTGGGAGCTAGAGATAAGCAATATGGCCTAAAATGTACAATGCGATAACATATTGCAGCCGCCAGCGATATCAACATATATCAGCATATAATATTTAGTATGTAAATGATTACCATTTAAAAACAGGTTACAATGTCTTCTAATTTTGTTGCTGACGTACGCAGTGACATATTAGGTCACAAAACTATTAATAATCTCCTTGCTAATTTACTGTTAATATCTAGTTACTTTCTGTTACTAACATGGTACTATCAACTCTTCTGTAATCATAGAATAAGCACTTCATCTTCTACTGTTAGGATACTTACATTAGTTTTGGTCGATGCTACAAATTAGTGTCTATCCAATACCAAGTAATTACAGGAGCAGTATTGTTCATACCAATGCTGATACCTAATATGTCAAGCTCATTGAATGATACCATGTTTGTTTACAATTATGATTAGACAAAAACACAGGATGGCCATTTAACGATATCAATTAAATATTCAAATGAATACCTACTATTGTTTGGATTTACATGACATCCCGCCCGGTTAATTAAATATGTGTACTGGTCAAGCCAGTGTCTGTTCTCAATGGGTACTCAGCACAATTTTACGAAGAAAAAATGCCCTATGCTTGCGTTGTTTTCGGCTGTGTGAACAGTTCAAATTGCAAAAAGGATAACATCTTCTTCACAGTTCCTCAAGAGGGCGGAAGAGTGCAAGATTTTACCAAAGACGAGAATCGTGGCAGCACTTCAGCCCAAGGAAGCAGCTGAGTCGAAGAACGCCCAAGTTTGCAGTGATTACTTTGTTAAAGGTTTGTTTGATTTAATTTTAAAGTTGAGTATTTCCCATTGAAGCATTATCTTGAGGTTATTTGTATTTACATTTTTGACAAACAAAAACCACAAAGTGAGGGTCAATGAGTCAGGAAAGGTCTCCCCTCTTGTTTGTTTTGTACACAAACATGTCAAGAGTACATATGACAACAGGACAAAGATCATAAAATGGTGATGATTCAGTAATTGTTAGTTTGTTAAATGGATATGCAGTCACAGGTGTCAGCTGTCGGGTGCTATATCGTCGTAGTTTGTTTACATGGACGAGTCCTCACAAGACACTAAAACGAATCATGAAATGCAACCTAATCCGAAAACGAGACTTATGATACCAATTTCCTTGTCCCAGCCACACGGCCAAAGAAATTGTAGGCCTCCATGCTTTTCAGAGTTTTCATCTGTTTTGTTGTGTAGAATGACGTGTGAAGCACAAGATAGTTCGATATGTCTTGAAAACCTCCACCGACGGATAATCCCTGATATCACTCGACACATCTTTTTTTGATAAAATATAGGGATCTGTAATATTGCATAGTTACATTTTTTGCTCATATCTGCTTTTTTGCAGGAAGATTTAGGCCCCATTGCATACTCAGAGAGTTTGCGTGCTCCACAACAGCCATATTGGCTTGGTTGACCATCACTATTTTTCAAGCAATTGGCACTGATTTAAATCCTTTGGTTTTTGCCCTTGAAGCCCTCTTATTGTTTATAAACGCAGGACTTATTTCCTGAGTTTGACAAAAATAACAAAATCGACAAAATATTTTTTGATGTTAAATCACTGTGGTATCGACCTGATGCCTACTTAGTATTGTTACTGTCAATATCTGTATCAAAACCGCCCAGCTTTGTTTTACATTCAAGAGGTCTGGCTTGCGGTGACCATATCCCCCTACAGTGTGTAGTGTAGCATATTTAGCCATTCCACGTCATCCTTGGATGATACTTAAACAGTTTATTTGCCGCCAGGAAGGCGAGGAACTCAGAAGTGGCTTTGCACGGTGGGGTGACATTAGCTGCTAGCACGGAAGCTACATTGCGCTGAGGACACGTTCATTCACTTGTAGCTGTCAATTTGCGGTGATAACGATAGTATTAAGAGATCTATCTTAGGCCAAAATTAGATCATTTATATCATATATATCACACAACCCTAGTTGGAGCTTTGTCATCTTCCTCATTCTCACTAAGCAGTGTGACATTAAGACACACTCACTTCCTGTTAAGTGGAGAATAAGCTTCAAAATAAATGCAAGGCAGTATTAGCCTGGATTCTACCACAACAAATAAAATGCACTCATATATATTTTTTTAAAGATAGTTAGCTTGAAAGAAAAAATTGTGCATGAATGAAAACTATATAGTCACTCTTGTGAAAAGATCCAACAAAATTACTGATATAAATACATAAAATGAGAAAAAAAATGTGCATGAATGACAACTACACATGAATGACAACTACATTGTCATTCTAGTGCAAACATACAACAAAATAACAGATATAGTATAAAATATAATATGAAAAAAGATGAATCACCATTCTTCATTTGTCCCTGGCTAAAGTCACATGCTAATGAGACAACAATGGCAAGTTTCAGTTTAAATTTTGATGAATCAACAACCGCTTAAGTCAGGTGGCGACATAAAAAGGTTCTGCCTTACAACAGTCCACCCAGAGAGCTGCCTAATTCAAATGAAAACATTCAACAGAAACTCCATTCGGTAAACATGAATTATCCAATGAGATCCAAACTATAGCACCATTTCCATTATTGGCCAACTCGTTTGGTTTTGTTAAGTAGCAAATTCATTAAAAAAAACATTGTTGAGTTGTTGAGTACTCACATTGGCAAACACAAATGTCACAGTCATTGTGTTAGACACTAACACCAGCTCGCTACTGTTGCCGCCACACAATCCAGACGCCGTAGTCACATTCGGATCCAGGTTGATCTCCTCATATTTCTAAAGCGAAAAGAAGCGTATTTAATCATAAAATGGTTCCGATCCCAAAAGTGTTGATAGTAGAATCACACAAACCTCTCCTTGCTTGATGCCGACTCGCAGGCCAAAGGTTGCCAACAGGCAGGCTGTGCTGTTAGTGTCTGGTTTTAAAGTGTACTTCCCGGTGGCGGGTGTGGGGAGTGTCGGGGTGGGTGTGGTTGTAGGAAGTGGGGCTGGGGTGGTGGCGTTTGTGACCGGAGCCTCTGTGGTGGTGTTGGGGGCCGTGGGAGCAGGGGTGGGCAGATCGGCAATACAGGTAGTCACTGCGAGGCAGCAAAGAAAAAAATGGAGGTGAATGTTTTTAACAGTAAGGAAGATTTCTATTTATGTGTTAATACAATTTACCTCAATATGTGGACTATTTTCACCTTTATTTGTAGTCGTCGTGACTATCTATGTTGTACAAAGTTGCTGCCTGGGTTGGTGTTGTGTCGGTTTATAATTAAATAATTTGGTCACATTCTTTTTATTCTATGACCCTGCTAGGCTCCACGTGTACATGGAATTGTGCCTGGCCTTAGACCAAAAAAAGGGCCTGGGCACTATTGAGTGCTGTCATGCTAGCGCCAGGGGTCAAGAGACACATTTTGCCACCATTTCCAAAAAAGAAAAACAGTCTCCAGCCACAGAACAAAACACAGCTTTAAAACTTTTAAGAAGTCTTAATCTTTTCTTAGTTTATTATAGAATTTAACTATTTCCTTGTGAGATTCATGATTAGCTTACGCTCAAGAAGACGACGTGAAGCCTGGCTCCCCATCCTTATTCTTTACCTTCCTTGTGCTAATCTAATCACCAATCAGGACACATTCACAGTCTGACAGTTGCAAATTACAGAACTTTTTTCAGAAAGGCGAATTTCCCCCACTCCAGTGTTACCAAAAATCTCCTTCATAGGTGTTAGAATAACTATATATAAGTTATCACACAACTCTTATGCTTAAAGGCCGTTGCTCTAGTTATTATTTAATGTGCTCAAGCTGTCCTTTTTCTTTTCGTGCAAAGGCACATAACTTGTTATCTTCCACTGCAAGTTAGGAGTTGCCTCGCCGCAGCTGATTCTGTTTTTCAGCCAGCTAACAGCCAAGGACGGACCTCAAGTACCTCAACGAAGATAAGACAACACCGGGCAGACAAAGCAAAGACAGGGCGAATTCACAAGGCTCAGCACATTTCCATTCTGAATAATCACGCATTGTGTCTACTGAGCTGCTTGCATAATATGTGAACCCTCCCTTTAGAAGCAGCCTCAGTGATGTAACTAGGGAACTCCCGAATAAAATGGGGGGCGCGTGGGCTATTCCTTGGCGCGTGGGGGGAGACTGTAACCGAGTGTGCAGCGCCATGCGTTCTCCTCATGAGCAAAATTGAACTCTGTCTCTGCCTGATCCCTTTCTTCTTGTTCTGTTTAATAGATAGTTCGGTGCTTAAACCTGACAATAGGGAGCAGAGGTAGCTGCGGGTCTTTTAAGTAAGCTTATTTTCAGCTACTTTTTCAACACGACTACAGGGTCCAATAACCGTTAGAAGATACAAAGATGCTAGATTTAACAAAGAAAATATCACTTAAAGGTGCTGTTTGCAACTTCCTCAAAGTTACATTTTTCAAAGCAAAAAACACAAGAACTCCACCAACAAGCTTATATAGCCATTAGTGGTTTAACTGAACACATTTGTTTGACAATTGTCTGTATTTTTTCACAATTAGAAAAAGTTTACGTATTAAAATTTTTACTGGCCCGAATAAAATGATTGGTGTCTACGACAGTCACTCACCCGGTCTCGTCAACACATATACGCCGGGAGCGCATGCACACATACAAAAGCAGTCCAAAAGAAGCGACAAACAATTTGCAGTCATGTTGTTGTAATTGTAGAATATACATTCAATGACAGCTAACACTAACTATCCAAATTGCTATTATTAACTAACAACACCTAAAGTTAATGCGTGTGCATGTGTAACGTATGTACATAATTACGTACGAGAAGCTGTCAGAGGGCGGGATATACTGTGTAAAATACATTGGATGGTTGGCGTCCTCGAGGCATCTGTGTAAATGTTGCAAACATCCCCTTTAAACGATTGTAAAATTCTCTATATAAACACAAAACAACAAAATTAAATTTGAAAAATGCTCTGGCAGTGGTTTATTTATCAAGCCCACTTTTTATTCACTTCCAGAGACGCTCGACGTCCGATGGGCGCAACAAAGCCGAGCATATATCCAATGGCTGTCTAGTTTGGCCACAGTGGAAGAACCCACTCTAAGACTGCTCAGCTTCAACGCTGTTAACTCACTGTGACGCTGCCACAATAAATGAGCTGTCGCAAAAGTAGCTGATTCTGATTCAGAAAGTTAAATGCATTGTAGCGCATTTTTAATCAATGAAATGTAAGCACAGAAGTACATCTTTGACCACTTATTTTTGTTTTACATTTCAGGAGACGCTGAGCTTCTTTTGCAGTCTTAGAGCAATTGGACAGGTAGGGAGTCACAACAGGGAGGCTAAAGAACCGTATGTGGCTCCGAAGCAACCGGTTCCCGACCCCTGCGCTGGTCAATTGTTCAGTGCTTTAGGCGTGAAGTCGGTCGAAAAAAACAAAAACGATTGAGTACGCCTTAAGACCAAGTGATGCCAAGTCCTTCTCTTACTGTTCTCGCTCTGTGTGCCGTTGCTGACGAAAGCCTGGATGAGCACGTTCCACAGGGTCTGATTGACCGACTCGTCCTCAATGGTCTCTTTGCTATTGCAAGAGTAGCAGGTGTCCATGCTGACGTCGGTGATGTGAGGCCTCACGGTCACAGAAACAGTTTCTGAATGACAAAAAACAGAGTTATGGGTTAACAAAGTCTTCGAAATGTGGAGCAAAAGTGAAACGACAAAAAAGCAACTTGGGTCATGGGTTTTTTTCACTTTCACATCGCTACTTTGTTGAAAGAGGAGCTGCAGGAGCTCATTCTGGTCCATTTCCACTCTGATGGGACCTCAGCCAACCCAGTAGAAGGGCGGCATCAGAAATCAATCAAATGAAACACAACAAAGGCGAACTGAGAGCACGTCTGGATCGTTGGTCTATTTCAGAGGGGTTTGAAAATCTGTGGGGTGACCTGAATGGGTCTGACATGTTACAAGTCTTTTGCAAGGGAGAGTGAGTGGAAAAATACTGCCAGGCAAAATGTGTCTAATGGAAGAAAATACATTTTGTATTTTAGATATTTCCATTATTTTATCGGAAACCTATACCGACCCTTGAAAATGTCACTGGTTCAAGTGTGTTGTAGCTTGTCAGTTTGACTTGCCAAAGAGCTTCTTAATTTCTTTAAAAGCAAACAAGCAGTCCTAAACTTAGCATGGCATTTTGCTAATGAGCGGAATATGTCTGAATACTTTGGGTCTTAAAACTTCATCTGACAACACAATAGCTATATACATTTTTAACAGGCTTACATTAAAACGTTGCTTTGTTACTCTCCAATCCCATAGGTGGCACTACAGGGCACTACAAAGTAATTAACAACTGTCAAATATCTGAAGGAAAATAAACTTTTCTTAGGTCTGGGGTGCTACATTGGTTTGCTTTTAGCATCTTTAATAAAAAATATATATCCCATCTTTCCTTTTTTTTCCTGTCACCAGCCCCTCGGTCTGGATACTTAGGCTATGTGAGCAAGACAGTTTCGGTCAAGAAGATTTCAATGCTTGAAACATACAAACTAGACAGAAAAAATGCCAGCAAAATCAACCATCTAATACTAAATACTGCTCTTTATAGGATAGGGGTATCTCTCTCTAAATGTTGTGAACCCCTGTTTCACTACCAGTGTTGTATTGTTTAGAACAGTGGTTCGCTACCCTTTTTTTTTTTTTTTTACCAAGTACCACCTCAGAAAAAACTTGACTCTTCAAGTACCACCACAATGACCAACATTAAAATACAGTACGGTAGTGTTGTAGTTTTTTTGTCTTCATATCCCCTCCTGCTGCGCCAAACATTAATATATATCAATTTAATAAAGTTAAATACAAATAAGGCAACAAGAGAAGTATCCCACACTTCTCTTTTGTAAAGTAAATCTGTACAGCAATATGATCATCCACATCAACAATATGATTTGCCTAAGTGCCTGGACAGGTAAAAATAAAATAAAATACAGTAGTGTTGTAGGCCTAAATATACATTAAAAACAAAGCAGAGGTTTTGTTTAAAAGTATATTCATTATTTTTGGCCACTGTAACATTACACTCAGTTTGAAGAGTAACACTGTGTTTGAATATAGGAAAATACTACACTGTACTTTATTTAAGTGATTATTTAGCGTACCACAGACCACAGTTTGAGAGTCACTGGTTTAGTACAATGCAGCTTCTGCAGCTGATGTTATTCAGACTAAGTTGAGACTAAACTCAACAGCGCCTCTGCTGGTTGGAACCAAGTAGCGCACACTATTTTGCTTCAATGAATGAACAATCTAATCGATTAATACGAAAATCTCTAATGCTACGCCTGGCTGAAGGCATACCGTCATGCCTAATGCTTTGCACTTAGCAGCAAACGTCCATATTCTTTGCAAAGTGAGACTGGAGGCATTACCGTTTGATGCCGACTTAGGGAAGACGGTGGAGTCGTTGAGGTTGTAGGAGAACGTGATGGAGTCAGCCTGGTACACATTCCCTTTGACGGTGAAGTTCATACTCCAAGAGTGCCCCAATCCAAAGTTCAGCTTCAGCGTGGAGCTGTTGGCCTCGCACTTACTGCCGTCTAACGTGACATTAGTTGGGAGCTCAAATTGGACTGAATTGCTCTGAAAAAAGAATAATCAAAGTATTATAAATAATATAAGTAATAGCTCAGTGACACATCCTTAAGTGGGTCTCGCTTATGTCAAAAACCCATCTATGTTGACCTATTCATCATGTCCCGCTCTATTATTTCTATTACAAAAGTGCTCGCTTACGGCGATATTGACATACATGGTCGATCGCTTTTGACGACATAAAATTTTAGACCTAAAGTGGTCAATTGTATTTAAAAAATCGACCCTTTAATGTCAACGCGTATCGTGGTATTGTCAACTTCCTCATTGTTGCTAAGTAGCTTAAAATGACAACAAAAAGATAACTATTGTACTAGTGTCTAGTCACACAGCATTAAAATGCAGTGCAAAGTACACTTAAAAAAAAAAGCATGGCACTATCCATCTGGTTTCTGGCACAGTAACGAACAAAATACACTAATGCTGGAACTAACACTTATTTTGATAATCGTTTAATCTGTCGATTACTTTTTCGTTCTTTGGACACTGATAAAAACTAACTATTTAATATACACATTTAAATATTTACAAATAAATAAGTCCATGTGCTGGGAATTGCAGACCGTTATGTTCAATATTAAAAGCTACGTAATTTTATTAGAAGTACTAAAATGCACCATTTTTTTATGGTCTTAGTTTGGTAAAGGGGAACAGCACATTTTTTGGAATTCTTCCAATCATTGACAATCCCTATTTTAGTCAAGAACACATATTTTTCTTTTTTTATGCCTTTTAATTCGTAATATACTGCAAATATGAGGTGGCTAACAATGCAGCTAAAAGTAATCTACTGTGCCCATAAAGCCCTCTAAAAACACATCCAAAAACCACAGACGAAACTATATTTACATCATGTGACCTGAATATTAACCAAGTATTAGCAATATTGTTATTATAAACGCTAACGCTGAGGAACTACATTTAGCTGCGCTGTGATTTCAGAGGTAACTAGCTTATGCAGCTATGACATCGCCTCAGAGTTGGTATAAGTTAATTTCAGATGTCTCTCACTTGTATAGTAGGAAGTTGTGCCCATAAAACAAAAAGTTGGTCAACTTTGACATTCAAGTTAGACCCAGACATAATGAGAAAAACACAAAAAGACGCCTGTTTAATTTTTCTTACCTGCATGAGAATAATGATTAATTCTTCATCTAAACAAGAAGATGTAAACGTCCCATCAGTCGGTATCCCAGTGAGAGCAGACATTGTACAGTAAGATATTTTTAATTATGTTCATAGTTTGTATTTCTTGTTTTGCACTTAGCAATAGTGATACTTGCTGAATCTGCTTATCACTCAGCTTCTAAAACTTGAAGCTCATCTTCCTTATATTCAGGCTCAAAAATATAAGGTTCTCGGTTATTATTTGTCCCAAAATAGTCGTCCTTGTCTCTCATTAAGTCTGCTATGATTAGTAGTGTTGCTGTTGGAGGAAATAGCGAACATTGTGATGCGTCTGTGATATTAATGCGCTGCCATAAGCTTAAAAAAAAACAAAATAGGTAAATACTATGAATGTGCCTGTTACTACAATATATATATATATATATATATATATATATATATATATATATATATATATATATATATACACACACACACACACACACACACACACACACACACACACACACACACACACACACACACACACACACACACACACACACACACACACACACACACACACACACACACACTTACAGCATGTACCGTAAATCTACACTTTGAACCCTGTGGCTTATAAAACGGTTCGGCTAATTTATGGATTTTTCTTTGTTGACGGCAATCGTGTAAATAGTTAAAAAAAACTAAACAAGCAAAGACAATTAAATGGTGTGTTATTGTTTGTGCTATGGCACCATCTTTTGGAGGCCTTTCGCTCAGTGCAGGTGCCGCAGTGCCCTTCTGTTTATAGCTTTCAACCGGAAGTATCAGTGACATTCTGTCCTCTAGCCAGCCATAGCTTTTCTACTCGTATAGATTCTTCATTCATCACTCAAAAAAACGTTTGTAAGTTTTACATTATAACTAAAACAATTCATACTTACTAAACTGTCCAATGTGTGATATCTTTAAGAGTATTTTCATGCAAATGTGTACGTGCTATCGTAATATAATCAAGCTAGCGTTGTTAATACTAGCTAATATGCTCAAACGTTTACGGGTGTGTGGGTTAGTATGACTAACTTACAAAGGCATTCTTTTTTAATTGTTTCAGTTTCACAAATTTCTCAGTAAATTCACAAAAACGTCAACGTGGAGTTATTGAGTGTTTTGCTGATAGGAGAGCTAGCTTACGCAGCTACGATGACTTCTGTTGTGTTTGATCAGCCGTTTTACTGCCATGTTACAAACACCGTTTGGTAACAATTAAGGTATGTAAATAAACATTTACAAAATCTTTTTGTGTAAATAACTAATTTCGCAACGTGTATATCTGCAACTTACAGTCCGGTGTGGCTAAAATATGGGAAAAAAATGTTTTATTTTAAAATTAGGGGGTGCGGCTTATATACCGGTGCACTCTGTAACCCGTAAAATACGGTATGTAACACGTTGATGGAGGTTTTATAGAGCGCTTTATGGGCGCAATAGACGCAATGACTCCCATTACCTCCATTGTTTGCTTTCTTTTGCTAGCGTTTATTTACGAGATAGAATGGATAAACAATGAAAAACGTGTTCTTGTCTCACATAAGGACTGTGAAGTCTTTGAAGTTAGATAAACGTATGAAATATCATATGAATATAGACACCAAAGAATACAAATATTCAACAAACTACTTTGTTAAAAAATCCTTGATCATCGGCCATTCTTAAAATGTGCAAGAAATAGCTTGTTTCAATTTCGATTATGACAATATCAGTCAAGTCATTTTCGAGCAGTGTCGACTAAACAGATTCCCCTGTAGACTTCTACTTACTTACTTCAGTCCAATAATAAACCAATGAACAGACAGGACATAAGCACACTGACAGGATATCCACTAGGAAACCTCAACAAGCTAAAATGCTGAGTTTACAAAAATCTTGCCAGAAACTTCCTTCATCACTTTTAGGAGTCGTGTATCTACTCGGCTGTGCAATCTGATGAGCGTCGAAACCCACCTTGTTGTCAGCCGCTTCATACAAAACGGAGAAGTTGACCATGAGTTTGGCGTACAGACACAACTTGTCATCTTCGCCTTTCACCATCACTTCTGTGCCATGAGACGGATGGATTACTAAGACAGACCAAGGAACAAAAAAATGATTAGTGCGCTGTATACAAATAATTACATTTTAGTTGAACATCAACAACTGACACAATAAGCAATGTTTTATTACTTACAGGGTTAAGGTTGAGCTGATCATATCCATATGGCTTTAACTTATATCATTCAAGTTGACCAGAGCCAACTTTTGTTAATCAAGCACTTACAATGTCTTGGAAACATTTCTTCCACAAGTTTGTTCATTTATCTTGGGTCTGATTACTGTAAAACGGCCCCAAACTAACGTTATTTCGCAGCAATGTCTTTTGCATTCAGGTGATATTGAATGTTAAGTGTTTCAGTGATAAAGTAGGGACGTTCCGATCAGGATTTTATTCTGCCGATTCAAATCATCCATGAGTGAAATTAGCCAATACGGATACCGATCATGTGTATTAATAGGGCTGCAACTAACGATTATTTTGAAAGTCAATTAGTCAACAATTATCTTAACGATTAGTCGACTAATCGGATAAAGCGTACACATATTTAATGGCTCTAATTTTTCCTTTGACTTTTAAATGCAGCTTAAGTTATTTTAAGCATGTGTTTACTAATAACCAAGATGACTAATTCATTTATAAATATTGATTTATACTGTAACTGTGCTGCTCATTCAGCTGTCACAAAAATTTAAATGAATAATAAAATGTTGTCTATTTAAAAGAAAGGAAAGGCAAAGTGCTAAAAAACAATGAACCTTGTTTATGTATTAAAAACTGTTAAAATAGCAGCAATGAAAACAAAACAAACAAAACACAAAATCTAACTTACTCAAAAAGAAAACCATTCACTGATAGTCACACACACACACTCACACACTAAGTGTGGTGAAATTACTCTCTGCGTTTGACCCATTCCCTTGTTCCACCCCCTGGGAGGTGAGGGGAGCAGTGAGCAGCAGCGGTGGCCGCGCTCAGGAAGGTTTGGGTTAAAAAGCTGCACACTGATATATTGACTATTGATTTAAGTTTTAGCACTCTAATAGGCTCAATGTGTAGAACTATATCTTTGATCAATTCTTAAAATGTTGGCTATTTAATAAATTGTATGTTTATTAATCTCTGCTCGTTTGTCAGTGTGCGTTTGTGTCTTTTTTACGGCATTTCAAATCGACACTGCTTTAAAACATACTTGAATTGATGTAGACGAGGTTTAGGTTCGGGACGTATTCACTGTCTCAGAGGAAGACTTTTGGCGTGCTATTTGCACCGAATGTTCAGGAAAAAAACATCACACTTTAAACACATCCACCTGAACTGCCAGCATCAATATGATCTATGCTACAAGGGCTGCTCCAAAGCCGGTTGCAAAGAAAGGTGCATGTGCACAAATTACATTAGATAAATAAGAAGTTAATTGGTTATTGGTATCGTCCTTGAGTAGCAAGAAACTATATTTTATTTGGGCTCGAAAAAAACCCCCATCATGCATCCTTAGTTTTTAGTGTCAACATTTTAGTTATTTAGTTATTACACGGTCTAGCTCCATCCTATCTTGCTGATTGCATTGTACCATATGTCCCGGCAAGAAATCTGCGTTCAAAGAAATCTGCGTTCAAAGAACTCCGGCTTATTAGTGATTCCCAGGGCCCAAAAAAAGTCTGCGGTCTATAGAGCGTTTTCTATTCGGGCTCCAGTACTCTGGAATGCCCTCCCGGTAACAGTTAGAGATGCTACCTCAGTAGAAGCATTTAAGTCCCATCTTAAAACTCATTTGTATACTCTAGCCTTTAAATAGACCCCCTTTTTAGATCAGTTGATCTGCCTTTTCTTTACTTTTCTCCTCTGCCCCTCTCTCCCTTGTGGAGGGGGTGGGGGGCACAGGTCCGGTGGCCATGGACCGCTCACCTGTGCATCGTTTGGGGACATCTCTGCGCTGCTGACCCGTCTCTGCTCGGCATTGTCTCCTGCTGGCCCCACTATGGACTGGACTTTCACAATATTATGCTAGACCCACTCGACGTCCATTGCATCTGGTCTCCCCTAGAGGAGGGGGGGGGGGGGGGTCACCCACCCACATCTGCAGTCCTCTCCAAGGTTTCTCATAGTCATTCACATTGACGTCCCACTGAGTTGTGAGTTTTTCCTTGCCCTTATGTGGGTTCTGAACCGAGAATGTTGTCATAGCTTGTGCAGCCCTTTGAGACACTTGTGATAAAATAAATAAATGAACAAACATTTTCTCTTTTCTTGCACTTTGTGTTTTTTGTAGTAGTATCCATAGAAGCATTTAAGTTCCGTCTTAAAACTCATTTGTATACACTAGCATTTAAATAGACCCCCCTTTTAGACCAGTTGATCTGCCATCTCTTTTCTGCTCTGCCCCCCTCTCCTGCGTGAAGAGGTTATAAGGTGACCACAGATGAGGCGCAAGCTGTTCAAAGTCGGGACCCTGGGTGAACCACTCATCTGTGCATCAGTTGATGACGTCTCTGCGCTGCTGACTTGTCTCCACTCAAGATGATCCCCTGCTGGCCCCACTATGGACTGGACTATTAACTAGATCCACTCGACGTCCATTGCACAGGTCGCCCAGGGGGGGTCCCCACATATGCGGTCCCCTCCAAGGTTTCTCATTGTATCCCATTGGGTTGAGTTTTTTTCTTGCCCCGATGTGGGATCTGAGCCGAGGATGTCGTTGTGGCTTGTGCAGCCCTTTGAGACACTCGTGATTTATCCATCCGTCCATTTTTTACCGCTTGTCCCTTTTGGGGTCGCGGGGGGTGCTGGAGCCTATCTCAGCTACATTCGGGCGGACACTCGTGATTTAAGGCTAAATAAATAAACTTTGATTGATTTTTAAGAATGTGGAGCGGCCCTTAAAAAATCTGCTGCGGGCCGCACTTTGACCACCTCTGGTGTAAACACTTTGTGATATACTACACAGCTTTTTGACACTGTTGTAACAAATAGTTACAAAATAAATCTGGGTTAAAGTCAATCAGGAGACAAGGGCAGTAAAACCGCCTGGTTTGAGTCAACTTTATAGTTTGGTCCACCCGTAATCAACAACAAAACGTTTAACAATCATAGCGTCAGCTCGCTCGATTGTCCCCATGAGCCCAACATTTAAATATTAATAGCTTTAAACACACTAAAAAACAATGTAGACTTATTTGTGTTATCTTCGACGAACTATTGCCAAACATGAAAGTTACTTATGCTAGCTAACAGTGCTAACGTCCCGCTGTAAACAACCACACAAAGCTAACTGCTAACCTAGCACGACGCTGACGTCTTTAAATCACCATTTGTTAAAATTATGAACGGAACTAAGATTTAAAACGTGTCCCTTAAACGAGCTTTAAACATTAACTCAAAAAACTTTAGCTTTCCGAAACTAGCGTTAGCCAGGAGAGGCTAACGTGACGCCGTAAAAGCGCTAACAACAATGCCGCTTTTCGTAATATTAAATAATAAATTCGTCTTTAAGACTTGTTTTGATAAAAACTTAGACGTACACCGAAGCGTAAATTAAACATTCTGTTTTAATTCTCAAGTTGCAATGTTGTTGACGTAGACGGTAATTAGCATTCAAGCTAACCCCATTTGCAAAACACCGATTAGCTGCCGTGATGGCTTACTCCATTTGGCGTCATTATGTTTTAGAAAGATAACCCAATTTTTTAAAAATGTTATTTAGAAGATGTCATATTGTTTTAGTGCGTCAAAGCACGCCGGAGCAGCGGGCCGACGTGTGTGTCCTAGTTGCCTCGCATCGCATGTTTTTTCCCCACTGCAGTTTCATTAATATTCAAATAAAAACAAGTACTTACCAGATCCGATTGCAAGAAGTAAAACAAAGTATCGCAACATGATGGTCCTGAGGATAAGGGTTAAAGCGTTAAGCAGTGATCTTAGCGGACGAGGCTGGCTGGCTGGCTGGCTGGCTGGCTGACGAACTGCAGCGTACGAGGAAATGCAAGTCACATAAAAAGTCATATGACCAGTGGCCAATGTGTCAGTGTGGGCTCCAATAACCTGCCTCTACAACCCACTTTACAACTGCACTAAAGGCACTTGCAAAGTTCACTGGCTGCAAAATGTCTTCCAAAAACAGAAATAAAAATGATTGAAACAGTTATTTTAATCTTAAGCAATAACCCTAACATGTTTTTACAAACAAAATGTGTGTTTATTCAATGTTTTACCCTCGGCTCACTTCCTGCAAACTCCAAAGAACTCTTTAGTGTCAGATGAAACAAATAAAAAAGGGAAGATGGTGATGAAATGGTGACGTTGTGCTTTTGGCGTCTAAAGGGGGTAAACAAAAACAAAGAGGATTGTAAGCAGGTTAAAACGTCACCGGTTAGGTAGGAATTGTACAAAAACCAAAAATACTGAAGATTGATGGTGTAGCAGCTTGGATACCAAAAGAAGTGCTCCTTTTTTTTTTTCTGGTGCGGTTATCTGCTTTTGTGTTTCAGCGTTTCAAAACCACACATACACCAGCCATGCAGTCCAATAGTCTTCTTGTTTGACATTGGCTGAGCACATTTGTGTTCCAACTTGTGGACGTGTGCCAGCGCTTTTAGGGTTGCCAGGGAAAAGAAAAGGTGACTCGGTAACAAAGAGCGTATTGTTTCAAACTGTGGACAAAGTTTGAAAATAAATATTTTCCCCACCTTTTTATAAAACAAAACAAAAAAAAACAGAACAATATATGTGTTGTGTGTCTTTTGTCCAGCGGCACCCAATGTACTCAGAGGCACTGGGGAATATGGACATATGCTGTCGATGGACGCACAGTCCACAGAATCTTAAGACCGACCCCTGACCAACAACTTCCTGTGGAGCGGCATCCATTCAGCTTGTCGTGGCCGGGTTGAAGATGACAATGTTAACATCCACTGGGACGAAAAAAAGGTTTCTCGGCCTGCCGTGACCATCTGCATCTCTCACTCTCTTGTCACTTTTTCTTTTTTGTTCTTTTAAGCCACATAGTTGTACTGGTTGGGGTTCTCCTTGTCGCGCTCCATATAGTCCCTGTCAATGAGAGACTCTATCCTCTTCTTCAGGTCAGCAGGCTGGGCGGGGAGAAGGGGGAGAGACCAGCGTCAATGGTTTGCACACACAAATTATACATTAAATGTGCTGGATCTTGCAATGGTGAATTTCAAATGATTGATATCTGTGTTGGCCCTGCGATGAATTGATACCATGAATTGATTACGTGGATCCCGACTTAAACAAGTTGAAAAACTTATTGGGGTGTTACCATTTAGTGGTCAATTGTACGGAATATGTACTGAACTGTGCAATCTACTAATAAAAGTTTCAATCAGTCAATCAAAAAGGTAGCACACGGACAAGCGGTTGAAAATGGATTAATGGACATGCTTTAAAGCAGTCAGTGTACAGCTAGTATAGTTGTCACACGGGTCAGTTGTCGCAGTTGTTGTATTTCCCCACCGGAAGGCGCTGTCTCCCAAATTGTGGAGAAGGATTTTACAAAATTGCTATTCTTTATAAAGTAAGACAGATGCTGAATAAGAAATGTCTGCATATGTTATATTTTTCTTTTATTTTTCCATATCTAACTTATTGTGTTGACGTTTGGGGAAATGTGTATAATACAAAAATAGACCCAATAATTAAACTTAAAAAAAGATTGTTAGAATAATTGCATCTAAGTTATCACAATTTCAATGAGTTCCTGGCAAGCAGACAAAAGCTGTGTTTGATCTTACCAAGCAAAAGGCTTGTAAAACTCCACTGTGTAGGATGGGAAGCGACATGAAGGTTTCGGTTTCTTTGATGTATTGTAATCCACAGGAAAATTTTGTCTTGACCCGAGATCTACAGGCACCTTTTCTTTGAACTGTTCTGTGACCAAAGGCAGCGGCTGTTTACGACCCCCTTCCTATAGAAACATCTGTTGCCATGTAATCAGGGAAAGTCCAAATAAAAGAGGATGCGTACAATCTTTCGTCAGAGCGTGGTGGTACACTGTACGAGGGAACAGCCCAGACGTTTCTCCTCAATTAATTCTGTCTGTTTAATTCCTTGCTTCTTTGTCTGTTTAATAGATGTCATCAGTGTTTGAACCCGACAAAGATTAATTACAGTAATACACAAAGCATGCTACTATGAACCTACCAATCCTTTATTCATAAGTTCTAATGTGTTAACATTTTCAGATATTGTGTTTTTAAAAACAAAGGAAATTGTGTTTCGAGTAAAGAACAACAGCCTTCCAGCTTGTATTCTTAGGTTATTTAAATTAAGGAGAAAACTATAATTTACGGGGGATATTGATTTTTGAAATATGTAAAGTAAGAACGAATATAAAATACAAATGTATTTCAGTTTTAAGAGTTAAATGGTGGAACAAGCTCAGTGATGAGTTGAAGACATGTAGTTCTTTGTTAAAGTTTAAGAAAGCCTTAAAAGGTGAAATAATGGAAAATTATAAAATATAGCAATGATTACTTTCATCCCATTGATTTTTTTGAATGTTGATGTTCCAGGCAATCTAATTTTCAGTGAATGTATAAGACAGGCAAATATAAGCTTTGGCTTCAGCCTATTCCTTTCTCGGTCATTCTTTTTCTTTTTGTGTGTGTATGTGTATGATTGTTAATATGTATAATCTGTGCTGTTAAACTGATCACACAAAATGGTTGATTATATGACCGAAATTAAATAATTTCAATAAATTTGAACCAGAGCTTCACGACGCGGTGAGCCACAAATAATTCCTGGAGAGGGAGCAGTCCGAATGATGTGCTAGTTGACCAGAGTGGTGACCCGGGGTAGACAGCTCTTCCACACACAACTGTGGGCTGACAAGGCTGAGCCTGGAAGAAGATCCCGATGGCTTCCTGATGAACTGGACTCCCACATGATCTATTATCTAATAATTCAATAATTACAGTGCATACAGAAAGTGTTCACAGCGCGTCACTTTTTCCACATTTTCTTATGTTACTGCCTTATTCCAAAATAGAATACAATTATTTTTGTCCTCAAAATTCTACAGACAATACCCCATGATAAACAATGTGCAACGTTTTTTTGAATTTATTTTGCAAATTAAAGTTAAAGTACCACTGATAGTCACACACACTAGGTGTGGTGAAATTACCCTCTGCATTTGACCCATCCCCTTGTTCCACCCCTTGGGAGGTGAGGGGAGCAGTGAGCAGCAGCCTAGGCCACGCTCAAGAATAATTTTGGTGATCCTAATTCCAACCCTTGATGATGAGTGCCAAGCAGGCAGGTAATGGGTCCCATTTTTATAGTCTTTGGTATGACTCGGCCAGGGTTTAAACTCACGACCTACCGATCTCAGGGCGGACACTCTAACCACAAGGCCACTGAGCAGGCTTGTTTAAGTAAATGTATTAAAAAAAAATAATCACATGCTCATAGGCATTTACAGCCAGCACAGGAAATGAACAAAGATAGGTGTGCCAAGCTTGAGGCATCGCATACAAAAAGACTTGAGACTGTAATTTCTGCCAAAGGTGCATCAATAATGTACTGAGCAAGGGCTGTGAATACTTAGGTACATGTCATTTTTTTTAGTTTTAATACACTTGCAAAAAAAACAAAAAAAAACTTTTCACTTTGGCCCCGTTTACACTGCACACCAAATCTTTTTGCCCTTAAGTGACACAGGTCGGATTTTTTTTTGCCAGTCTAAACGCTCCAAAGTGCTTCAAATCGGATCTTTTCGCATCTGATTCAGGCCACATCAGGAGGTAGTCCAAGACTATGTTTACACTGCAGGCCAAAGTGGCCCAAATCTAATTTTTCCGATTAGAATCTGATCTTTTTAAATGTGATTTCAGTCTAAACGCAATGCGACCCATATGGGATTTTTTTCATCAGCTTTGGGCAATCTACGTCAATCGTGTGCGCGGGGGGAAAAAACAGCCCCCCAGCGGAAGTGGATATTTCATCACAACATCCGGTCTGGAGCGCAAAGTCTATTTTCGACGGCAAATAGTCAATCAATAGTGCATCAATAGTGTGCAAATAATAGGCAATATATAATATATGAATATATATTTGGATTCCAAAGAATTAGCGATTGTTGAAGGACGGGAATTGACGCTGTGGGGCATTTGCTTACATGTGAGTTGAAAAATAAAGCGTTGAACCACACTCCTCTACCTAACAGCCATAACAAAGATTAGAACCCTGCCAAATATATCACACTATATACATCCATTCATACATTATATTACTTTTGTTCATTTTCATATAAAAAAACACTAATTTTTAAGGTGCGGCGACCTTTTTTTAAATGTTGTAGTAGTAGTAGCAACTTCCTTGTTCATTAACGGAATCCGGTCAAATTCCGTTGTTTTCGCTTTGTCGAACTGCGCATGCAAGAGACGTGGGGGCCACATTGGGGCCGCATTGGGGCCTGTGTGCGTTTACCCTGGAGTCTGGTAAAGATCACATTTTACTTGCAGTGTAAATAGTCGGACAAAAATCCGATTTCGAAAAACGCAGATTTGGGCCACATTGGCCTGCAGTGTACACATAGTCATTGTCGAGTATGGTCTGTAGAATTTTGAGGACAAAAATGACTTTATTCCATTTTGGAATAAGGTTGTAACATAACAAAAAGTATACCTATATCTACTTGACAGCCATTGCAGCCAATCACTCTGGAAGGGGGGTCCCTTTGTCTACGGTCCCTTCTCAAGGTTTATTCATTTTCCCCACACTGCAAAAACTGAAATGTCAGTAAGATGAAATATCTCAAAAAAGGGTGATATTTGCTTATTTTCTGTCTGATAAGATAATTCTTCTCACTAAGCAGATTTTATGTTAGAGTGTTTTACTTTTTTTAGGGGTTTTGGTCCTAAATGATCTCAGTTGTTGCTGAGATTTGATGACCTATATTGAGTAAAACATGCTTGAAACTAGAATATCAACTGATGCAAAGCTGTGTCATCAACACTCACAAGTAAAAAAGTACTTTTTTAAAGTAATAATTTCTTATTTCAAGCATGAAATAAAAAAAATCATGACTTCGACACAATTGTGTCTCATAATTAAAACAGATGACAGCCAAATGGACTTTGCTGTTTTATTTTCAATGAAACAATAGAACATATGCACTCATATAGTAGTACAGTTGTTATTAGTGAGAATATACTTATTTCAAGGTATTTTTGGGTTCATTGAGGTTAGCTAATTTTACTTGTTTTGGAAAGTCTTGACAAGCCAAATTTTCTTGTTCTACTGGCAGATAATTTTTCTTAGTTCAAATAAAAGCCCCCTAATTTTTGTATTTTTTTTTTCTTGTTTTTGAACACTGACTTTTTGCAGTGCAGTTGGGGACTTTTGAGCATTTCTTTGCCCTGATGTGGGTTTAGATCAGGGTTATGTTGTGAGTTCGTTAAGCCCTTTGATACACATGTGATTGAGAGCTGTATAAATACATTGTGATGGATCTACGTAGTCCTCTCTGGAATAAGACAGTTGAACTTGGGGTGAGACGACTTTTAGTGTTTGTCATGTCAAATTGTTAATATATTCTATACTTTTACAAGATGGCGTCACGACAAAACAATTGTTACCCTAAAAAGTGTGAATGTAAAGCTAGAGTTTAGAATAAGAGCTAGCGAACTAATTTGACATGGTGGTTAGCCTTGATGCAGTTTGAGTTGGACATCACATGTATATATCTATATCATATTCATATTTATATCTATACACAGCAGGCTGGCCTGTTCAGGTTCCATGCTTTTTTGTCATTAGGATGCAAATTCAGTACACAGTGTGACAACCCGATGAAAACACTGCTGCTTATGCACCTTTTATCCTTTCCTTCCTGCTGGAGGTTGCCACACAGGTGCTCAAACTGTGTTCAGGTGGCCACTGCATCACCTGCAGCTTACCTCAGCAAGACACGCCTTCATCTGAAAAGGTGTGTTTGGGCTCCTTATGTCCTTGTCATCAAGGGAGTCGCAGTGCATGCTTGAATTCATGTGTTCCTCCTAATGAACCGTGGCTCCCCAGTGCCGGCAGCACTCGTGCAGCCCCACACCGTGACACTATCGCCACCACGCTGCGTGTAGGTAAGACACGATTATTGTGCTACTCACTTGTATAGCCAGCTATTTAGACAATATTGTGTGGAGTCGGTTTTAGTGGATAGTAAATCTATACTGCTATACAATCTGTACACCAGGGGTGGCCAAACCTTTTCCACTTAGGGCTGCACACGGAAAAATCAAAGCATGCGGGGGCCATTTTGATCTTATTCATTTTCAAAACCAATACAATATGTAGATTTTATTTTTAAACTTTAGGTTTTTGCTCAAGTTTGCAAATCCTTTTCAACCTACGGTATATTCAATTGAATAGACAAGATACTTAACGTTCGAACTGAGAAACTTTGTTATTCTTTGCAAATGTTAGCTCATTTGAAATTTGATGCCTGCAACATGTTTAAAAAAAGCTGGCACAAGTGGCAAAAAAGACAGAGAAAGTTGAGGAATGCTCATCAAACACTTATTTGGACCATCCCACAGGTGAACAGGCTAATTGAGTGTTACTTTGTATGAAGTCAGCTTTTGGCCCACGGCCCAATGCGGCCCGCCAGTCCAAAAGTTTAGACACCCCTGCTCTTGATCTTAGGTCTATGTCGATATAATTTTGTAATTATTTTATTTTTTGTGCGCTTTTTATCAAAACCCTGTATTTATGACAAAAACACAAAATATGGAATATTTTCCCCAAAAAGATTTTCAAAGTGGAAAATTTGATGTGAAGTAATTGGAGCCTTCAATAGGTCAATAACCCATAAATACATTGATTTCAATTCATTATTTGTTTTGCCCAATGACAGTTTA
Source organism: Entelurus aequoreus (assembly GCF_033978785.1). NCBI lineage: Eukaryota > Metazoa > Chordata > Actinopteri > Syngnathiformes > Syngnathidae > Entelurus > Entelurus aequoreus. The sequence goes on from NC_084758.1 coordinate 26,474,258, forward strand.
AAAAAATAATTTGACAAAAATTCTTGGGTATCCAAATGGACCCCACTCATAAAAGTCTTTAAAATAAGCCTTTTTTTTTTCTTGAAACGCTTAAGTCTCTACATCAGTGCTTTTCAATTATTTTCTGTTACACCCCCCCAGGAAGAAGAAAATATATCGCGGCCACCCAATTCTCCACCGTAACTATAAATAGTATAATTAGTCTATAATATTGTTATAACTATACCTCTGCATAACATTGTAAGTAGAGGTGGGGGAAATAACGTTATTTTCACGGCATTGCAATTCAGACATGGACAATTATAGAATCGATTAAATGAAGTAAATAAAGTAATGCAGACAGTTCTAAATGTTGGCTGACTGCAGCGAGCCACCTCACCGAGAGATCCAACCAGCTCCTTTATTATCAGGCACCTATGGTCCAGTTTTTCCCACATTTTCATTAATTTAATAAATGTGGGAATTAATTTAACTGTTAGTATTGCAAATTTGTATTTATTTTTTTTAAGTTGCAAGTGATTAACGCTTATTTAGTGAAACAAAAATAAATATAAAACCGCATCAATATACATAAATTAAAGATGCATCAATAATCGATTTTTAATCGAATCGTGGCTCCTGAATCATATTCTTATTCGAATTGTGAGGTGCCCAAAGATTCCCACCTCTAATTGTAAGCTTATAAACATTAAAGAAAACAACACACCAGTCTTTCCTCGTTTCCCACCGTGGTTACAGTGAAGCTAAGTGATTCATACGCGTCATCATATTCTGGTATGGCAAAAAAAAAGCATGATCCCCGAGGTCACGCATAATCTAGATCAAATTAAGATCCAGCCAACAATTATAGATTTTATGGTTTGTTCTATGCCCTTTTTGTCAAAGAAAAGTTGTTTTTTTATATGGCAAATACACAAAATATGCAATATTTTTGCTTAAAAATATTTAAAAGTGGAAGTTTTGATTTGTCAAAAATTCATAACATTGATTTTGATTTAGGGCTGGGCGATATATCGATATATCACGGGTTTGTCTCTGTGCGATATAGAAAATGACTATATCGTGATATTCGAGTATACATTCTCACGCAGTTGCTTTTAGCTGCAGGCATTACACTACATGCGTTTCCCACTCTTTCTTGTCTCTCCTTCTCACAGAGACTTAAAACAAGCGCACCTTTTTACACACGTCACGTGTGCAACGTCACACGCTCCCACGGTGCAGAGAGGTAGCGACATGGTAACGTTAGCTGTGATGTTAGCGGAGCGGCGCGAGTGGTAATACGAGAGAGAGAAGGTGCGAACAAGGTAACGAATAAAGGAAGAATTAATTCCCAAGAAAAACAGCACAGGGTCCATTGTCTGGCGGTGGTTTGGCTTTAAGCGGGAAGATGTTGAACAATTATGCGGCGAAAGCGTTGCTACAAAAAGTAGCACCACTGCTAATGTAGCATCATTTGAAAAGTCACCCGCTAGAGAATAAGGAGTGCTTCAAACTCCGCATGTCAACATCTCCGTTCGGTGCCACACCCACAAAATGCAGAAGCAACTATTTCCAGATCAACACCGTATGAAACAAATAGTCAACAACAGAAGGTGATAACATCCGCAGGAACCTACCACATAGCGAAGAACATACACTATTTGATTTCCTATTATGCAGCTAATTTTTATTTTACAGTTATTGAAATATCTTGTGTGACATAATGCACAAAAGTGTACTTTATTTGCTTTAAACTATTGTAGTGGTGTTCTGTACAAAAAGTGCACTTTAATTTAGTGTTGTTTTGATATGTCATCTTAGTGACATCACGCACAAAAGTGCACTAATAACTTGTTTTAAAATGTCTCTGACAATCTTGCACTTTCTGTTTTGGAAATGACATGAATGTTTGTGCCACTGCTTAATTACTGTTTAATAAATACAGTTTTGGTTAATTGACTTAGTTGTGATTTCCCTCTCCGCATGAAAGTTTAAAATGAGCATATATTAATGCAGTATGATCAAGAATGTTTTAATGTAGACACATAGAATTGTCATACTGTTGTGATTATATGCATCAAGTGTTCATTCAAGGCTAAGGCAAAATATCGAGATTAGAGATGTCCGATATATGCGAGATGTCCGATATATGCGTTAAAATGTAATATCGGAAATTATCGGTATCGGTTTTTTTATTATCGGTATCGGTGTTTTGTTTTTTTTGTGTTTTTTTTAATTAAATCAACACAAAAAACACAAGATACACTTACAATTAGTGCACCAACCCAAAAAACCTCCCTCCCCCATTTACACTCATTCACACAAAAGGGTTGTTTCTTTCTGTTATTAATATTCTGGTTCCTACATTATATATCAATATATATCAATACAGTCTGCAAGGGATACAGTCCGTAAGCACACATGATTGTGCGTGCTGCTGGTCCACTAATAGTACTAACCTTTAGTAACAGTTAATTTTACTAATTTTCATTCATTACTAGTTTCTATGTAACTGTTTTTATATTGTTGTACTTTCTTTTTTATTCAAGAAAATGTTTTTAATTTATTCATCTTATTTTACAAATTTTTTTTAAAAGTACCTTATCTTCACCATACCTGGTTGTCCAAATTAGGCATAATAATGTGTTAATTCCACGACTGCATATATCGGTTGATATCGGTATCGGTTGATATCAGTATCGGTAATTAAAGAGTTGGACAATATCGGAATATCGGATATCGGCAAAAAGCCATTATCGGACATCCCTAATCGAGATATATATCGTGTATCGTGACATGGCCTAAAAATATTGAGATATTAATAAAAGGCCATATTGCCTAGCCCTATTTTGATTCCTTATAATTTTTTGAGCAATGACCGCTTTAGAGAAATAAAACAGCCTGCATGGCAGCTTTGTGTCAACACTGCAACTTTTTATCGTTACATTTCACCTGTTTGCTCTTTTTATGTTTTTTTATTAAAAAAATGTGTAGAATAAAACATTCGCTGCGTGCCGCGAATGGCCTCCACGCTACACTATGGACACCCCTGCTGTACACTGACTATTCTAAAATATATCCACATTGATAGTGTGGTCCTCTGAGAAGCTATACGTGCTAAAATGTGAGGATACTGTATCTAAAAAGGCATGGGGCCAATCACCTTGACGGGGAACTTGAGCTGGTTGTACACCTCAGACATCAGAAGGTTATGGCTCAGAGTTTTTCTCATCTTCATGATCCTCACGATGGCGGCGTCGATCTGATACTGTCGATCCTGAAAGACCCTCTCAGTGGTGCTGGCCTGCTCCTCCACCTGCAGGGAGGACAACCACCTCAAGGTTATTGTCCACCAACACGACACCATGGCGGGTAAGCCGGAGCGAAGCTTTACCGTTTCCTTCATCTGGATCTGGTTTATTTTGATGCGAAAAAGCCTGTGTTTGAATTCGTCGTTGCACGAGAACTTGTCGCCGTCTTCCACGTCTTTGCTTTTGGGGATTTTGGTGAGGACGCGCGCTTTGCCGCACGCCAGCGACTGCAGAGTGCGACGCAGTTCGCTGTCCTCTGTAGAGAAAAAAATACATCAGTTGTTTTGTCTTTTACATGAGACCTTGGTGCGACCAGGTGCACCTATTCCTGTGGCCAGTTTGATCTCCTCCAGGGTGAACTCCTCCCCTTCGTTGAACATCAGCAGCACCAGTGTTTGGAAAAGTGACACCTGCAGCTCCTTCTTGCCCTGGTGTGATAAAGAAGACATTGTTGAGATATCACAAGAGGCAGTGCGTCACAGCAACCCAGAAATAAACCACCCGCCTCTTTAAATTCCGCTTTTAGGACACAATGGCCGAGTGTCGACTGCCACTGCAGCTTCCTGCCACTGTGTTTGCCCAGGTAGAAGGTCTTGAAGATCTCCTGCAGCCGCACCATCTGGACGTAGATAACAGCGGCGTTTCAGAGCAACATGTGGCACATTAACGACACGTCGGGTCATAAAGGAAAAATGGCGTCTGTTAAAATATTTGCTCTCACCTCGGCAGGCAGGTGTACTTCCATGGGGATGTAGGTGGGCCAGTAACCCATAGTGAGAATGTTCACCGTCAGCTCAATGTTACCGGGAATGTTTTGGCACTGCATATGCTGAAAGGCAGGAGACATGGCCACATCAAAAGACATTGGCGTACACTGCAAAAAGTCAGTGTTCAAAAACAAGAAGAAAAAAAAAGAAAAAATTAGGGGTATTTTACTTGAACTAAGCAAAATTATCTGCCAATAGAACAAGAAAATTCGGCTTGTCAAAACTTTCCAAAACAAGTAAAATTAGCTTACCTCAGTGAACCCAAAAATACCTTAAAATAAGTATATTCTCACTAGTAACAAGTGCACTTTTCTTGGTAGAAAAAAAAGAGACCTTTTTGCTCAATATGTTGAAAAATATTCTTTAATTAATTAAATGCTAGTGCCATTATCTTGACATAATGATATGTGCTCAGCATTTACATTTCTTGAAACCAGCAAACTTATACTAAAAACGAGTTTATTGTTCTTAATGGAAAGGCAACCGCTTGTTACTCTCGGGGTCTCCTAGCCGCTCAGGCAAATCATATGGTCTAAAGATTGCATTTTTCCATCGATAACATGACATCATCTCACCAAGTGCGTGCTCTTTCAGTCAATTAGCGCGCATATTTACAGCCTGGCCACATTTTTTTTTATTGTAATTTTGAATAATTTATCTGAAAGTGCATGAACTATTTCTGCTCAAAATGGTTTGTAATGTCAAATGTTTAAATATTAACTGTCAGTTTACTGTACTGTGCCAACTGTACTACTATATGAGTATGTATTTTCTATTGTTTCATTGAAAATAAAACAGCAAAGTCCATTTGGCTGTCATCCGTTTTAATTATGAGACACATTCGTGTCAAAATCCTGATTTTGTTTTTCATGCTCGAAGTAAGAATTGATTACTTTAAAAAAGTACCGTAGTTTTATACTTGTGAGTGTTGATGACACAGCTTTGCAACAGTTGATATTCTAGTTTCAAGCATGTTTTACTCAATATAGGTCATCAAATCTCAGCAACAAGCTGTAATATCTTACTGAGACCATTTAGGACCAAAACGCTTAGAACAAGTAAAACACTAACATAAAATCTGCTTAGTGAGAAGAATTATCTTATCAGACAGAAAATAAGCAAATATCACCTTTATTTGGGATATTTCATCTTACTTAGATTTCAGTTTTTGCAGTGTAGAAACATTCTTTCTTCTGGTTTAGTTGGAACCCTGGCAGTACGGTAATTCTAAAAATCGCCATTCAAATTTTGATCCTGGTCCTTTTAATGAACACATGCTTGTCTTTCCAATGATGGGTCTGCATTATGGCTCAAGGCAATTGACTCTCTAACTGTATGTTCATTGAATCTAATTGTAAACATGTGTTTCTAGATCACAGATGCGCCTCAATAAATTTGAATATGGTGCAAAAGTTATTCCGAGGGGTCATTTTATGATTTTTTTCCCCCACATTTAAAACACTTCCTAGTGGTCTACATAACATGTAATGGTGGTTCTTTGGTCAAATTTTGCGTATATTTTTGTTCCACAGACCCTCTTCAAGCGGCTTTTTGGCTGGCTCTTCAATAAGCTCCCGTTTTGTGGGAGGTTTTATTTATGTGCCAAAGCCCTCCTCTAGACCAAGCCCCTTCGACTGCGTCTCCACCCCGTCAGCCATGCTGTAGTTTTTAGCGCTTTGGATTATTTTGGTACTTGACACATGTTACAGTTAGCATTTTAGCATGCTAGATTTTTTTTAGCTATTTAGCAGGATTACACTCCGGTGTCATATATTTTGGTATTTCAATAATGCTAACTGTACGCATAGTACTGTTACCACGCCAGATTTTTAGCGTATATTTTTTGCGTTTATTTTTTAAAAGCTCGTTGACGCTTTTTGGCCAGCGTTCAGCATTCACACAAAATTTCTACTTATATTGCATTTCTAGTTCTTTGGGGAAAAAAAGATACATATTGTACTGGTTTGGAAGGCGAAAAATAGCTAAATGGCTTCTGCATCCTTTGATTTGTCAGTCCTCACACATCTTCACAGCACAATGACCTCGTTGCACATTCTTACCTGTTTGAACTGCACCATGATGTCTTTCGAAAGCTCCATATCTTTAAACATGCCCTCCAGTTTGCTGGTGAAAGCTGCTCCACATTCTGCAGAGGGGGGGGTCAGGGAAAGTGAAAGTGAAAGTCCACACTCTCTGTGTTATTCTCAGCAATGTGAGAATGTTTTACCATGTTTTAGTTTTGACAACATTGACTTCTCAGCATCCACCGAAGCGCTTTTCCCCACCAGTAACCTCTTGGCCAGATCCTTCTTGTAAAAGGCCTCAAAAACATCTTTGCCTAAAAGACCAGAAGCATGTTATTAATATTCACAGACAGGAAAGCACCTTCATTGTTACAACGCTGGTCAGTGTTACCATAGATGAATCTAAATATAATCATAATCTTGTCCAGCATCTTTTCCAATTCCTCATCGGTCGCCTCCTTGTTTCCAGCTCGCAGTTTAGAATCAACATGTTTGGCTGGAAAGGAAGCAACATTTAGAGTGGATATTCATTATGAATTTAACAGACTAATCTAAAACAAATGGGGGGAAAAAAAATCCACCTATGAGCTCGGCGGGCTTATTCGGCCGCTTGTTGATGAAGGTTTCAAACGCCTCCTTCATGGCGTTCACAAACTTCTCGTTCTTCATGAAGCACACGTCGATGATGTGATCCACCTTGTCTTTGAAGTCCAGCAACTCTTGCACCATGGTTTTGTCTTTTTCAGGATTGATCACAATTGTGCTTCCGAAAGCCTAACGGAATGAGTTCACACACGCAGTGAGAATCAAACGCACATGCATTTAACAATAAATAATTCAGCTCAACAGCAGAAGCGTGTATGACACAGGTGTCAAACTCAAGACCGGATCGGGCCCGCTGCACCATTATGACCGCTGCGTCATATTTATCGACATATTTTAACAAGGCGTGTGTGGCCCGCCACATCATTTCTAATGTGGTCTGCCTTGTCATTTTTAACCTAGCCCGTCACGTCATTGTTAATGTGGCCTTGTCATTTTTAACGTAGCCCGCCACGTCATATTTAGCGACATATTTTAACAAGGCATGTGTGGCCCCGCCACATCATTTCTAATGTGGTCTGTCCTGTCATTTTTAAATTGGCCCGCCACATAATTTTTAATGTAGCCCGCGACGTCATATTTATCGACATATTTTAACAAGGCGTGTGTTGCACGCACATCATTTCTAATGTGGTCTGCCGTATCATTTTTAACGCAGCCCGCCACGTCATATTTAACGTGGTCTGCCTTGTAATTTTTAACATAGCCCGCCACGTCATATTTGTCAAACATATTTTGACAAGGCATGTGTGGCCTGCACATCATTTCTATTGTGATCTGCCTTGTCATTTTTAATGTGGCCCGTCACGTCATATTTATCAACATATTTTAACAAGGCATGTGTGGCCCCGCCACATCATTTCTAATGTGGTTTGCCATGTCATTTTTAACGTAGCCCACCACGTCACATTTATCAACATATTTTAACAAGGTGTGTGTGGCCCGCCACATTATTTTTAATGTGGTCTGCCTTGTCATTTTTAAAGTGGCCCGCCACGTCATATTTATCGACATATTTTAACAAGGCTTGTGTGGCCAGCCACATCATTTCTAATGTGGTTTGCCATGTCATTTTTAACGTAACCCGCCACGTCATATTCATCAACATATTTTGACAAGGCGTGTGTGGCCCGCTACATTATTTCTAATGTGGTCTGTCCTGTCATTTTTAAATTGGCCCGCCACATAATTTTTAATGTGGCCCGCGACGTCATATTTATCGACATATTTTTTTAACAAGGCGTGTGTTGCATGCACATCATTTCTAATGTGGTCTGCCGTATCATTTTTAACGCAGCCCGCCACGTCATATTTAACGTGGTCTGCCTTGTAATTTTTAACATAGCCCGCCACGTCATATTTGTCAAACATATTTTGACAAGGCATGTGTGGCCTGCACATAATTTCTATTGTGATCTGCCTTGTCATTTTTAATGTGGCCCGTCACGTCATATTTATCAACATATTTTAACAAGGCGTGTGTGCACTACTTTTTTCGCACACTCTTGGCATTCTCTCAATTAACTTCAAGAGGTAGTCACGTGAAATGGTTTTCACTTCACAGGTGTGCTTGAAGCTCATTAAGAGAATGCGAAGCGTGTGCAAAGCAGTAATCAGAGCAAAGGATGGCTATTTTGAAGAAACTAGAATATAAAACATGTTTTCAGTTATTTCACCTTTTTTGTTAAGTACATAACTCCACATGTGTTCATTCATAGTTTTGATGCCTTCAGTGACAATCTGAAGGCATGAAAATAAAGAAAACGCATTGAATGAGGAGAAGGTGTGTCCAAACTTTTAGCCTGTAATGTATATATTCACTATTTACAAGGGGCCCTCTAAGGGCAGCCTTATTTGCAATGTGGCCCCTTAATAAAAACAAGATTGACACCCCTGATGTATGGTAATTATAACAATATACTTAATTATTGATCAACATTCATAGCTTAATGCTTAAGTTGAATTCATCATTTATTCTAAATTAGGTTTGTCTGATTTTTTTTTTTACATCAATCTTTAGTCTCTCTACGTATTTTAATTTATTTAATTTTCTGTTGCAAGAGGAGCTGGGCAAAGTGGCTGCGGAGAGGGAAATTTAGGCTTTTCTGCTTAGGCTGCTGCCCCCGCAACCTGACCTTATATAAGCGGAAGAAGATGGATGGATGGATGGATGGAATTTTCTATTATTTATCAATTTATAATTTTCCTATTTTATTTATACTTGTTACTGACGTTACCATTTTTATTGTGTTTTTTTAACACCTTTTGTTTTTTCTTCAAAATATAAACCCCTGAATTACTGAGTATCATTCTGTTAAAGACATGGTGTGAATGAATCAGGGTAGGATTAAATAAGTTGTCCTTTTCAGACACATGTTGAAATGAAAACGTCATGTTTTCTTCACTGTTAAGAAATAAATAATATATTATATCCAGCAGTGAGAAAACACAGAGTTGGTTACCTTTATGTACTCTATCCAGTGCTGCAGGAGCACCTGAACCCCACCTCGCACTCGACTGAAGAGCTGATATAGGAGAGAAAGATCTTCAATCCTGTTTTCATCCAACAGGTGCGTCAGCCCTGGAACAACAAAAGTCACAATCAATAATAATAATAATAAAAAAGTCTCCATTTTGTGTTCATTGCACTCTAATGCTGTTTACCTTTTTGTAGTGTTGCTGTGAGATGTTCTCCGAGCAGCTGCTTCTCCACTGTGGCAATAAGCGGCTTTCTGGAAGGCAAAGAAACAATTTCCCGGTCTTTTATTTCTGTTTTAATTATAAACAATCCGGCCAATGCTTACTGTGTGCTCTGGTCTAAATATGTGATGACTCTGTCCGCCTCTTCCTCCAAGCGTTTGTTGACATGATGCAGATACTCGGGTACCTGCAAGCACATTAAAAACTTAGTCGGATGCAATCAACTTGCCGGATTCTGCTCAATCTCGGGATTTGTTCACTTTATGAGACTATTTATTCCCACAGGAATATATGGAACTAAAATGAATTCGTTCCAGGGTTAAATCGGCAACAACATAAAACCTTTATTACCTGCGTGGGCTAAAGCAATATTTTGACATTATTAATGGCCATGCTACTGTAAAAATATGCTAATTGGACAAACAGTCTTGACTTAAATAACGGCATGATTTTGCGCACAATAATGGCAAAAGGCCCGGAGTAACACTTTTTTTTTCAACACTATTATTGGTCATACAAGTGTAAAAATATGTTTTTCCTGAGATGGCGCAACCACAATTTGCTGACTAGCTATTTAGCTTCCTGTGTAATAGTACAGAACAATGGCGAGTCAGAAGTGACATCCAGATCGTATTGGCAGATTTAAACATGGCGCTTTTACACGGGTGGAAAAACAAGAAAGGCTACAAATGATTTCCTCTAAAAAAATATATATATATATATATATATATATATATATATATATATATATATATATATATATATATATATATATATATTTATATATACATATATATATATATATTGGGCGAACCAAAGATCTGTGGTCCGTGTGACCCTTGATGGAGGTTTAGATTTCTTCTCTGAGGTGCACATCATGCTCTGCTGGAGGGTCTTGGATGCGTTGGCTTTTGTTATACAAAAAGCCAAAGAATAAGCAATGCACCCACCAGCAACTACTCATTGAGCTGAAGCATTGTGTAAAAGAAACCCTGCATAATGATCATATGAAGAATTTATGCAACTTTGGTGGCCCAATTTAGGGCTGTCAAAGTTAACACGTAGACAGTAATTTCACATACTTTGCGGATTGTAAATACAATCTGATATGGTTTAATGGATACAATTAATCACAATTAAGCTTATAAAGTCAACTTCTTTTTTCCACTCTACTGCCACTCTAGAGTGGAAAAAACAAGTTGACAAAATGCCACAAATTCAGTCAGCCTTTTTTAATATTCCGTCCGAACGTTTTCGCTAATTTCCGTAGATTGCGCCACTGGAGTAATACTTCTGCACTCTTGACTGTCGTATCAGATCAGTCATACTGGAAATATGTAAAAAATTAGAGAGACATTTGCTTTCTATCATTCACAGTCCTTATATAAAACATGAACACATTATTTTTTTTATGCATTCTAAGTCTAAGAAATAAATAAATACATCAAAAGTCAGGTAACAATGTGGTCCATAGGGGCTCTCTATTTCGCCCACAAAAATCTCTAAATAACCATCCAAAACCCGTCAGCAATACTCTTCATACATATCATGACCTGAATACTAATCAAATATTAGCAATGTTGTTATTATAAGCGCTAACGCAGACATACTATTTTTTAGCAGCGGATTGATAGCACACAGCGAAATAGCCCTTTGCTGATTTACTGTGAGTTTACCGCGATGTCCTGCTGCTCCCGCATCATCGCTTCTGGGCTCGAAGAAAATCGAAGACAGTGTCTGCAGGGAGACTTTTCCTTGTTCATCAGCACGGGAAGATATTGATATCCTATTAGTTGTCATCACAGTGAGAGCAGACATCGTGCAGTAAGCTATCGTTTTATTATGTTTGAAGTTTGTATTTCTTGTTTAGCACTTTGCAATACTGCTACATGGTGCTTAGTGTTTCAGTAAAGCTGGATCAGTTTAGCAGAGCCTCTAAAATTTGTAGATCATCCTCCTTATATTCAGAATCAAAAATATAAGGTTCTGGATCATAATTTTCCCACAGTAACCGTTGTTGGCTCTCACAAAGTCTGCATGATTTGCATTCTTGTTGATGGGGAAGGGATCTGTTTTTCCTACCACTACGTCACACAATGATGTGTCTGGCTTCCTCTGTATCTCTCAAAATGGCTCTGGAATCTCTGTGAGATTGATACTATTTTGATCATAACTATTCAATCAAACTAAATATTATATACATTTACTTTGTAAGTCTTTCGGTGTGATAAATCAGATATTCATGATAATAGCTTCAATATAGAGGCAATTGGTTTTTCCACTCGACTGGTACTTAAACTCGTGCGACTAATCATGTTTGAACGCAGATTAATCAATCATTTATTTAGACCGCACTTGCTCTTTTACCTCAGGCGCAGATGCTTTTAGGTTAGTGATCAGGTCAATGCATAGGTCAGTGCAAAGTTAAATACAGAGACTGACTGGTGTGATTGCTTACAAATTTCACATCAAAATACATCCAGGTGGTACTTCAGATAAAACTGAACAAATAAATGAAGTGCATTCAAGTAAAACCTTTTTTTTTTTTTATCTTGTGGGCCATTCTCACAATAAAATTACATCTGTGATTGGGTCTAAAATTAAGGATTTTGACACTTGACGCCATCTTGCAAGTATGTTAACTTTTCCTATGTTAGCGAGCTGACATTAGCATGCTAACATTTTATGTTAATATTTTTTCTAAGAAGGCTAACTGTTCCTATAATTACACTACCGTTCAAAAGTTTGGGGTCACCCAAACAATTTTGTGGAATAGCCTTCATTTCTAAGAACAAGAATAGACTGTCGAGTTTAAGATGAAAGTTCTCTATTTCTGGCCATTTTGAGCGTTTAATTGACCCCACAAATGTGATGCTCCAGAAACTCAATCTGCTCAAAGGAAGGTCAGTTTTGTAGCTTCTGTAACGAGCTAAACTGTTTTCAGATGTGTGAACATGATTGCACAAGGGTTTTCTAATCATCAATTAGCCTTCTGAGCCAATGAGCAAACACATTGTACCATTAGAACACTGGAGTGACAGTTGCTGGAAATGGGCCTCTATACACCTATGTAGATATTGCACCAAAAACCAGACATTTGCAGCTAGAATAGTCATTTACCACATTAGCAATGTATAGAGTGTATTTCTTTAAAGTTAAGACTAGTTTAAAGTTATCTTCATTGAAAAGTACAGTGCTTTTCCTTCAAAAATAAGGACATTTCAATGTGACCCCAAACTTTTGAACGGTAGTGTACATGTTAACATTAGCATGCTAAAGTCTTATTTAAACAATCTGGCAAATATTATATGCTTAAAGTGGTCATATCATGATTATTTTTTTCTACATTTAAAACACTTCCTTGGGGTCTAAATAACACGTAATGGTCGTTCTTTGGTCAAATTTAGAGGACAATCCTCAAACCGCTTTCTGACCGTCTCTTCACAATGCCCAGTTTTGTGGGCGGTCTAATTTACGTGCCTCCACTTCGACTGTGTCTTCTCCCCATCAGCCATGTTGTAGTTTTTAGCGCTTCCCTATGGAGTCTACTGACAGATATGTGTTCAAGCTTTACGCTATTTTGTATTAGAAATGGCAACAGCGGAGGATGCATGTGCATGTACGAGCCAGTCTGCCCCACAACAAGAGGATAGAGGGAAAAAAAGGAGCTTATTTTGACTACAATGGCGGACTCACGCAAAGCTCTTTGGGCAAAACTTTACCTTATATGGAGATAATCACTGACATCACCAATGGGGAAAAACGTCACAAATCGGGCAAATTTCAAACGGCTCGCTTGGAGGAAGTATGAAGGAAGGCAAGATTGTTTTAAAAATATCTCTATAATGCCTTTATGGTTTGATTTCACATTTTCTAGGCTTTTGTAGATACCAAATACAAAAGCCTAAAAAATAACCCAGGTACCAATAGGTAAGAAATATTGGTTTTGCATAATACGTCTACTTTTAACCTAAAATCATGGAGTTTGGTACTTGGTACTTTTTTTCTTATGCTAGCATGCTAACGTTTCAGGCTAGAATTTTTGCCATTTTATGTTTAAACCTAAAAATCTTGGATTTCCTTACTTAGAGACATCAAGTAAGTATGTTAACTACTTATTTCTTAGCAAGGCAACATAACAATATTTCTATGCTAACTTTAGAATGCTAACTTATTTTTTGCAAATTTTGCATTTGTCTTTAAACCGACTTTTTTTGATGGGGGGTCCATCAAAAGTTCCGCGGGAGTTTACTATTTTAAATTAAGCACGCAAGCAATTTACTGTGATTAATCAAAATGCAAAAGTGTGATTAATGTGATTAAAAAAAACTAATATTTTGACAGCACTACTTGACTTCTGAGGTTCCACTGATTATTTAAATAACATCAGTGAACAGGAAAATAGGCCAATACTATGATAAAAGCCTTTGTTAATCAAAATGGAACATGGCTAAGCACCAAACACCTCTTTTGGTCTCTCGTAACAACCTTGTGTAGAGCGAGGATTATTTGCCACATCAAATATGCAGTAATCTTACGTTCTGCTTTATTGAACAGTTTGGTGCAGCGTCAACAAAGCTTTTCAATTGCGAGAAAGTGCAAACTTTGTAAATTGCATTTTTAATTTCAGGCTAAATTAATCCCATGCAAATGACTTCACATGATTAAACGGTTGCTGTGTGGGTTGTTAACGACACGCATATTTCTTATCATTTATTTGCGGATTAGCTACTGAACCTCGACTGACTTCTGACTCACTTCCCGGATTTACATTCCGGACATTTCTTTGTTTCTACTTTGTGTATGTGCGTCTATTTTTAAAGGGGACTGCCGTAGGGTTTTAAAGTGATTCTTTATAACTGGAAGCATACAGCAAACAAAGCTTACCTCTCGCTCCTGCATCAGCCTCTGTCCTTCCGCAGCGTACAGTCGGTTAGTCTCCTCCAAAAACCGCTGCTCGAAGGAGTCTTGGTAAATCTGTCCGAGGTCAGAGAGTTTTCATTAAAGTGGTTTATCAACAGGAAGATCCCAAAGCTGCACTCTTCATCACATAAGGGATTAAAATAGCTCATATTAAGCAGTTCTTAGGAGTCCATCGGGAGTGAAGTTGAGATACCTGCAGGTCAGAGAGCATGCTCAGCAGGCTCCTCAGCAGACTGCGGTCTATCGCCTCGCCGTTTCGCTCCCGCTCGATGAGCAACAGGATGCCGTCGATGGTTTTGCTCTGCACCTTAAGGTTGCTGATAATGTAGAACCTGAAGAGCTCCAGACCCATGTCCCTGCGAGAAAGGCGGGACAACTTTAGCGGAACACTTCAATTTGTGTGCAGAAAAAAGGAACGTGGCCGATCACTCACCAGATGGATGGCAGCATTGAGTTTTGTAAAACGTAGGTACGGTCCAAAAATAAAAATATACCCCTTATCATGATCTGTGGGGGTAAAAAACATGATGACAGTTTTTTAAGTGTAATGACCTTTTTTCAATGATGATGCTTTACAGGTTTGTGAATCTTTTGGGCACCACACGATTCGATTTGATTTTTGGGGGTAACGATTTCAGGTTAGCTTATTTAGTAATACAAGTATTCTACACGGCAGCACGATGGAACAGGGGTTAGTGTGTCTGCCTCACAATACGAAGGTCCTTGGTTTGATCTTGCGCTTGGGATCTTTCTGTGTGGAGTTTGCATGTTCTCCCCGTGACTGCGTGGGTTCCCTCCGGGTACTCCAGCTTCCTCCCACCTCCAAAGACATGCACCTGGGGATAGGTTGATTGGCAACACTAAATGGTCCCTAGTGTGTGAATGATGTCTGTCTATCTGTGTTGGCCCTGCGATGAAGTGGCGACTTGTCCAGGGTGTACCCCGCCTTCTGCCTGAATGCAGCTGAGATAGGCTCCAGCACCCCCCGCGACTCCAAAAAAAGGGATAAGCGGTAGAAAATGGATGGATGGATGGAAGTATTCTACACTACTGTAAACTACAAACATTAATAAACATTACCGGTACCTTCTAAACCAGGGTGTCAAACTCATTTTAGATCGGGTGCCACATGGAGAAAAATCTACTACCAAGTGGGCCGGACTGGTAAAATCACAGCACGATAACTTGAAAATAAAGACAACCGCAGATTGTTTTCTTTGTTTAAAAATAGAACAAGCACATTCTGAAAATGTACAAATCATAAAGTTGTTGGGTTTTTTACACTTACATGTTGCGGTTGATAGTATTCTATCTTTATTTGTCGTTATTTATACTTTCTGAATAAACTATCTGATAATGTTCATCAGTCAACTCATTGGTGTTAATTTTCAATCTATCAAGATAACAAAAGTAATATCAAAATCAAATTACAGGATGTTATTTATGTAGTTTGCTCATTTTCCTCAACTGGTGTACTCGACATATGTAGCATCATCTACAAAGATACAATGAATTGCTATTGCGACATCCAGTGGACACATTTCGAACAGCAGTTTCTTCCATTCAAAAATTTCCGCTCATTTTTATACTTAGCAAACTCATCCCGTGGGCCGGATAAAACCTGTTTGTGGGCCTTATCCGGCTCGCGGGCCTTACGTTTGACACCCCTGTTCTTAGCGCTCTAATAACCTCTATCAAAACGTTATTTAATGCAAAAATTGAGCGTTTGACACAGCTCTCGTACTGGACCCTTATTAGGTTGTGGTAATGTACCTGCCAAAATTAGTAATGAGACAATAAAATGCTAACACTACTACACACTAAAACAGTAGAAAGTTAAATGCCGTACAATTAATCCAATTTTCAAGAAAAGTATCATTCTAACTTTTAATCACCGTATGAGAAGACGTCAGAGGCATCATTTGTGACACCTTCACCAACAAGGTGATAAAGGATTTAAGAGAAGAAAAATAAAGTAACAAGACGTAAGCTTCGCCACAGGCAGTATTTTGTTGTTTTACATGTCTTAACTTCTTTTTACACTTGTATGTCACTTACAAATTTCTTTAAAATGAGATGCGTGGGAAGTGTAGATGTTCTGATCAGGGTTTTACGCTGCCGATACCGATGATCCATGAGTAAGATCGTCCGATATCACAAGTACTAACTGTGCTTTTTTCAATGTATTTAAGGTGAGTGCTATTGGAAGTTTAACAATATCAACACGATATTGAAACTAGTTCCTTTTCCCCTTTTATGACATACAATGGTTTGAGCAAAACAGAGTCAATAATAGTAAATAATAACTAAACAAAAGCAAAAATGACTCTCTATTACTCATTTAAATGATTTGGTTTTTGCCCTCAAGGTCCTCTTGTGTGCAAGAAAATATTCCCCGAGTTTGTGAACAATAACGACAAAATTATTGAGAAAATAAAAATCACTCTTGAATCAATTATATACTGATACTACCTTTGGCATTGACGCCACCAATTTATAGATGTGTGCCCTCCTCTTACGTGTCCTGTACTGACTGCGACAATGCTGACACACCAACAGTTGTTGTTATGTTATCCTCTTCCTTATTCATTTTATTATATGTTATTCTACACCAAAAAAAGGTCTCTTTATTATTATTCCGCCCAAAAACTTTGGCGCACTCCAGAACCCACAGTTTTCATCCGATGGGAACCGTTCAAGTATCAAAACGTTCGGCTCGATCGGAAATCAGGATCTCCCCAAAAAAATCAAAAAATCCCAGATTACCCAGAATTCAAGTTTTTCTGCGTCATTTTGCCCATTGAAAATGAATGGGACATTTTTCGAACTTGCACAATTCCCACATTTCGCAACCGATTTGACCTTTCCACCACCCACACACTCCACTCGCCTTGGACAATCAAACTACCATTTTCCAAGTTAAAAAACATTCCAGGAATTCCGGGATATTTTCCCCACCTAAGTTTTCACAGTACACATTTTTCAACCGTCTTTGACCATTCCACCTTCAAAACATTCCTATTAGTTGGGACAACAAAAGTTATCATTTCTTTTCATAAAAATTCCTGGTTTCCCCAAAATTCCAGAATACACATTTAAATTCAAACTGTTACTACGTAAACATTTTTCAATCAATTCCAAAAATGCCAACACCAACCCATTCATATCATCTAGGACGGGGGTGTCAAAGTCAAGGGCCAAATTATCTAAATGGTAAATGGGTCGTACTTGTAGAGCGCTTTTCTACCTTTTTTAAGGAACTCAAAGCGCTTTGACACTATTTTCCACATTCACACACACACATTCACACACTGATGGCGGGAGCTGCCATGCACAGCGCTAACCAGGCCCATCAGGAGCAAGGGTGAAGTGTCTTGCTCAAGGACACAACGGACGTGACTAGGATGGTAGAAGGTGGGGATTGAACCAGGAACCCTCAGATTGCTAGCACGGCCACTCTCCCAACTTCGCCACGCCACCCCTGATCTAGGACAATTGTGGTCTTATCTATATTTTCAAAAATTCCTGTTTTTCCCCAAAATCCCCAAATTTCTAGGAAACTTCCATTCAAATGAAGGGACATATTCATAGTTCTAAAATAACTGAAATTCTCAAAATGTTTTGCATTCTTTAAACCCTTCTGACCTTTCAACCATCCACACACCCTGCTCTTCCGGTATATCAAACGCAAAAACAATTCCCCGTTTTCCAGGATTTTTTGGTAATTTTCTCCCTATTGAAAATGAATGGGCATAATACAAACCTCTCCTTATCCCACACTTCTCATCCGATTTGAACCGTTCCAACATCCACACACTCAACATGGTTCCATCTACACTTAAAATTTACTAAGCTACTATTTCTTGGTGTTGTTTAAAGCCTAGTTAGCTGAGCAATTAGCATGCCTGCTCCTGGCTTTCTCTCTGTGTGTGATGCTTAGCATTGTCCTCCAGTGATAATCGTATTTGCTAATGCTACCAAAGAGACTAGTAAATGCAGTGTGTTTGCCGTGATGTAGGTGTTTATTATTGATTTAGTGGAGCGGCTCCACATTGTGTATGTAGAAACAATTAGATGCTGGCAGCTTGTCAGCAGGTCACCAAAAATAAATCGTCATTAATATGCAATGGCTGATCACATACTTTTTTACGAAAATCGGCTGCATAGTGGGAAGCAATGTTACATCTTTGGGATTTATTAAAAACCACAACTTAATTTTTTACACATATATGACAGCTTTAGAAGCAATTAGACAGTTTGTCACTTAACTAACCCTGGCTTATGCCCACCTATTAAGCAGCATTGTGTTCACAGGTGTATTTCCTTACTTAGGACGTACCATTTGTCTGCAGTGATCCTGCCAGCACTTGTCAATTTTCTTCAGAAAGAGCACACTGTCCAGAGCGCCCGTGAGAACAATATTAAGGCAAACGTCAGGTTAGTGAATAATAAAAACAGCAGTATAATATTTGAAAAAGGATATTCTCTGAACTGATCGATCTGGGCCTTGATGTGGTCTTCGCACACAGCCCTCAGCTGTTTGTAAAGCTTGGCTGAGATCTTATGGGAGCACAGGTTCTCTACAGCCTGCAGAGGGAACAAGGAACACAAGCTTGAGTGAAAGGCACACGTTTGGCGGCGGACTGGATTTGGGGAGCGCAAGCAAGACCTGGTAGAGCTCCTCCAGGTTGTACTTGATGGATGTGCTGTTCTGAATGGCCTCCACCGCCTCCTTCAGCTTCTGCCACGTCTCCTGTGTGTAGTTCTCTGGCAACTTGGGTTTCTCTGTGTGTGGGGGAAAGCAAGGTTATAGCGTATATCTTGACACATACAGATAGATAAGTAAATAAAAGCTCACTTCAGGGTGGGCGTGAAAAATGTATGTCCCCTACAAAAATGTAACTGTGAGCAACATCCAAACAGACCCTTTAATGCAGTGCCTCTTAAATAGTGGGGTGGGCCCCCCAGGGTGTGAGTGGTAATAGAGCAGGGGTGCCCAAATGTTTGGCCTACAAGGGCCAAAGTGAAAATGTGCCAGTGGTCTGCAGACCAAACAGCAATTTTTACCATACAACAACACCGCCAGGGAGGAATTTAGCCTCATACCGCCATATATAAATATAATAAAACTCAGCAACTTTTATGTACATTTTTAACCTCAAAACATTCAAAAAGTCCATTTCCAGGGGTTGTTCTGTAACCAGTTCCTTCTAGATATTTCATCTGATTGATTACAATATTAAAAGCCGAGTGTGAAGCGACTGGGATGGGAATCCGCACCTCCAAGTCCGAGTCCATGGTTCTTGCCCGGAAAAGGGTGGAGTGCCATCTCCGGGTTGGGGAGGAGATCTTGCCCCAAGTGGAGGAGTTCAAGTACCTTGGAGTCTTGTTCATGAGTGAGGGAAGAGTAGATCGTGAGATCGACAGGCGGATCGGTGCGGCGTCTTCAGTAATGCGGACGCTGTATCGATCCGTTGTGGTGAAGAAGGAGCTGAGCCGGAAGGCAAAGCTCTCAATTTACCGGTCGATCTACGTTCCCATCCTCACCTATGATCATGAGCTTTGGGTTATGACCGAAAGGACAAGATCACGGGTACAAGCGGCCGAAATGAGTTTCCTCCGCCGGGTGGCGGGGCTCTCCCTTAGAGATAGGGTGAGAAGCTCTGCCATCCGGGAGGAGCTCAAACTAAAGCCGCTGCTCCTCCACATCGAGAGGAGCCAGATGAGGTGGTTTCGGCATCTGGTCAGGATGCTACCTAAATGCCTCCCGAGGGAGGTGTTTCGGGCACGTCCGACCGGTAGGAGGCCACGGGGAAGACCCAGGACACGTTGGGAAGACTATCTCTCCCGGCTGGCCTGGGAACGCCTCGGGATCCCCCGGGAGGAGATGGACGAAGTGGCTGGGGAGAGGGAAGTCTGGGCTTCCCTGCTTAGGCTACTGCCCCCGCGACCCGACCTCGGATAAGCGGAAGAAGATGGATGGATGGATGCATGGATGGATGGATGATTACAAACTTTACCCAGACAGAGTACTGAGAGTAGACGTATGGAGGATGCTAAATTTTGAAGCTGATGATTACTGCTCCTCTCCCCTCGGTGGAACAAGGGGATGGGTCAAATGCAGAGGGTAATTTCACCACACCTAGTGTGTGTGTGTGTGTGTGTGTGTGGCTATCGGTGGTACTTTAACTTTAATCTTTAGTGTTAATAAATAACGATCCTGACATGCAGATTCAAAATAAAAATTACTGCAGGGGGGGCATGAAAAAAATCTATCCACAAGGGGGGGCGGGGCGTGAGAGAGAAAAAATTAGTTATGTTTGGGTCAGTTTGGTTTCTGAAGTAAATCAAGTTTGATGACCAGGATAGCCTCCTGTTATGAATAATTAACCATCTATCCATCCATTTTCTACCGCTTGTCCCTTTCGAACTAAATGAACACAAAGCTCAGGAATAGGGATGTCCGATAATGGCTTTTTGCCGATATCCGATATTCCGATATTGTCCAACTCTTTAATTACCGATACCGATATCAACCGATATCGATATCAACCGATATATACAGTCGTGGAATTAACACATTATTATGTCTAATTTGGACAACCAGGTATGGTAAAGATTAGGTACTTTTAAAAAAAAATTATAAAATAAAATAAGATAAATAAATTAAAAACATTTTCTTGAATAAAAAAGAAAGTAAAACAATATAAAAACAGTTACATAGAAACTAGTAATTAATGAAAATGAGTAACATTAACTGTTAAAGGTTAGTACTATTAGTGGACCAGCAGCACGCACAATCATGTGTGCTTACGGACTGTATCCCTTGCAGACTGTATTGATATATATTGATATATAATGTAGGAACCAGAATATTAATAACAGAAAGAAACAACCCTTTTGTGTGAATGAGGAGGGAGGTTTTTTGGGTTGGTGCATTAATTGTAAGTGTATCTTGTGTTTTTTATGTTGATTTAATTAAAAAAACAAAAAAACAAAACAAAACGATACCGATAATAAAAAAAACGATACCGATAATTTCCGATATTACATTTTAACGCATTTATCGGCCGATAATATCGGCAGGCCGATATTATCGGACATCCCTACTCAGGAACCTGCTCAGTGACTTTGTGGTTAGAGTGTCCGCTCTGAGATCGGTAGGTCGTGTGTTCAAACCCCGGCCGAGTCATACCAAAGACTATAAAAAAGGGACCCATTACCTCCCTGCTTGATACTCAGCATCAAGGGTTGGAATTGGGGGTTAAATCACCAAAATGATTACTGAGCGCAGCCACCACTGCTGCTCACTGCTCTCCTCCATGGAAAAAGGGGATGGGTCAAATGCAGAGGGTAATTTCATCAGTGGTACTTTAACTTTAATCTTTAGTGTTAATAAATAACGATCCTGACATGCAGATTAAAAATAAAAATTACTGCAGGGGGGCGTGAAAACAATCTATCCCCAAGGGGGGGCGTGAGAGAGAAAAAAATAGTTATGTTTGGGTCAGTTTGGTTTCTGAAGTAAATCAAGTTTGATGACCAGGATAGCCTCCTGTTATGAATAATTAACCATCCATCCATACATTTTCTACCGTTTGTCCCTTTCGAACCAAATGAACACAAAACCACAAAGCTCAGGCAGATAGCTCACGGACTTGATTTGTAAACAGTAGTGTTATGTTTGTGAGGGAGTCTTTAAATGCAAGATATGATATTAGATATGTTCTGCTACCTTTGAAATTCTTGATGACTAGTTTCTTGGCGGCCCCCGGCTTGCTGTTGGAGAAGGTCCCGGAGCCTGCGGCGCTCTTGCTCAGTCCGTTGGCATGGTGGCCCACGCCGGCGGCCAGCAGCGCCGCTTTGCTTTTGTTGTTGGAGGAGCACGAAGCGGCGGCAGCCTCCTCGGCCATTTTCACATCCAGCCCGATGAAGTCCACGGCGTCCTCGAAGCGCAACTTCTTGTGGATGGGCGAGCAGGAGGAGGACGAGGTGAGGGTCTTGGGGGGCGAGGGGGAAATGGGGCCGCTGGTCTCTTCCCTCTCGGAGCCGTTTATTTTCCTCTTCTTCGAAGATATAATGTTGCCGCTGTCGTTTTTGACATCAGTAGCCGTCGCTCTTGCCTCCTGGGTCGGCGGTGGTGGGGGGTTAGGGGAAGATAAACCTGTTGGAAACATGAAAGAACGGGAATACTAATTCTCAGCAGCCAGTCTTCTTAGTCGCGAACTTCCCAAAGCAGGCTAGCTTCAGCGGGGGTGAGCGCGGTGCTTTGTCCTGGAGCTCAACGCCGGCTTGTTTCCTTTTTGCTAAGTCCCAATACAGGTGGAAAAAAAACCGAAATGTGGGGAAAGTAGACTTGAAGCTAGCCTGCTCTCTTATTATTGCTGCTGGCATCCAGAAAGAAAGATGGACGTCTATTGCTTCCTCTTTTCGCCTCGCTCGTCTTCAGCCGCCGGTGCTGCGAGGAGGTCCGGCGAAGAGTAACTCGATAACAGAAAACGAAAACAAATGTTTTGGGTTTTTTCATAAATAAACAAAGTGCATGTAGGTTTATAGGTGCGGAAAGCAAGTGGTGGTAAGAACGAGTAAAAAAAAAAGGCTCATAAAAACTACCGGTGACCCCACCGGAAGTACTTTGAACGAAAGTACTTTTCGCACCAACGTGTTTTATATTGTTGTGGTACTTTTGCCCACAAGATGGCGCCATACAATACACACACTCGAGAACAATTAATTGAATACAGGAAATTGACATTCGAGCGTGGCAAGATACAAGTACGAAAGTCATGACATGAGGCACATAGCTCGGTTGGTAGAGTGGCCGTGCCAGCAACTTGAGGGTTGCAGGTTCGATTCCCGCTTCCGCCATCCTAGTTACTGCCGTTGTGTCCTTGGCAGTGTTGGGACTAACGCGTTACTGTAACGCCGTTAGTTTCGGCGGTAACTAGTAATCTAACGCGTTATTTTTTATATTCAATAACTCAGTTACCGTCACTACATGATGCGTTACTGCGTTATTTTACGTTATTTTTTATGTAGTATCGGCTAGAAACTGAAGATCTGAGTGTGTTTTGTGGCAGCGCTGCGGTGGAAAAGAAAAGGCGTACGTGCTTTGTGTGGGTGGGGGCGGGGGGGGGACTCTCATACCTAGTTGAGGAGCGCAGGGGAGACGTTACTTCGGGGCTAACAACCTTCACTTTACCCGGAAGAGGGTCTTTACAGCTGAGGGTGAATGACGAGGCCGGCGGTTTGTTGCAACTTTGTGACTTTATTGGACGCAGCCATCCACCAAGCTAGAGCACCTGCAAGCACTCACTGTCGCCGCTCGCTCACCTCTCTCGCCCACTTACTCGCTGACGTCCCTCACCCACATGCTGTCATATCTTAAAGGGCCACACACACACATAAACGCTACTATCATAACAACTAACAAGACATCATGGCGAAGCCAAGAGTCGATTTTTTTAACAAGGAGAAATTCTCAATACTTTTCTTTTGTCGAGCACAAAGAAAATAACATTTTAGTTAAATGTAAGTTGTGTCTTTGCTCAAATATCCTATCTACTTCAAGTTCAAGTTAAAGTGCCATTATGTTGCAGCTATTTAAAATAGTTTTGTCAATTTGTTCTGGCCAGAAACAAATTGGCCTTTGAAACATATCTTTGTCTTTGTTTGTTGTATGTAGACCACATTGTTTGTGTGTTGGATGTAGACCACATTGTTTGTGTGTTGTATGTAGACCACATTGTTTGTGTGTTGTATGTAGACCACATTGTTTGTGTGTTGTATGTAGACCACATTGCTTAGCAGAGTTCAGTGATGCAAATGCATGTCAAGTTGATCAACACATTGTATTATTCTCCAGTGCAATAACAGTACTGAAATGAAGGCTAAAGGGCATTAATGGGTGCTTTTAAAAAAGAAAAGAAAAAAAGAAGTAACTAAATAGTTACTTTTCAAAGTAACGCATTACTTTTTGGTGTAAGTAACTGAGTTAGTAACTGAGTTACTTTTGAAATGAAGTAACTAGTAACTATAACTCATTACTGGTTTTCAGTAACTAACCCAACACTGGTCCTTGGGCAAGACACTTGACCCACCTGCTCCCAGTGCCACCCACACTGGTTTAAATGTAACTTAGATATTGGGTTTCACTATGTAAAGCGCTATATAAACATATTTCACTTCACTTCACAAATGTGGGCTTTGTTTTAAAGATGTGCTATAGTTGGATTTACAGTGTATAAAAAAATAAATAATTAAAAATAATTTTACCTTTGTGTGTGAGTGTGAATGTTGTCTGTCTATCTGTGTTGGCCCTGTGATGAGAGGGCGACTTGTCCAGGGTGTACCCCGCCTTCCGCCCGAATGCAGCTGAGATAGGCTCCAGCACCCCCCGCGATCTCAAAAGGGACAAGCGGTAGAAAATGGAAATATGGAAATTTTACCTTTGCAACCTCATTATACTATTGGCTAAGTTTTATATTCATACATGTAAGTTTGTCAATACCCAACTTGTTTTTTGTGCCTTTAAAAAAATAATCTCCTTTAAAACACTCTATACTTCAAAAAGCTGTAAAAACTATGAGGCTGTGTTCCAAATTTGGATTATTTACGGAGCTTGTGTGAGCCTATGGCTTTACATTTTGTTACATATACTGTATATATTTGGCATTCTACTTTAGTTACTTTGTTGGGTTTACAACCCCCAGGCGCTGTTTTGTACTGTTTTTGTACTTGTTTTGATTATTATTATTTATTGATTATATGCAAATGTTGCATATTATAAGTAAAGTTCTATAAAAAAAATTTTTTTAAAAAGATACATACGTTGCATATCCGAGTCTTCCTAAAGTTAAACAAATATTGTTGATGGAATGATTTTTTTGAAAGAAAAAAAACCCATGATGGTTGACAATTGACAATTGTTACATCTGTAATTCTATAGATCAGTGGTTCAGAAAAAACTTGGCTCTCCATGTGCCACCAGAATGACCAACATTAAAATACAGTAGCATAATAGGCCTAAGTATTCATCAAAAACAAGGCTTAGGTTCTATTTAAAAAACATATTTAATATGTTTGGTCACTGTAACAATAACAGTTTGAACAGTACAATTGTACTTGAATATAGGAAAATAAAACACTGTACTTTAATCCAGTGATTTTTTTGGCGTACCACTAGATTAAGACAGTGTACCAAGAGTGGTACTAGTTTTTGTAGTTTTTTAAATCGTTTTGTATTGTCTCTTGCTTTACTTTCTTTAACATGTTTGTTTGTAGAAATATTTTGATTGCTCAACCTAATGAATATCTGTAACATTGAGATGTATTGGAAGTACCTCAGTTTGTTTGTATATTGTCAATATATAATGTTTGTGTTCAATTGGTTAATAGAAAATAAAAAAAACTTTTCGCACCATATTGTGGTATTACTTTGGCCCACAAGATGGCGCCATACAATATACACACTCGAGAACAGCCCCCTAACCATTGGAAATTACGATTCAAGAGTAACACATAATATATAATACATAGCAAATTATTCCTAAAGTTAAATTAGTATAATTTAAATGTATAACTCGAATACACTAAATACATTTTATTAATGGAATTCACTAAATATAATTTAAAATAATTATTGGAATATAACCCACTAATGATTTTCTGAAACAAAATATAAAGATTATGGTTGACAACTGTTATGGAATACTATATAATATGTGAATCATGTATTTTTGGAATGTGATCCTGTACATTTAATTTGGGAGGAGATCAGAGGTTGGCTGAAAGACAAAGATATAGAGATGTCCCTATGTACTGTAGAAGAGAATAAAACTGGCATATTGATGATCTTATTAGAAATAATAATTATTATCATCACGTTAAAAGCAAATGTATTTATATTAAATTCAATTTCTTAAAGTAAAACCCAAATTCTCCCATTTGATGAATGATTTTTAATTATTCTAAAAAAACAACAACCTTGGAATATGGTAAAACACATTTTAAAAAGCCCTTAAATTACTGTCTTTATTTTAGAAATGTAAGTTGTTTTAGATAAGCCCAATTTTTCGTATTTTTTCTATTTGTTTTGTCTCTTATTTTACTTTCTTTGAAATGTTTTGTTTATATCAGGATGTTGACTGGATATATACAAATATTGAAATGTTTTAAAAGTGACTTAATTTGTATGTACATTGTCAATATATATGGTTTGTGTGCTCAAAAAACATTTAATAGTCAATGTGTTTTTAATTCAAATGCTGTTGTGCATACATTGTCATATAGTCATTTGTTACTGAAATGAAAACAAATGATGTGTTGGTCATTTCTACTTTATGGTATGTACATTTTGTAGTATTTTACTACTATTATTATTACTATTTTTACTATTATTGTTATTATTACTACTTATTACTGAGTAATACAAATACATAAAAGATTCAAGATTCAGTGTATTGCTCATGTTTTACTGTATGTTGGCTATGTATCGTTCCATATTACTTTGTTAATAAAATAAATAAAATGGAAGAAAACGATTTAACGTATTGTTAATTTCTAAAAATGTATACAAATATAATGAACTTTTTTCCGATTTGTTGTTAATGTATGTTTTCCTACACTTTGTTACTAAAACTAAACTATATAAAAAAGATTGAAGGTCTAGTAGTGTATTGTTGATTTCTACTGTATATTGTGTATACATTGTGTTATACTACTTTCTTAATCAAATATGACATTCATTTAAATTAAAAGGTTTAATGTATTAGTGATTTCTTTTGTACAGTCCATCCATATTTGTTACTAAAATTAAAAAAAATTAAAAAAACAACTCACAATTCAATGTATAGTTCATTTCTATTGTCCACTTTGGTACTAGAATACAGATTAAAACATATTGCAAAAGTCTTCGTTATCCGTTATGCATACACAAAATGTCCGGTAGCGCTCAGTTTTATTAAGTGCAATGACACAGCATGAACATACATAAAAAAGATAAATAAATACAGCAATATAAAAATTAATACTCCCCACGAAATTTAAACAAATACATTTTTAAACAACCTGACCTGCCGTGTAACGACATGACTGTCGCAAATCAAGTTACTCCTCGAACTGCTTTGCGATCGTCGTAAAACAGGCGTGCGTTAGTTTTAACTTGCCATTTTTTCTACACGACATTGTTTCCACGGCGTGATTATAGTATCGTATATGAGTGGCGTGTGTAGGAACAAAGCTTGGATCTCACAGAAAAGCGACGAAAAGACGACAAAAGAAGATGTTTAAAAAGTGAGTGGTCATTATTTTGGTACAGTGGCTAACGCTAACGGAGCTAGCAAGGGCTAATTGGTCAAAGGTGTGCTTGTTGTATGTCTGTCCAAAAATGTCCACTTTAAATTAAGTCTTTTACAATGTTCGGGGTGTGTATTTACTGACATTTTCGAGGGTTATTATGCTGGTGTTTAAAATATATACGCTACGACAAAGCTACCAAAAACAAGCTAATGCAGTGTAATTTGTGTTGTGACTCTTTTTGTCATCCATTTTAGGTTTGATGAGAAGGAAAATGTGTCAAACTGCATACAGTTGAAAACATCCGTCATTAAAGGCATAAAGAGCCAGCTGCTGGATCAATTTCCTGAAATCGAGTCATGGCTCAATCACATAATGCCAAAGAAGGACCCTGTCAAAATAGTGAGATGGTATGATTTCTCTTATTTGTATTCATGTTCAACTTGTGTAGTGATGTGTTGATCCCACATCCTTCCTTCTTCACTTTGCAGCCATGAACACATTGAAATCTTGACGGTGAATGGAGAGTTGCTCTTCTTCAGACAGCGAGAAGGCCCGTTCTACCCCACACTGAGATTGTTGCATAAATGTAAGTCTGCTCAAGTAAATGGTAAAGGGGTTATACTCATACTTGCCAAACCTCCCGATTTTCCCCGGGACACTCCCGAATTTCAGTGCCCCTCCCGAAAATCTCCCGGGGCAAACATTCTCCCAAATTTCTCCCGTTTTCCACCCGGACAACAATATTGGGGGCGTGCCTTAAAGGCACTGCCTTTAGCGTCCTCTCTCACCTTAAACCATCACCCCTTAACAAGACCTGAGTGAAGACAGCCTGTCGTCACGTCCGCTTTTCCTCCATATAAACAGCGTGCCGGCCCAGTCACATAACATCTACGGCAGTGGTTCTTAACCTGGGTTCGATCGAACCCTAGGGGTTCGGCGGAGGTCAAAACACAACCGACTCATCGTGTAAATAAAAACTTTTCCCTATCGGCGTATTACGGATACGGCAACAGCAGAAGTCAGACTGATTTGCAGGTGTGTAATTTGTTGTGAGTTTATGCACTGTGTTGGTTTTGTTCTTTGAACAAGGTGATGTTCATGCACGGTTCATTTTGTGCACCAGTAAAAAAACATGGTAACACTTTAGTATGGGGAACATATTCACCATTAATTAGTTGCTTATTAACATGCAAATTAGTAAGATATTGGCTCTTAACTAGTCATTATTAAGTACTTATTAGTGCTTTAAACGACATGGCCTTATTATAACCCTAACCCTCTAACCCTGGCCCTAACCCTCTAACCCTAACCAAATAACTCTAAATTAAGTCTTTGTTACGTAGAATATGTTCCCCATACTAAAGTGTTACCAAACACATATAACTTTGTCTTGAATTTGAATAATTTTTTTATTTATTTTTCACTAAAGAAGGGTTCGGTGAATGCGCATATGAAACTGGTGGGGTTCGGTACCTCCAACAAGGTTAAGAACCACTGATCTATGGCTATTGGAGCTCAGTGCACAACTGCACACACAACAAGAAGGAGACTATTATATATGTCTCCGTTATCCATAGGTTTATCTACAACCCATAAAGTAGGCAGGCACGGAGCTATTTCTCAGCGTGTGTTGTGTGTTTATTCCAGCCAGCACGTTAATACACAGACACACAACATCCTGGATTCCCATCATGCATTGCTTCAAAACTACGGAAAGTAGTAATGTCCAAAAACATAACAGACGAAGCAGAAAAACGAAGAAGAGACATGGCGACGACGAGTAAGAAGAAGAAGTACCGTATTTTTCGGAGTATAAGTCGCTCCGGAGTATAAGTCGCACCGGCCGCATAATAAAGAAGGAAAAAAACATATATAAGCCGCAC
Organism: Entelurus aequoreus; assembly: GCF_033978785.1. Classification (NCBI taxonomy): domain Eukaryota; kingdom Metazoa; phylum Chordata; class Actinopteri; order Syngnathiformes; family Syngnathidae; genus Entelurus; species Entelurus aequoreus. Next base: position 26,503,750 of record NC_084758.1, read on the forward strand.
TGGAGTATAAGTCGCATTTTTTGAGGAAATGTATTTGATAAAACCCAACACCAAGAATAGACATTTGAAAGGCAATTTAAAATAAATTAATAAGTGTACGTTATATGACGTATAAATAACCAACTGAGAACGTGCCTGGTATGTTAACGTAACATATTATGTTAAGAGCCATTCAAATAACTATAACATATAGAACATGCTATACGTTTACCAAACAATCTGTCACTCCTAATCGCTAAATCCCATGAAATCTTATACGTCTAGTCTCTTACGTGAATGAGCTAAATAATATTTGATATTTTACGGTAGTGTGTTAATAATTTCACACATAAGTCGCTCCTGAGTATAAGTCGCACCCCCGGCCAAACTATGAAAAAAACTGCGACTTATAGTCCGAAAAATACGGTACGCTTGCAAGTTCCAAAATAATTGGAAAAAATAATTTCAGTTCATCCAGGACAGCAAGAGGGGGAAGGGGTATGCTGCCTGCAAATTTTGTAGATCAGACTTCTCCATTGGACACGGTGGCCGAACGGATATACTCATTCATGAACAGATTAATATATATATATATATATATATATATATAAGAAATACTTGAAAATATATACCCGCCACCTCTACTACGCCCCCCCAAACACCCGCCCACCTAAACACCCCCCCCCCACAATATTCCATAAATCGACTTTCAAAAATATTTGGCTTTTTGCAGACAGACTCTTAGCTTTTGTCTTCATCAAGGGTGTCAAAAGATCCGGCCCGCGAATGAATGATCTATGGCCCCCGGGATTATATTTGATTAGTGATAGAAGCGGCCCGCAGGCCACAGCCACCTGCTGCTGTTTCGCACGCACCAATACTCCATCAGTGTTGGCTCTAGGAATTTTCAAAATGGGGTCCCAGGGACCCCATCAAGTCATAAAAATGGGGTCCCACAGTACATTTTTGGAGTCCCACTTTTTTGTAACCTTTTTGAAAACAAATTATAAATGTATGCATTATCCTGTTATATCTCACATTCTATATTGTGTTTTGGAAAAAGGTTGTCATAAACATTACTTAATTCATTAAAAAAACAAACAAAGAAAAGACGTGTTTATGCATATGTAAATGTATTCAGTTATAAACATTCATTCACTTTCTTCTTTCCTTCATGGATCTAAACTTTACCACTGCCGGTAGTTTTTTCTATACTTTTATTGTAATATTTTCAGAATGTTGTTTGTTCTATTTTTGGCCAAAGTAAGACAAAGAAAACAATCTGAAGTAGTCTTTATTTTTTTAGTTTTAATAGTCCTGCCCGTGTGTGCACAGATTTTCTTCCATGCGGCCCCTGAGCTAAAATGATTTTGACACCCCTGGTCTACATCATGCGCTTAAATTGAAGAAAAAACCAATAACTTCTATACAGTGAAGTTATATTGTCTCACAAGTAATTGCTGATGAACAATAATATTACTTTATGACAAAATTAAGTAATAATGTAATCATAAACCATTTAAAAGGATGTTCTCTTTTATTTCTCTTTATTGTAGAATTGTTTCCCATTGTAAGTGAACTTCCGTCGGGATCAATAAAGTATTTATATATCTGGAATTAGAAGGTAAATACATTTGTTATTCTAAATAAATAAAACAATATAATGGACTCATTTCTGTAAGCAAACATTTTACTGTGAGTATTGAACATCTTAAAGGGGAACTGCACTTTTTGGGGGAATTTTGCCTATCATTCACAATCATTGTGAGAGACAAGAATATGGATGTATTTCTTTATGCGTTCTAACTTGCAAATAAATGTGATTAAAAGTCTGCTTACAATGGAGTCTACAGGAGGTCTTCTATCCAGCCAATAATATTCTAACATATTCTGACCTGACTGTTAGCGATATTGTTATTATAAGTGCTAACGCTATTTATAGCGACGCCGTGATCACAGAGAGCTAACTAAGTTGTGCTGCTATTTTGACCTCATCAGCTGCTTTCTCGCCTCGAAACTCGTGGAAGTTTATTCTTGATCATAAATAATGCCTCTCACTTAAATAGTTGACAGATGCGGACAGAATCCGAAAAGTTGGTCAACTTTGGCATCCAATTTAGACTCAAAAAAGACGAGAAAGACACAAAAAGATGTTTGGTTGCACGCCCCTTTTCTTTGCAAGGATTATGAGTCATTCCTCATCTAAATGAAAATATGTCAACATCCTAAAAGTCGGCATCCCAGTGACAGCAGTAAGTGATGTTTTATTATGTTTGATGGCTCTCATGAGGTGTGTAGTGAGTAATAATCAGCGTTTATGAAATGAATGCGTCTCCGTATGCCCAAATTGAGCAAAATACATAAATATTACATGTTATTATAAATGTTCCTGTTACTACATTACATATATACTTAGATCAGGTGTATAACACCTTAATGAAGGTGTTTGGGTGTACTTTTAAGAGCTTTTTAGGCATAATAGAGCGACCCACATAGGCTCCATTGTAAGCGGACTTTTGATTGCATTTGTTTACGAGTGAGAATGCATTAAAAAAATGAAACGTGTGCTTGTCTTACACAAGGCTTGTGAATGATAGGTAAAATCCCCAAAAAGTTTTCCCAGTTGGAAAAACTAGGTTAGGTTGTCTTTTTTATGAATTTTTTTTCATCATGGCATTCTCGCTCGTTCGTTCATGTTGATGGCCTTACATTGCCCATCCCATTTTAAGTTGCTTTGTAATCATAGTTTTTCCTCATAATTTGTGTTACTTTGCGGAACTTCCCACTAGCGAGTAGCGGAGGCGATGTCCTGTGTGTGTAAGCTAACGGTGCCGCTTGCCGCCCACCGAGACAAAGATTGTGGATGACTGAAAAGGGGGCTCACTGCGTTCAGTTAATTCTACTGTTAAATAAACCTGCTCAGGTGCTGGGAACGATGCACAGAGTAAGAACTTTAAAGGGGAACTGCACATTTTTTGGAATTTTGCCTATTGTTCACAATCATTATGAGAGACAAGAAGACAAAAGGTTGTTTTTTTCGCTTTCTACCATTTAAAAATCGCCTCGTTCTTGGTAGCAATGCAGCTAACGGGAGCAATCAATTCTACCTCTAAATCACTTAAAAATGCATTCAAAAACCGTCAACAATACTTCATTTATGTTCCATAATCTGTATTATAACCAAACTGTAGTGACATTGTTATCGTTAGAGCGAACACTGAGGAACTCATTTTCTAGCGTAGTAACACATGGGCATGCTACAGTATTATCTGTAAAAACTAGCTACGGAAAGAGATATGCGAGCTTCTACAACAACATGAAACACGTTTGAGTTTGTTATGCACAACACTGCGATACAACACCAATCTGTACTGACTGAAAATCATGAACAATCATATTACAGTATCTGTAAAGTATTATTTCATCTTTTGTTTGTACACAGCTAGCCAGACAGCGTATGTACTGTAGTTGTAATAACGCGCATGATGTGCTGCGTGTATCATGATCAATATTAAAGTGACTGACTCGATGGATAATTTTTTGTCTGGCCCAACTGGTTGGGGGCGTTTCCTGTTGATTTTGGGTAAGCAATCCATTTATGTTGAAATAGCTTGTCTCCAAGTTCCATATTTATAGCGTCAAAATCGCTTTCATCCCCCTCTCCCGGCTTCCGTCTGCTCAATTGTCTAACTCTTTCTTTGTGCTCGCTTCTATAAGCAGCAGTATATTCAGCCTCAAAAACATAAGGTTGTAAATCCTCATTTGTCCAAAAATAGTTGTCTTTGTTGTCTGTTACCAAGTCTGCTATGATTAGAACACACTTTTGTTTGATTCTGGAAGTAGGAACACACATTTGTTGCCAGAAGTTGGACATGCACTGCTATGGAAACAGAAATCAAGCGCAAAATAAATCAGTCTCGGAAATGATTAAAATGACTAAAATACGGTAAATGTTGAACATATTACATATTGTTATGAACATGTCGGTTACTACATTGTGGGTGTGATATATATATATATATATATATATATATATATATATATATATATATATATATATATATATATATATATATATATATATATATATATATATATATATATATATATATATATATATATATATATATATATATATATATATATATATATATATATATATATATATATATGTTTGTGTGGGAAAAAAATCACAAGACTATTTCATCTCTACAGGCCTGTTTCATGAGGGGTTTCCTCAATCCTCAGGAGATTATATATATATATATATATATATATATATATATATATATATATATATATACTTGCAGTGTTTATGTTGTACATATTACATATTGTTATGAAGGTGTCTGTTACTACATTATATATATACTTGCAGTGTGTATATAAAATGTTGGAGGGTTTTTTGAAGTTGTCTTAGAGGACTTTAAAGGTTACAACGGTGACTCACGTTAGCCGCATCTTCTAAGCAAAGCGTTTTTTATCATCTTTAAAGTCGTTTAAAAAAAAAGACGCCTGTTCTTGTCCCTCATAATGATTATGAACGATAGGCAAAATTCCAATAAAAAGTGCAGTTCCCCTTTAAGTGAGAGAGAAAGAAAACAAACACACACGGACATTGCAATTTATTTTGACTTTATTTTCACTTATCTTTCAAATGATTGACTTAGTGACAATAAGCCCAGGTCTAGTCGCCATCAAAACTTTTTCCAATGTGCAAGTGGTGTGTGTTATTAGCGTACTGACTGCCTCTTCTGCAGCGAACACAAGCTCGTTGTGTACTTTAAACACTTTTGATTGGCCATGGGACAAAGGACGCAAGGCTCCATAATTCTGATTGGCGAACATGTCTGTCACTCAAATGCCGGTGACGGTTATCGCACTAATTGAAATCCTAGAATCAATTCGATGTTGATTAATCGTGCAGCCCTAATCCGTTGCTATTATTCATTAAGGCACAAGACGAGCAATGATATTAATGAATAGATTTATCATCTTGACTTGTCATTATTACATACCATATTTTCCGGACCATAGGACGCACCGGATTATTAGGCTCGCTGCTGATGAATGGTCTATTTTTTAAATCTTTTTTCATATATAAAGCGCACCGGATTATAGGGCGCATTAAAGGAGTCATGTTATTATAATTTTTTCTAAATGTAAAATACTTCCTTGTGGTCTACATAACCTGTAATGGTGGTTCTTTGGTCAAAATGTTGCATAGATGATGTTTTACAGATCATCTTCAAGCCGCTTTCTGACAGTCTCTTCCGGATGCGCCGTTTTATGGGTGGTCTTATTTACGTGGCTCACCTTTGGCAGCGTCTTCTGCCTGTCATCTTTGTTGTAGCGGTGTAGCGTGCAAGGACGGGAGGGAACGAAGTGTCAAAAGATGGAGCTAACTGTTTTAATGACATTCAGACTTTACTTCAATCAATAACGGAGCAGCATCTCCTCATCCGGAAAGAACAACACAGGAAATGTGTCCCGTGAAAAACTGTCCGACCGGAACTCTCTAATAACTAAAGTTCCTTGGGTGAATAATATAAACTCCCTATGTTTTAGCGCTTTCATGGCGAGTTTACTGACAGATATAAGTAAGAACTTTACACTACTTTATATTAGAAATAGCAACAGTGGAGGATGAATGTCCCATAACAAGAAGATAGAGAAAAAGAAGAAGCTTATGGACTACAGCGTCGCCACGCACTACAAAGGCGGAAGCACGCAATTTTTCAGGACTTATGCAGATCTCAAATACAGATCAGCAGGTACCAGAAGGTATGAAAAGTTGATTTTGCATATTGCGAAACAAAACGCCAGATATTGTCTTACCTTAAACGCACACCATAATAATACTCGTATGTTGAAACACATCAAGCGGTGCGCCTTCATAGCTTACCAATGTCGTACTAAAACATTTTGATATATTTTTGTGCGCCGTGTGTAATGTTCTATATTTTCAATGGAACATTTAAAATGTTGGTGTTGTTTACTTGAAACACGTATCTCTTATGTTTGACTGCCATCTACTGGTCACACTTATTACACCATGTACCAAATAAAATAGCTTCAAGGTTGGTAAGCAAAACTAGAAAGAATCTGTACATTAGGTGCACCGGGCTATAAGGCGCACTGTCGAGTTTTGAGGACAAAAAATAATTTTAAGTGCGCCTTATAGTCTGGGAAAATACAGTACATCGAAACACTATGAAATCGTGATTTTATTTTTTTACAGAATTGTGCTGCCCCTATTCAACACTAACTACATTGTCTCCTCTCAGATCCGTTTATTCTTCCGCACCAGCAAGTTGACAAAGGGGCCATCAAATTCGTCTTAAGCGGAGCCAACATCATGTGTCCGGGGCTGACGTCACCGGGCGCTAAACTCTACCCGGCTGGATCCGACACCGTCGTCGTATCCTTCTCATCTTTTTTTAATTATTTGCAAGAGTTTCCTGTCTGTGCACACCTCCGCAGGTAAGACTGTGTGCACAGTTTGTCGTCTAACGCTATATCCTTGACCAGAGGACATAGGCCATCATGGCGGAGGGTAAACAACACGCGCTGTGTGTCGGCGTCATGAAGATGTCTGCAGAGAGCATGTAAGTTTAAAATGCTCATGCAAAGTTTGAAAGGAGTCGCAAGCGTTAATAGGGTCTCTTTTCATCACACAGAGAAAAAGTCAACAAGGGCATCGGGATCGAGAACGTTCACTATCTCAACGACGGACTGTGGCACATGAAGACGTATAAATAAGTCACATCCCAAAATATATAGCGATTTTAAAGGCTCATCTGTTTACACCGACTTAATCAAGGCTTTGTACCAGTTCACCATTGTGCACCAATTAAAAGAAACAACTCGCTTCGAACATCTTTTTTTTTTTGGTCTTAGGATCTGGTTAAAAGTTATTTCTTATGCAAAAGTTACTTTATTGAATGATGTTCAATAGGTTTTACGTTTAATCCTCTTCTTCCCGGATGGGAAATAAGGCTTCGACGACTCGACGCCATTCATCTCGCTGCTGTGCTAGTCTCTGTGCCTCGCCCCATGTAAGCTTCATCTCTTTCAGCTCCCCTTCAACTGTTCTTCGCCAGGTGTTCTTTGGCCGCCCTGGCTTACGTTTTCCCGGTGGTGTCCATCTTAACGCTGCCTTTGGTATCCTCTCGTTGTCCATTCTTAGAACATGGCCTAGCCATCTGAGTCGCCTAAGTTTTATTTCACGGACCACATCTCTGCATCCTGTTTTGGTGTACAGCTCCTTGTTTGTTATTTTGTTGGGCCAGAAGATTCGGCAGATGTTCAATAGGGCTTGGACTTTAATTTGAAAAATTAAAACTCAAAATATTTGCGATTCTTATTTGTAACGATAATTAAGAATAAAAAATTGATCAAAAAGTTTGTTTTTTAAAAAAAAAAAGTATCTGTCCGGTCCAGCCATTTAGGCCTACTTGCCAACCCTCCCGATTTTCCCGGGAGACTCCCGAATTTCAGAGCCCCTCCCGAAAATCTCCCGGGGCAACCATTCTCCCGAATTTCTCCCGATTTCCACCCGGACAACAATATTGGGGGCGTGCCTTAAAGGCACTGCCTTTAGCGTCCTCTCTCACCTGAAACCTTCACGCCTTAACAGCCGCATGCTGTCCAGTAGGGCTGCAACTAACAACTAATTTGATAATCGATTAATCTGTCGATTATTACTTCGATTAATCGGATAAAAGAGACAAACTACATTTCTATCCTTTCCAGTATTTTATTGGAAAAAAAACAGTATACTGGCACCATACTTATTTTGATTATTGTTTTTTAGCTGTTTGTAAATGTTGCAGTTTATAAATAAAGGTTTATAAATTTTTTTTTAAAAAGGAGCCTCTGCGCATGCGCATAGCATAGATCCAACGAATCGATGACTAAATTAATCGCCAACTATTTTTATAATTGATTTTAATCGATTAGTTGTTGCAGCCCTACTGTCCAGGCTTCCACTTTTCCTCCATATAAACAGCGTGCCGGCACAGTCACATCATAATGTAGCGTTGGATGGGTTTAACAATGGTCTTTACTCGAAGATGTCAAGAAATGCTGACACGTATGATCTTTTGACTTGTTTAATGATAACGTTAATTTCAAGCACGCACACACACACACGTGAATGCCATGCATACTTGGTCAACAGCCATACATGTCACACTGAGGGTGGTGGTATAAACAACTTTAACACTGCTACAAATATGCGCCACAGTGTCAACCCACACCAAACAAGAATGACAAACACATTTCAAGAGAACATCTGCACCGTAACACAACACAAACACAACAGAACAAATACCCAGAACTACTTGCAGCACTAACTCTTCCGGGACGCTACAATAACATCTACGGCTTTTGCGGCTCAGTGCACAATTGCACACACAAGAAGAAGTAGACGAAGCAGAAGAACGAAGAAGAGACATGGTGACGACGAGTAAGAAGAAGTACGCTTGCAAGTTCCAAAATGATTGGAAAAAATAATTTCATTTCATCCAGGACTGCTCGAAGGGGAAGGGGTATGCTGCCTGCACCTCAAACCCGCCCTCCCAACACCGCCCCCATCTCCCGAATTCGGAGGTCTCAAGGTTGGCAAGTATGCACTCAGGCAAATCATATTGTTGATGTCGATTCAGTGGTGGGCTGCGTTGGGCTAAAAAAAATTTGGCCGGGGGACAAAAGCCGACTGCATGTAAAGTAACTGTGCATATATGTATGAGTGTACATAATATATTAATATGATAGATATATCATTAATTAATATAATGGATATATAATTAATATAATTGGATATCAAGAGTATGTCAAAGTTGGACTCCTACCTTGTTTACTTCTGTGACAACCTCTTCAAAGTTTTGTAATCAATCAGATATATCAAGCAGCTAAAATGTGCCAAAAATGTAGAGTGTTTTACATTTTTTCCATCATGCACTCTAATAGATTTAAATGGGTGTAATTTAGAATCATTTTTTGGTGTTTGGATTTCTTTTCATAATATCCACAATGTTCAGTGAGCAGTTTGTGTTGTGTGACCATGTGTGTTGACATTTGTTAGTTGCTTTTTTTTTTTTTTTTTTGCACCATGACTAGGGAAGTTTGTTTGGGTTTATTACATGTGGTGTATACGCTGTACATAGCTTGCAGTAGCGTCTGTGTTTCCTCTTCATCAACTGTGTTTGAAGGTTGCAGAAAGACTGCATGTTGTCCCATAAGTTGTTTGTATTCAGACAAGGCAAGCGCAGGAAATAGCTTCCGTGGATATGGCCATCTTGTTTTCCGACATCGTAACTGCAACGCTCACAACTCTGCTGTGACGTCATTCCCAGCTCCGACTTCCCACTTCCCAGGTAAATGGAACGCAGCATTAGACCTCCTCTTGGTTCTTGTCTACAGCACTGAGCCTTCTGGGTAATATAGGTTATAAACACTTATTCCTAGTTTACATGTATTTATATATTTAATCATTTATTCAGTGTAAGACAATTAAAAATATTTTCATTTGCAATGCTGACCCAGCAAAGAGGCAGCATTTACATGTTAGGGATGTTGAAGTGCGATGGTAATCTCTCATTGTCTCATTTACCAACAAACATTAACACTATCTATTTCCACAAAACCCAAAACCAGTGAAGTTGGCCCGTTGTGTAATTCGTAAATAGAAACAGAATACAATGATTTGCAAATCCTTTTCAACTTATATTCAATTGAATAGACTACAAAGACAAGATATTTAATGTTTGAACTGAGAAACTTTTTTTTTTGCAAATAATCATTAACTTAGAATTTAATGGCAGCAACACATTGCAAAAAAGTTGGCACAGGGGCATTTTTACCACTGTGTTACATGGCCTTTCCTTGTAACAACACTCAGTAAACGTATGGGAACTGAGGAGACCAATTTTTGAAGCTTTTCAGGTGGAATTCTTTCCCATTCTTGCTTGATGTACAGCTTAAGTTGTTCAACAGTCCGGGGTCTCCGTTGTGGTATTTTAGGCTTCATATTGCGCCACACATTTTCAATGGGAGACAGGTCTGGACTACAGGCAGGCCAGTCTCTTTTACTATGAAGCCACGTTGATGTAACACGTGGCTTGGCATTGTCTTGCTGAAATAAGCAGGGGTGTCCATGGTAACGTTGCTTGGATGGCAACATATGTTGCTCCAAAACCTGTATGTACCTTTCAGCATTAATGGTGCCTTCACAGATGTGTAAGTTACCCATGCCTTGGGCACTAATACACCCCCATACCATCACAGATGCTGGCATTTGAACTTTGCACCTATAACAGTCCAGATGGTTATTTTCCTCTTTGGTCCGGAGGACACAACGTCCACAGTTTCCAAAAACAATTTGAAATGTGGACTCGTCAGACCACAGAACACTTTTACACTTTGCATCAGTCAATCTTAGATGAGCTCCGGCCCAGTGAAGCGGGCAGCATTTCTGGGTGTTGTTGATAAATGGCTTTGGCTTTGCATAGTAGAGTTTTAACTTGCACTTACAGATGTGGCGACCAACTGTAGTTATTACGGACAGTGGTTTTCTGAAGTGTTCCTGAGCCCATGTGGTGATATCCTTTACACACTTATGTCGCTTTTTGATGCAGTACTGCCTGATGGATCGAAGGTCACGGGCTTATCCGCTTACGTGCAGTGATTTCTCCAGATTCTCTGAACCTTTTGATGATATTACGGACTGTAGATTGTGAAATCCCTAAATTCCTTGCAATAGCTGGTTGAGAAATGTTGTTCTTAAACTGTTCTGACAATTTGCTCACGCATTAGTTCACAAAGTGGTGACCCTCGCCCCATCCTTGTTTGTGAATTTCATGGAAGCTGCTTTTATACCCAATCATGGCATCCACCTGTTCCTAATTAGCCTGTTCACCTGTGGGATGTTCCAAATAAGTGTTTGATGAGCATTCCTCAACTTTCTCAGTCTTTTATTTCCACTTGTGCCAGCTTTTTTGAAACATATTGCAGGCATCAAATTCCAAACGAGCTAATATTTGCAAAAAATAACAAAGTTTACCTGTTCGAACGTTAAATATCTTGTCTTTGCAGTCTAGTCAATTGAATATAAGTTGAAAAGGATTTGCAAATCATTGTATTCTGTTTTTATTTACTGTTTACACAACGGGCCAACTTCACTGGTTTTGTAACATAAATGAATGTTAAAAATTGACAAACATTTTCATAACATAAACATAGAATGTTTAGTGCAGACAATAAGAAAGCCTTTGGTGGTGTTTATTGCTGTAATTATCATTGTTACTACTAGTTATAGTGAATAATAACCGTATAGTAATTTGACAATGTTTGTAGTATGTGCTTTTACTGCCATCTAGTGTCTAGGATTTGTTTTCACACGTTTGTTGAAATCTGCTCTTTGAGGTTAGGGTTACAATGAACACTTAAAACCGAGACTACAAATTCATGAAATCACAAGTTAATTCAATGTCATTGAAAAAATATAAACCTCAAATTTATCACAACGTTCTGAAAAGGCTGCAACGATTCCAGACATTTTAGGCAGGAAGAAATCCTAAAAGGAGAGGCTCACTTTTAAAGTTCTCATGACTTTCATACGGCCTCTGACCCACTCCATGCCACCCTCTGTATATGCCCACCACATTGTAAATCAAGAGGCTTCACTACACATCTTAAAACACATTCAGGAGCTCTTCCAAAAAACCCACCAGTCAGCCACAGACATGTTTCCCTTTATGCAAATGGGCTAAGCATGATGTTGACTTTTAGCACTGTAACTCACATTGCCATGCTAGGGCTGCTAACTTGTGTGTCCTCCTAGCCCACTCCCCTATTTCATTTAAGAAATATGGTGGACAAGTGCAGAGTTACAGTGAAAATGGATAAAGTGCACGATAGTCCGACACAGACGTAGACAAACACAGCTATCAGCATTTAGACTTAGACTTCCTTTTTATAGTCATTCACATTTATCATTCAAATTTGAACTTTACAGTACAGATAAGATTTAAGATAGAGTTCTCGAAAAAACAAACATTGGGCTCCCCTCAATTTTGGTGACTGTTAAAGGTCCCGGGGACCCAAAAGGGTCTCAGTCATTTAAGTGTTAATCAATCGAATAGCCCTTAATCATGAGTGCCTCCAAGGCCTGCACAAACCACATCACCACCTGATCGCAACCCACATTTGGAAACATTTCAAAAGCCCAAAATGGTTAATATATATATTTTTTATATAAGTAATACCGGTTATTTTTTTAAACTTTTAACACTTAAACTATAGATCAACTTCAGATCTGTTTCCATAAGGTGTTTATCTTGTTTTTTATGTTTTATGCCGTTTTTTGTAGCGTTAATTCATGGCAAAAACAAAATATGCACTATTGATTTCAGGTTATTGCAGATTTAAATAAGTCAATAATTCATGACATTGCTTTTTAGTCAAAATTATTTATGAATGACCAAAAAATATCAGACTAAAGATATTGGCGCTCCAAAAGGCCCCCACTCATAAATATATTATTTTAGCTTTCAACGCTTAAATATGACCACACGTGTCAAACTCAACGCCCGGCAGCCAGATCTGGCCCGCCACATCATTTAATGTGGCCCGCCAAAACTTTGAAATAATACTCATCAAAGAAGTATTTTTATCTTTTCTGACAAAACGTATTCTTCTTTCCATTTTGACAGAAAAAAGCACATACTGCATGCAATTGCATATATTTTCAACTTTATTATCTAATAATGCAACATATATACACATTTCAAATGTGTTTTTTTTAGTTAAAATACAAATAATGATAAATATCTGCTTGACTTATATCAGAGCAAGTTTTACATCAAATTGTACACTTTAAAAATGACAATAGATTTTGCGGTAAAAAACTGCCAGCTCAGTTGCCAGAATTCTACCGAAAAAAAACTATAATACCGTTTTACCATTTACAGTAATATGTTGAAAAACCACCTTAAATTTGACAAAATTTTGGTGACTGAGCTGACAGTTTTAAGATTTAAAAAAAAAACATTTTTTCTACTGCTTGTCCCTCTCAGGGTTGCGGGGGGTGCTGGAGCCTATCCCAGCTGCAAATACACCCCGGACAAGTCACCACCTCATCGCAGGGCCAAAAATTATATAAAAATGAGGTGAATCCCTATACATTTATCTTCATGAATTATTCACGGATACAAACGGCCCTCTGAGGGCCACCATAACTGCGATGTGGCCCTCAGTGAAAACGAGTTTGATACTCCTGCTGTAGATCAACTCGTCGATTATTAGTTTGTATTTTTTCAGCAATGACGGTTTTCAAGTTAAACAAATTGCCCGAATGGCAACTTTGTGTCATCGGTGTCAATATTGCAACATTTTCCCGTCACATTACACCCGTTTGCTCTTTAATTTCAATTTTTATGGTAATGTTTTTTTTAAGTTGGCTGCTAAAAAAATCAGCTGTGGTCTGCAAATGCACTTTGGACAAGCCTGAGTTAGAGCAAAAGCGGATGTAGACAAACAATATTTGCACAGCAATAAACTCCACCATTTGTGCCGCATGCAATTCATATTTGACTTGGCATGTAGCTGAGATAGGCTCCAGCGACCCCGAAGGGAATAAGCGGTAGAAAATGGATGGATGGATGGATGTTTTCTCACTTTTATTAAATTTCTTAAATAATTGTCATTTTCAAGTACAGGTTATCCAGTAAGGATGATTCCACACAAACATACAAAAAAGAGATTCAACAGTAGCAACACTGTATTTTGGACTTTTCCTTCACTTAGTATGGTAAAAGAAAGCATTACCGACCCTTTCCCACAGAGAAAGCGATATCTGCTCACAGATGCTGCCTGGTGGTTGTTTGAGCACACTGCAGCTTGCCCTGGATAGTCCTACTCCTTAATGCTTTCGTCACATGCAGGATTCTCAACAGTAATGAGGCAAAAATACAGTGTTACCTTCTGTATAAGACAATGTCCCCAATCAGTACCAGGAAACTTCCCTTTGCTATCTGTGACCTTCCAGAGCAGAACCCTCTTCTTTTTGTTAAATTAGAAAATGAGGAAAACGTGACATATTTGATTTGGTACGTCTACACAAAGGTTCAGCTTTAGGATCACACAAGGACGGAAAAACATAAAAAAAAGCCGTAGCCTAAGCGCAAGTCACATTGTTATCTTCATTGAAAAGGACGGTGTGCCCATGGACTGTTACCACCACAGGAACCGGGAGCAAAGAGTGCAAAAGGTAGAAAACTTGTAAAAACCTAAACCCCCCCCAGTAAAGATCCAATTAGATAAGTCCACATAAGAAAACCATCTTCCTATACAAGGAGCTAGTATTAAAAGCCAAGATCTAGTCGTTTTCTGAACCTTCCGGAGGGTCAAACGTCAACCAGTCGTAGAAATCGTGGCCAAAAGAACGCAGTCTGTAGACGCCGTACATCATCACCTGCATCTGATTGGGCGACATCCCGCCGAAGGTGACGGCCATGTCGGAGCAGCAGCCTTCCACCACTTTGCTGGGGTTGTTCTTCATGCTCTCCTTGATCAACGTCTCCACGCTCTTGCTGTTGAACAGGCCCTTGCCGTGCATGTCCTCGCCGTTTTCGGCGAACACGCCGGTGTACCTGAGGCACACGGCCAGCTGCTTGTCCTCGCTCAGGAGCCACAGGCCTTGTCTGGTCTGGGGACACTTGTCTTGGTCTTGGAAAACCTGCACCAGCCTTTTGAGAGCCTCGTAGCTGAGGGCGATGCCGCTGTCGTACGCCACGTAGTCCAGCTCGCCGGACTTGACGGCGTTGCCGATGTAGAAGGGCTCGCCGGGGTCCTTGGTGAGCAGCAGGTACTTGAGGTTCTCGATGATGGCGAAGGTGGTGGGCTGCGCTATGAAGAACCAGCGCAGATCCCCGGCGTTCTCGTAGGCGTGCTTCAGAGCTTTTTGCAACCTCGCCCAGTCGTCTTTTTCGTTCAGGTCCACCGCCTCCAGGGCCTTGGAGGACTCCGAGGTGTAAAACACAGCTTTGTCGCAGTGTTTGCTCCACGTGTCCACGGCGGCGGCCCAGTGGACCAGAGTCTTGGGCTGGACCATGATGACGCAATACACGCGGACTTGGTAGTTCAATTCCTGAGCCTCCGGGTCCGAGAGGCGCTTGAGCTCGTCTTTGCTCGCCGCCTGGACGTGATGGTGGTGATGGTGGTTCTCCTCCGACACAGACTGGGCCCTGGGGCTGAAACTACCGAGGATGGCCAGCGTCAGGCTGAAGACCGCTCCCAAGGCCATCCCCTTCACAAAAGAGCCACCTTCGGACAACATCTTGGCTCCTCTGCACAGAAGAAGAAGAAGACACTAACTGAAGGTTGTATTGTCACTCCCTGTATTTCACACACCATGAACTAAAGTACCTTTCTCATATTTAGGGCCTGATTTACTAAGATCCAAATATCACACAGTAAACAGCGTGTGCAATCTATAAAATACCGTGTACTAGTGTTGTCCCGATACCAATATTTTGGTACCGGTACCAAAATGATTTCAATACTTTGATACTTTCTAAAAAAAGGGGACCACAAAAAATTGCATTATGGGCTTTATTTTAACAAAAAATCTTAGAGTACATTAGACATATGTTTATTATTGCAAGTTTGTCCTTAAATAAAATAGTGAACATACAAGACAACTTCTATTTTATTAGTAAGTAAGCAAACAAAGGCTCCTAATTTAACTGCTGACATATGCAGTAACATATTGTGTCATTCTATTATTCTGTCAACATTATTAAGGACAAGTGGTAGAAAATTAATTATTAATCTACTTGTTCATTTACTGTTAATATCTGGTTACTTTCTGTTTTAATGTGTTCTATCTACACTTCTGTTAAAATGTAATAATCACTTATTCTTCTGTTGTTTGATACTTTACAATAGTTTTGGATGATACCACAAATTTGGGTATCAATCAAATACCAAGAAGTTACAGGTCATATTCAAAGTCCTCATGTGTCCAGGGACATATTTCCTGACTTTATAAACATAATATAACTTTCAAAAAAAAAAAAATATATATATATATATATATATATATATTGATGTAATCATAGTAGTATTGACTAGATATGCGGACCGGTACTTTTCAGAGGCGGTATAGTACCGAATAGGATTCATTAGTATCACAGTACTATACTAATACCGGTATACTGTACAACCGTAGCATGTATTATTAGTGGACGTGTTGCGTGTGATCTACTAACATTGCGTGTGTAATTTAAGTGGTGCAGACCACCTCATTTAAATGAAGAATCTGTATGTATAGTACGGGGTATCACTCTTATTTACTGCACGTCCATGTTGTCATGCAAGTAGGAGACATCTACCACTTTTTATGGGCATTTTAGAAGCACTTTTTCCATTTTCTTTTTACAGCTAAAAGGTGCACTCAATGGAGACAGGTTGCACTTACTGCGCTCAATACGGGGCAAAAAAATGCATACTTAGTTTTTTGTTCATATAAGAAATATTTTATTATATAGTCCCCGTGAACAAATGAAACATACTGAAGGACACCAAAAGGCACCAATTGAATTTGTTTAAGTGCAGTTTGAATATGAGGTGCAGTAAAATATTGTGTACCAACTAGGCGTGTAACGGTACACAAAAATTTCGGTTCGGTACGTACCTCGGTTTAGAGGTCACAGTTCCGTTCATTTTCGATACAGTAAGAAAACAACAAAATATAAATTTTTGGGTTATTTTACCAAATTTGCAAAATCTTCCACCAAAAATATTTTCCTTAGTGTAATATTTCATGTGAAATAATCAGAACCTTGGATAGGTCAATCATTCATAATAACATTGATTTTGATTCAATATTATGTTTTGAGCAATGACAGTTTGAAAGAAAAAAAAACAGCTTTGTTTTATTAGTAAACATTGCAAATTTTTCTAAATTACATTTAACCTTTAAGCTTTTTTTATTTCACTTTTGTTATGTTTTTGTTTATTTTAATATTATTTTTAGAATGTGCCGTGGGCCTTTAAAACATTAGCTGTGGGCCGCAAATGGCCTCCGGGGCACACTTTTGACACCCCTGCTATAGATAATTAAATCTGATAAATCTATGGATAAAAAGCGGAGCCTGGCGACGCATGCGCGTTTATCATAACTCTCTCGCTCTCTGCCCCTCCCTCACCAATGCTGCTGCGCGCACAGTTTGTTTTGTTTTTAACCCCTTCTTAACCCTGAACGTACATTGAAAATACACGCAACCCTAACTCAAAATGCCGGACATTTGAGGCATTTAAGAAACTCCGCCCTGACAGCTCCGCAAAAGAGGACATGTCCGGTGAAAAGAGGACGTGTGGTCAGTCTATCATAGCCCGTTAGCTGCTAGCATGCCGTGTGTTGTGCCTCGGTGTGCATTGTTTACACAACGTGCGTTATGCTACTTAATATGTCCTTGTGGAAACTCGTTCGGTACACCTCCGAACCGAACCGGTTCAATACAAATACACGTACTGTTACACCCCTAGTACCAACACATTAAACAACTTTAATGATTATTTCACGAACAAAATGTTTTTTTTATCCACAAACAAAAAGAACTCAAAGTGTATGTCTGCAGAGTTTTTTAGTACATGTTATATATCAGAGGAGTGGAATCTTTGCAGACACAAACAAAAAGTCTGGTTAAAAATATTTAGGTATAAAAAATGCATTTTCTGATTAAATTAATGGGTGTTGTTTCTCCCAGTTGGGACCAATACAGTCACATAGATGTTCTGAGTGCCTGCAGGTCCGCATGCAGGGCAGGATTACTGGTGAGCTGCAGCAGATAGTGCAAGTAAAGTCGCTGCTCCTTTTAAATGTTGTTTCAACTTCTATGCTAGTGTTAGTCATATTTCTTTGTTTTGTTCTTCTGGGCTGCACTTCCAGCTGTGTAAGGAGGAAGAGGCACAACGCTGATTGAACATTAATTATGTCGTGAGGAGACTGACTTTCGCGACGGTGGAAGGAGATGGTCATGGACACTTTCACACAAACGTACACAAACTCACACACAGGATCACGGTCAAGAAAGGCGGATTGTTCCGTGTAGAAGCATTGTTGCTTCCCTACTGCGGTAACTTCTAACAGACATATTCGCCTTGTTTGTTTGAGGAAATATGCTAACGGCTGATCAAACTCAAATTCGCGATCATGATCATATAATCGCCCAGCCGCTATAAATAGTTTGTCTGTGTTAGCACTTACTGTATAATGACAGTATCACTAATACTTTGTCAAGTTTCTTTGAACAAAAGGAATGTGTTCCAAACATGAAGGCAAGTCTGTTTGTTTTACCGGTAAAGCAGGTACTGACATTGGAGACATGTTTTCCTTTGTGACTCACGACCGATTAAACATTTGATACTCCACTGCTCGTTGCTACCTATTCATTAAAAACAAGCCGTAAGAACTTAAACAGGCAAGCCTCGATTCATGAACCACTGTATTTGCAAACTTTTCAGTTTCCGAACTATTAGAACAAGCCAAATATGCCTCTGTGTGCGAACCATGTCTTTGTGTACGAACACTTCATTCATGTTGTGCTTGCTCGTATACAAGAGATTAAGGAAGCCGGCTTTGTACCACAGCAAGTTTTTTATGATGATGAAAACTGACTTTTCTGGAAAAAGATGCCCAAGAGGACTTATTTCACAGCAGACAAGACTACCTCTCGTTCAGCGGCCCCTCTCTCCCTCTGTCTGCTCATTTCTCTCCTCTCGTGAGCTGATCCTCCACCATGTTAATGTACTGTAAGAGGATTTTACTTTTAAACATGTTAATCATTGTCGCAATATAGTTGTTAAAGTTAAGGATTTTTGTGATTTCTGATCTTTTGTGAGTGCACCAAAGGGACTTCTGTGTTGGCAGAGCAGCGTATACAGCACAGTTGAGCTTGTATTTGTTGTTGTTTTGGCTTGTAATAAAGAGATAGTTGGCCTCCTTATGATGTTTGTTTGATATACTACACTTTGTTGTGTTCAAAGTGTATAAACCTTAACTAAATGTAAGACTTTTGTCAAGGCTGGAACACAGTATTCTTATTAAAATTGGCTTATCTATACAAAATTTTCAATTCAAGAACCCTTTTCAAGGGTTCCACTGTTGTCTCTGTGCGATATAGAAGATGACTATATCGTGATATTCGAGTATACGTTCTCACACAGTTGCTTTTAGCTGCGGGCATTACACTGCAGGCTTTTCTCACTCTTTCTTGTCTCTCCTACTCACAGTGACATATAACAAGCGCACCTTCTTACATACGTCGCATACTGTCGCGCGTGCAACGTCACACGGCCGAGCAGAGAGGTAGAGACACGGTCACGTTAGCTGTGATGCTAGCGGAGCGGTGCGAGTGGTAATAAGAGATAAATAAGGTGCGAATCTGGTAACAAATTAAGGGAGAAGAATTCTATCCCAAGACAAACAGCAGGGGGTCCATCGTCTGGCGGTTGTTTGGCTTCAAGTGGGAAGATGTTGAACAGACAACCGTAACATGTCAAGTATGCGGCAAAAGCGTTGCTACAGAAAGTAGCATTACTGCTAATTTGTAGCATCATTTGAAAAGTCTAACGCTAGAGAATGAAGAGTGCTTGAAACTCCGCATGTCAACATATCTGGCCGGTGCCACACCCAACAAAATGCCCAAGCAACCATTTCCAGATCAACACCATATGAAAAAAAATGTCAACAGAAGGAAATACCACATAGCGAAGGACATACACTATTTGATTTCTTATTATGCAGCTCATTTTTATTAGACAGTTATTTAAATATCTTGTGACATCATGCACAAAAGTGCACTTTATTTGTTTTAAACTATTGTAGTGGCGTTCTGTACAAAAAGTGCACTTTAATTTAGTTTGGTGTTGTTTTGATATGTCATCTTAGTGACATCATGCACAAAAGTGCACTATTAGCTTGTTTTAAAATGTCTGACAATCTTGCACTTTCTGTTTTGGAAATGACATGAATGTTTGTGCCACTGCTTAATAACTGTTTAATAAGGGTGTAACGGTACGTGTATTTGTATTGAACCGTTTCGGTACGGGGGTTTCGGTTCGGAGGTGTACCGAACGAGTTTCCACACGGACATATTAAGTCAGGCAGGGCTAAAACAATAACAAATGTTTTTATAGCAGCAGATTTAAGACCATATTGCATTAAAAACTAGATTTTGACCCACCTCTATGGTGGAAGAACAATGAGCCCATATATCCTCTTACTGCCAAGTTAGCCAGGCACTACCTCGCCATACCTGCTACCTCCATGCCATTCTAACTGCAAGCAGGTCTGCTCTTTCTGCAGAAAATGTGGATAAACTGATTTTTCTGGCAAAAAACATGAAGATTGAGTGAAAGTCACCAGGGTTAAAGGCTGGGGGGCGGGGGGTTAATCTGAGGCTGAGTTGACTTGAAACTGTTTAATGTTGCACTTTTTGTATGTAGAAGAAAAGTTTTGTCATTTTATTTAATCTGAGCAACAACTTGAGGCAGTTTAATGTTGATTAACGTGGACCCCGACTTAAACAAGTTGAAAAACTTATTGGGGTGTTACCATTTAGTGGTCAATTGTACGGAATATGTACTGTACTGTGCAATCCACTAATAAAAGTCTCAATCAATCAATCAATCAAAAAAAGCACTTTATATGTAGAAAGGTTTTGTTAAGAAACCATTCTGAGCCTTATCTTCTTTAGTTTTTATTTGATATATGTTGACCACATTAACCCTGGCAATCGACCCTGTGTGTATATGTATGTTGTTATTATCCTTAGCATTCATGACTGCCTGCTGTTGCACTGATCAGACTAGTGGTGGCTCACATCCATCACACACAGAGCTATTTCTATTTTTGGGCAGAATTATTATAGTGTTAAAAGGATAAAGCCATTGTTTACACTGTAATAATGTGTAATATTGTGATCACAACAGGTTTATTAAATATATATATGTTGAA
Source organism: Entelurus aequoreus (assembly GCF_033978785.1). Classification (NCBI taxonomy): domain Eukaryota; kingdom Metazoa; phylum Chordata; class Actinopteri; order Syngnathiformes; family Syngnathidae; genus Entelurus; species Entelurus aequoreus. The sequence goes on from NC_084758.1 coordinate 26,524,754, forward strand.
ATGTGCAAATGTAACCACATGTCGTCCTTTAATGTGAGGTGTTGAAACAGGTCTGAAACTCATACATCCTAACCATTAATGTGAGGTGTTGAAACAGGTCTGAAACTCATACATCCTAACCATTAATGTGAGGTGTTTAAACAGGTCTGAAACTCATACATCCTAACCATTAATGTGAGGTGTTTAAACAGGTCTGTAACTCATACATCCTAACCATTAATGTGAGGTGTTTAAACAGGTCTGAAACTCATACATCCTAACCATTAATGTGAGGTGTTTAAACAGGTCTGAAACACATACATCCTAACCATTAATGTGAGGTGTTTAAACAGGTCTGTAACTCATACATCCTAACCATTAATGTGAGGTGTTTAAACAGGTCTGAAACTCATACATCCTAACCATTAATGTGAGGTGTTTAAACAGGTCTGAAACTCATACATCCTAACCATTAATGTGAGGTGTTTAAACAGGTCTGAAACTCATACATCCTAACCATTAATGTGAGGTGTTTAAACATGTCTGAAACACATACATCCTAACCCTTAATGTGAGATGTTTAAACAGGTCTGAAACACATACATCCTAACCATTAATGTGAGGTGTTTAAACAGGTCTGTAACTCATACATCCTAACCATTAATGTGAGGTGTTTAAACAGGTCTGAAACTCATACATCCTAACCATTAATGTGAGGTGTTTAAACAGGTCTGAAACTCATACATCCTAACCATTAATGTGAGGTGTTTAAACAGGTCTGAAACTCATACATCCTAACCATTAATGTGAGGTGTTTAAACATGTCTGAAACACATACATCCTAACCCTTAATGTGAGATGTTTAAACAGGTCTGAAACACATACATCCTAACCATTAATGTGAGGTGTTTAAACCGGTCTGAAACACATACATTCTAACCATTAATGTGAGGTGTTTAAACAGGTCTGAAACACATACATCCTAACCCTTAATGTGAGGTGTTTAAACAGGTCTGAAACTCATACATCCTAACCATTAATGTGAGGTGTTTAAACAGGTCTGAAACACATACATCCTAACCATTAATGTGAGGTGTTTAAACCGGTCTGAAACACATACATCCTAACCATTAATGTGAGGTGTTTAAACATGTCTGAAACACATACATCCTAACCATTAATGTGAGGTGTTTAAACCGGTCTGAAACACATACATCCTAACCATTAATTTGAGGTGTTTAGACAGGTCTGAAACACATACATCCTAACCATTAATGTGAGGTGTTTAAACATGTCTGAAACACATACATCCTAACCATTAATGTGAGGTGTTTAAACCGGTCTGAAACACATACATCCTAACCATTAATTTGAGGTGTTTAGACAGGTCTGAAACACATACATCCTAACCATTAATGTGAGGTGTTTAAACCGGTCTGAAACACATACATCCTAACCATTAATGTGAGGTGTTTAAACATGTCTGAAACACATACATCCTAACCATTAATGTGAGGTGTTTAGACAGGTCTGAAACACATACATCCTAACCATTAATGTGAGGTGTTTAAACCGGTCTGAAACACATACATCCTAACCATTAATGTGAGGTGTTTAGACAGGTCTGAAACACATACATCCTAACCATTAATGTGAGGTGTTTAAACCGGTCTGAAACACATACATCCTAACCATTAATGTGAGGTGTTTAAACCGGTCTGAAACACATACATCCTAACCATTAATTTGAGGTGTTTAGACAGGTCTGAAACTCATACATCCTAACCATTAAACATGACACCATAAAGCTGTTTGGGCAGCGCCATTGTTAAATATAATGACACGAATCAACACATTAAAAGTGTCGCAATTGACGTCCATTCGACCCAAGACATTTACTCGAAAGTCTAAAAGTTGAAAGGAGACATTATCGACGTATTCGTGAAATAAGTTTCCAAACTTAATAACGACGAACGTCGCCGTAGCTTGCAAGCTAACAGTTAGCATGCTGTCACTCGGTGCCTATTTAGTGAGATAAATGTGTCATACTGTGTGGAGCGAGGGCGACAGTCCTTGGCCAGGTGCTGCTCCGGCTTAGTTTGGTCTTTCAGCTCCCAATAGTCCAGTCTGGGCAGATAATAGCAGCAGCAGACGAGATTAGTTGGCGATAAAGTGCATGGCTGGCTCACATTGTACCTGCTTCCGCCATTGTCGGGTCGTCACGTGATCTGCGTGGGTTGCGTTCGGATAGTTTAAGCCAAATATCTAGCATTTTTTACTAGATATCGATCGTTTCCATATAAATGATTCAGAAGTTTTTATTGTTTACTTTTTTTTTTTTTTACTTTTTGCACTTTTGCATTTACTGATTTTTATTTATTTATTTATTTTTTTCATGTTGCGTGTTTCTTTTGTTTTTTTTTTAGAAAAGATGATTGCATGTGTGATGACAGTTTAACATGAAGGACGAGGCGATAGACAATTGTTTTTTGATCATTATTATTTATTTGCTTATATGTAAAAAAAACAAAAAACAAATAAAATTAGACAATTGTTTTTCTCCGTCACAAAGAGCGAGACAAACAACTGATATTTGGCCTTCACAATAAAAGCAATGAAGCATTATTTCCTGTTCAACTACGTTGAACAAAATAAAGGTTTTTTTAGAAAAGTAGCTCACAATATAACCACATGATATTTTTATCTGTATTTTTTTTATTATTAAAATGATTATATTATAATGCACATTTAATTAGGGACAATTAGGGATGTCCGATAATGGCTTTTTGCCGATATCCGATATTCCAATATTGTCCAACTCTTAATTACCGATACCGGTATCCAGGGGCGCCGCTAGGGATTTTGGGCCCCATGAAAATAATCTTTACAGGGCCCCCAACACAGCGGCAACATTATAATTTCATCACTATTAGGGGCCTCTCTGGGCCCCCCTCCATCATGGGCCCCTAGAATCCGTCTCCTTTACCCCCCCTTTTCGGCGCCCCTGCCGGTATCAACCGATACCGATATATACAGTCGTGGAATTAACACATTATTATGCCTAATTTGGACAACCAGGTATGGTGAAGATAAGGTCTTTTTTTTTTTAATTAATAAAAAAAAAAAGATAAACAAATTTTTAAAAAATTATTGAATAAAAATTAAAGTAAAACAATATACAAACAGTTACATAGAAACGAGTAATTAATGAAAATTTGTAAAATTAACTGTTAAGGGTTAGTACTATTAGTGGACTAGCAGCACGCACAATCATGTGTGCTTACGGACTGTATCCCTTGCAGACTGTATTGATATATATTGATATATAATGTAGGAACCAGAATATTAATAACAGAAAGAAACAACCCTTTTGTGTGAATGAGTGTGAATGGGGGAGGGAGGTTTTTTTGGGTTAGTGCACTAATTGTAAGTGTATCTTGTGTTTTTTATGTTGATTTAATAAAAAATAAAAAATAAAAATATTATCGGACATCTCTACTCACAATATAGCCACATTATATTTTTACCTGTATTTTTTTTAATTATGAAAATGATTATGTTCATAATGCACATTTCATTTCAAATAAATAACATAAAATAAATCCAAAATTGTATTAGAATTTACACTATTCATGGTGACATTTTTGGTGCCACTTTACCACGTTGATTTTATGTTTTAAATTTAATTATTCATTATGAAAGGGGGAAAACAATAAAGACATTATTACAATTATTACAAAAGTTACAGCAATATGTAAAAATATGTTCTATATTTACTTTCTTCCTTCACTATAAAAGCAATGAAGCATTATTTCCTGTTCGACTACGTTGAACAAAATAAAAGTTTTTTAGAAAAGTAGCTCACAATATAACCACATGATATTTTTATCTGTATTTTTTTATTATTAAAATGATTATATTATAATGCACATTTAATTTCAAATAACATAAAATGAAATACATCCAAAATTGTATTACAATTTACACTTTTCATGGTGACATATTTGGTGCCACTTTACCACGTTGATTTTATGTTTTAAATGTAATTATTCATTATGAAAGGGGGAAAACAATAAAGACATTATTAAAATTAGTACAAAAGTTACAGCAATATGTACAAATATGTTTTATATTTACTTTCGGCCTTCACAATAAAAGCACTATGCATTATTTCCTGTTCAACTACATTGAACAAAATAAGGGTCTCAGAAAAGTAGCGGACGTTGCAATTTAATCCACACGATTAGGTCATTTTATTTTTTGTGAGATGAAAGTTTAACATGAAGAACGAGGCGATAGACAATTGTTTTTGTTCGTCACAAAGAGCGAGACAAACAACAGATTTTTGGCTTTTACAATACAAGCAATGAAGCATTATTTCCTGTTCCACTACGTTGAACAAAATAAAGGTTTTTAGAAAAGTAGCTCACAATATAGCCACATTGTATTTTTATCTGTATTTTTTTAGTATTAAAATGATTGTTCATATTGCACATTTAATTTCAAATAAATAACATAAAATTAAAAAAATCCAAAACTGTATTATAATTTACACTTTTAGTGGTGACATTATTCAACTACATTGAACAAAATACGGGTCTCAGAAAAGTATCTTACGTTACAATTTAATCCACAAGATTAGGTCATTGTATTTTTTATCTTTATTTTTTGTTCGATTAAAATTGTATTTATACAGCACATTTTAAACCCAAAGTTATTTCATTATTTATACTTTTTATGTTAACATTTTTAGTGCTGCATTTACACAGTGATTTTGTTTTAAATGTAATTATTCATTATGACTGACTTCATGTTAGGCCAGCAGCCCATATGAAAGGGAAAAAATAAACAATAAGACATTATTAAAATTATTACAGAAGTAACCGCGATATGTACGAACTATTTTTTATACTTACTTCCGACCTTCACAATAAAAGCACAACGCATTATTTCCTGTTAGACTACGTTGAACAAAATAACGGCCTCAGATTTCTAGTTCACAATTATATTATATCCAAATGATTGGATTATTGTATTTTTTTATACTTATGTTTTTGTTTGATTCAATTTGTATTATTAAAGCACATTTTAAACCCAACATTTTTTCACTATTTATACTTTTTATGTCAACATTTAACACATTGATTTTACGTTTTGAATTTAATTATTCATTATGATTGACTTCATGTTACACCAGCAGACCATATGAAAGGGAAAAAAGAAAGAAACAATAAGACATTCTTAAAATTGTCACCAAAGTAATAACAATATCTACAATTAGTATACACATACACCAATGTTTAATATTTACTTCCGGCCTTTAAAATAAAAGTACTACACATTTTTTCCTGTTCGACGATATCAATCAGAATATACAAACAAAATAATTTAAATCTAAAGTTGTTTAACTATTTGCACCTTTTTATGTGCCACATTAACACAATTGTTTAATGTTTTAAATTGTAATATTCTTTGTAATTGACTTTATTTTAGGCCAGCAAACCATATGGAATAAAACAATAAGACAACATTAAAATATTACAAAGGTAACAGCAACATGTACAAACAGTATACACATGCACCAATGTTGTATATTATAGTAAAAAAATATGTACATATCTGCATATAAATGTATGTAATAGACGCACATACAAACCAATACAAATAGTTTGACAAAAAAAAAATACAATAACCATCGCAGTAAGTATACTTTTATTGACATTATGACTCATTTTGATAAATAATGTAAATAATGTACCAATGCAAATCACAAAATATTATCATTAAATGGAGTCATTTACTTGAATCAATCACTGACATCCTAAATGGCGCAACATCAATACCACTGATTGTAGTTTGCAGCTGAGTAACGTTCTTTTGGACAAAACCTGTGTCTGCGTCACAGCGTAATTGCCGAGCAGCAAGATGTATGAAATGTCATTTTCAGCGACAACATCCCAGACGAGAACACACGCTGATACATCTCATGGTCTCGTCTGACGCCCATTAGTGACCTTCCACTGTGACAGAAGCCCCTGAGCTTTTCTCAAGCCTTGGAAGACATTTTGGGATTTTTCCATTTGTACAATTCCACATGATTTTTCAATCAATCAATCAAAGTTTATTTATATAGTCCTTAATCACAAGTTTCCACGCTGGCATGTAAAAATCTGACAATGTAAAAGTTGGTGGCGTGAGGAAAATTGGCAATATTTAAAGGTATAATGTAAAACAGTATTATAATGATTCAATGGAACCTCAAAATCAGTTCCATGCCACTGGTTGACTCCCTACACTTTTTAAAAAATGATTCAAAATGACTCTTCTCTGAGCTGGAGTTTGCGTGTCCCAATGATCCTTGGAGCTATGTTGCCCAGGGGATTCTATGCCCCCTGGTAGGGTCTCCCAAGACAAACAGGCCCCCTTCTGGAGCCGGGCCCAAAGGTGGTTCTCATGGGGCCGGCCCGAAGAGGCACTGTGGGTCCCCCCTCCAATGGGCTCACCATAGAGAAGCATAGAGGTCGGGTGCAGTGTGAGCTGGGAGGCAGGGCACTTAGCGGTCCGATCCTCGGCTACAGAAGCTAGCTCTTGGGACGTGAGACGTCACCTCGCTGGGGGGGAGGAGCCTGAGCTGATGCGCAAAGTGGAGAACTTCGACGCACAACAAGGGCTCTGGAACCAGTGCTCTCGAGAGGGGCTGGACTCTCTTCCACTCTGGCGTTGCAAGCAGCCAGAGGCAACGAGCTAGGGTGGCAATTCTTGTTGCCCCCAGGCTGAGAGTCTGTAGCTTCCCTCCCCCTCTCGAAAAACTAGTCATTTTCAGCCGTACAAACCAGGCCAAAACCAACTTGTCATCTGTCACCAACACGCATACCACTAAACCACTGGTGCGTTTATGGCCACACAAAACGTCGGACAACTCAAACACCACACAAAGTTACACTATGACTCCTCAGTCATACGTGTGATTATTTTACTGTCATTTATTATTAATGTTAATTTATTTATATTAATCATGGAATGCTGTTACTAGAGAAAGTTACAGGAATGCACACTTCATCCTATGCTTACATTTCATTGTGCAACATGAGGATGTTTAAGGGGAACTAAATGTGATCTCTGAAAGGGGTACAAATGATTTCCAAAGCAGTGCTTTCGGTATAAAGTTAAGTTAGGTTAAAAGAAAGTATTATTATTATTATTATTTATCTTACGGTATATATCAAAAATAATATTGAGCAAAATTTAATTGAAATATTGTCGATGTGGCCCTCCAGCAGTGCTCGGGTTGCTCATGCGGCCCCCGGTAAAAATTAATTGCCCACCCCTGTCCTGAACCCTAAATCTACATTCTTGTGGGATTCTCAATTTCCTGGGGGCACTCTCACAGCGCCTTGGACATGTGCACTTTGACCTTAGTAGAAGAATGCTTTAAAATGATTCTGTGACCAAATACAAAACACATGCCACTTCCAATCATATCAGAAAATTCTACCTGATATAATTAACCACACGCTGCAAAAGAATAAACATTTTCTTGTGTCAGTGCGTCGTATGAAAGTTGTTTTATAAGACGAGTGGGAGATGGATGACCCCACAGGTGGGTCAGCGACGGGAAAATGACGCAGAAACTTGGCACAAACAAAGTCCGGCGTGAGCGATGATGCTTTCGAGGCGGCGGCGTACATAAAGCGCCACATCCTGCGCGGACAGCCGCTCATTATTACGGCGGGAGGGCAAACATTTGTCAGGCGTCCCTGAGCAAGCACAGATAGGCCTCAGCTGACTTGACCGCCTCCTCTAAATGGCGGCCGTGACGCCCGAGCCATTAAACGGCCGACGCTGGCTGTGATGATAATGTATTGATCGGATTGTGATGGATGGCGGGCGCGCGGGCTTATAAGCGGACATCTCTGCCGAGGAGGGGGCAACACAGGTCCGCCTCTAGAGAAAGAGACTGCCGCCATGCCGTCGCTCGCCGTGGTCCACCTCGTCGCTGTCATCTGTTCCGCAAGATGGACGCATGCGCTACCTCTCTACCCCGAGTCCGACATGGAGACGCAGCCGGGTATGAACGCATCTTTACATTTTTATTCTCATACTTTCTCAAAAAGATGTGACTTTTATGGTATTTTTCCCACATCTGAAACCTCATGCTCATGCTAACTTTGCTAGCCTCACTATATTCACCCTCCGAAAGTCTTATCTTCTGTAAAAATAACAACAAAACTTACTTCAATTACTACAAACACAATTTATTTATATTATATTTACTACAATTTATCCAAAAATATCCCAGATTACCCAGAATTCCCGGTTCTCTGGGTCATTTTGTCCTTTGAAAATGAATGGGCCATTTTTCCAACGTGTACATTTCCCACATTTCTTAACCGATTCGAACCACCCACACACTCCACTCACCTTGGACAATTAAACTACCATTTTACAAGTTTAAAAAAATTCCAGGAATTCCCGGAAGGTTTTTCAAAGCCATATTTTCACCTCCTCATGGAAAGTTATCACAGTTCACATTTTTTCAACCCTTTTTCAACATTCCTCTTAGTTGGGACAACAAATGCTCCGGTTTTTCATACAAATTCCCGGTTTTCCCGAAATTCCATTGTTTCCGAAATACCAATTTGAATTTAAATTGTTACTACGTCAACATTTTTCAACCATTGCGAAAAATTCCAACACCAACCCATTCATATTATCTAGGACAATTGTAGTATTATTTATATATTTTTTTATTCCAGTTTTTCCCGAAAATCCCAGATTTCTAGGAAATTTCCATTCAAATGAATGGATATATTCATAGTTCTAATTTACCTGAAATTCTCAAAATTGTTTGCATTTTTTAAACCCGATTCTGACCTTCCAACCATCCACTCACACTACTCTTCACATGTGTCAAAGGCAAAACATGTTTTCCCTTTCCCCAAATTCCTGGTTTTCCCAGAATTTCCAGTAATTTTCTCCCCTTTGACAATGAATGGGAAAAATAAAATCGACTCCATATCCCACATTTCTCATCCGATTTGAATCGTTCCAACATCCTGGACATTCAAGCCAGCATGTTTCTCGGTTCCAAAAATTCCCTGATTACCTTGAATTACCAGGAATTTCCCCCCATGAAAATGAATGGGAAATATACAATCAACTACATATCCCACATTTCTCAACCGATTCGAACCGTTCCAACATCCACACACTCCGCTCACTCTGGACATTCAAGCATCTCAGTTTCGCTCACGCGTATCGGGGTCTTGCGCTCATAGGGCATTCACACGCAGTTCCTACCTGAATTGCAAATTCTAGTCTATCCCTTACTTTTTTGTCAAATTCTACACGTTATATTTCACTATTGTTCTATTTTCTTTTGTTGGGGTCTTTTTTTTTCTTTTTATTGATCATGTGTACATATTCAATTATTTAATGCAATGGCTATATAAAAAAACACATTAATTTAGTAACATCTCTTAATCATTTTTGTTTCTAAATAGACAATTATTTGTCAGCATGTTTTTGTTTTTCATATAAAATTTTTACTCATTAAAAAAATGGCATTTTCCACTTAAATATGAACACTGAATTTGTCATCTTTCTCTAGATTTTAACCTACTTACAGTTTACAACCTTGTCATATGAAATGAAATCATGGGTTAACCATAATGATAAATAAAGATTGTTATTGATTTAACTCATAAAGAAGATATTCATAAAAAACTAATAAAAAATACATTTACATATAATTATCTTGTGCTGAAATTAACTACATTAATAATGAATATGTTTCTTAACTAAACTGTCAAGTGCAAATGAAAATACAGCTTCACCACTTTAGTCAAAATGTTTGCGCTTAAGAAAATTCTCGATGACGTTAGCTCCAGGCTTCTTCTGTTTGTTTGATATTGTCATCACTGCTACAAGTGGTGGAAAAGTGTATTACAACTGAGTACGACTGCGGCCCCCAGTTGAGAAACAGAAAGTTGTTGGTCCTGGGTTAGAACACACTTTAAAAAAAAAAAAAAAAAATTAGTAGTAGGATTAATACATATTATTTTTGAAAGAAAACATTTATCGTGTGAATAATTAAATAAATAAAAAAAATTCTCATTCTACCAATTTTTTTTTTAACAATATCTGTATTCTTTTTCACATGTATTTTCCTCTTCCAATAAAACTTTACAGGATAAAAACTCATTATAATAGTAATAAAGAGTCATTATTAATTGCAATAATACTTTAGACTTTCAAATACATTTTTTGTGTATTTTTACATTATAAAAAATATGGACAATATCCACTGTAAAAAATAATTATGTAAATATTTTGGCTTTTTTAATATTCATTTTAATATTATTGTGAGCTGCTGTAAATAAACCCCAATTACAATAATGTAATTTGTCAATAGTTACACAAATGAGGCCTTATTCTATTCCATTCTAATATGAGGGAGTTTTCTACAGATTTCATTCATAAACTGGTGTCAGAAGATGCCTCTTACAACACAGAAGGGGTACAGAAGCAGGTGAATAATCTGTATCCGCTTCTGATGCAACACAACGGCCAAAGAGAATCTTGGAATAAAGGTAAAGCAAAATGCAAGAAACATGCGTCAAAACATCAGCAACAAAGCCAACATATAATAGGATAATATAAAGGTTGTGTTTTCTTGTTGAAGCGCCCAAGGAGTCAGCACAACAGGATAGCTATGCAAACATGGTGAGTGAGACCCTGCACTTACAAGAACAAAAGCTTTGTTTGCATAAATCCATCATGGGTTTTTTTGTTTTTTAAATACATATTTGAAGGTTGATGGCCTCCAAGAAGTGCTTTTGAAGCTGGCGGCGGCCGACAAACTTCGCTCTCAAGCGTTCCTCAGATCGGAGCAGGGTTTGCCCAAAACCAACAAAAGAGGTGAGAGAAAAGGTTGGTGCAAAAGTAATGGGTCTCCACAA
>NC_084758.1:26538193-26540693 GCF_033978785.1 Entelurus aequoreus
ACTATTCGCCCATAGCTGGGGTTATTTACCCATAGCTGGGACAGGGGTTGACTGGGCACCAGGGCATGTCCACACACCGGTGGGCCTGCATGCCCCGTCTCTGGGGCCCCCTGCTGCTCCGAGATCCCGTACAACTTAGCCTGGAACCGCGAGGTTCCAGTTACCGTGTGTGGCCACGAGGAGGCATGTACGAGTCTTGACAATGGAGAGGCTATGTACCGGCTGAGGAGGCTTATGCACTCGGCTCCTCTTTTCGCCCTCTGAGACAGAGGGCTAGCCGGCGGCACTAGCTGAAAGCAATGAGTATCAGGCAGAAGCAGCATGCAGCATAGCAAGCAAAAGCGGCATGCAGCATGCACTAACTACAGGTACTACTACTCCAAGGCTACTGCACTAGACGCATCACATCGCCCTGTGCGATGTTTTCTGCACACACACACCCGATACCAAGTAGATACAGGATCATACATTGGTCATATTCAAAGTCCTCATGTGTCCAGGGACATATTTACTGAAAAAAGATTTTGTGACGATGAAAAATATTGATGTAATCATCGTAGTATTGACTAGGTATACTCCTGTACTTGGTATCATTACAGTGGATGTTAAGTGTAGATCCACACATGGCATTTGTTTACATTCAGGAGCGCTAGCTTTTGTTAGCTGTTAGCTATTGTATCCTCCTATGATGTGTAGTGAAGCATGTTTAGTTATGAACAAAAAAAGGAACCAGTATTTTTCAAAGGGAGTATAGTACCGTTTTGATTCATTAGTACCGCGGTCCTTTACTAGTACCGGTATACCGTACAACCCTAATATATTTTATATATATATATATATATATATATATATATATATATATATATATATATATATATATATATATATATATATATATATATATATATATATATATATATATACATACATACACACAATTTATTTAGTTATACATATATGTATATATATATATATATTCATGCATGTATGTATATTTATTTATATACAGAGTTATATATATTTAATGTATATTTATTAATATACATAGTTATATACGTATATTATATTTAATGTATATTTTATATACACAGTTATATATATTTAATGTATATCTATTTTTATACATAATTATATATATTCAATTTATATTTATTTTTATACATATATATATTTAATGTATATTTATTTTTATACATATATATTTATCCTATTAGTTATGCAAGCTTGTTTAGTTGTATTTAATATTTACTGTATATTTATATTTTTATATTTTATCCTTATATGTTTTACTATTTTAAAGGTTTTATTTTTACTTCGCAGCATTCCCAAGAGGGAGCTGTCTGCATCAGGGGTTACCGGCCGTGCTGTGTCAAGAGTCCTGATGGCCATGGTCTGGTGACCACCTGGTGCAGATGGCTCCTGTGATAGTGTTTACTCACCTGGCTCCTCTGTACTCAGCCACAAATTCATTTGTTCACATTATGTGCGATGATGGGGGATGTTTTTAAGTCTGTAAAGCACTTTGTGTTGCATTTATTTTATGTATGAAAAGATAAAGCTTTTGATATATTCATATATTTGTTTAATGACTGCTTCTTTATATTGCATTGCATCAAAGAAGGCATCATGAAAAAAATTTAATTGAACCCACAAAAATGTTACTAAATAATTTAGAAAAAAAATCCAATAATTGAAAATTAGATAGGTATGTACAGTTAAAAACATGTTGAAAATATTGAATGGTATTCTTTTTAATAGCTTTTGTTTTTTTCCCCCTGACAGCTTGTTTCTGGAAGTACTGCGTGACCAATTAGACGCCAAGGAAGCACCAACGATACTCTTCATCACTGAATGAAGCTCAATAGAACATCTATTTTTTAAAAGTTGTCTGTTTTTGTGTGTCCTAATAAAGTCAGGTATCAGACACGGGAGTCCTGTGTTATATTTGTTATTTACGCAAAAGTCACACACCTTTTGATTCGTTTATTGGTGTAAAATGAACACATTATTATTGTCAGTGTTTCTCCATACAAATTAATTTGACTGGCTGGCGTTGAAAATAGACTGTATGTACATTATAAACACAAATTTGTTCAATTAAATAACAGTCAATTACACAGTTGGCCTGTTTTTAATCAAACATTCTGAGATTTGGGCACTGAAGGGTGCGTTCACACTTGTTTTGGTTCCATTCAAATGTGACGTTAAAAACAAAATTGTGACAAACATGTAAAAGAAAGTGTCAATGCTGCTCTTTAAAAGTATATTTTAGAAGCTTTTGGTGAAATCTAAGCTGTAAATATACCAGAATCAAGACTTAACCAATGCATTCAAGACATTCCCAATAGATTTGGTTTGGAATATTTCAGTAATATACCACGAAAGCTGTGCCAAATCAGTATTTCATGTTTCTATTTGTTCTCTGTTGCCCAGCCTTTGGTACCGCGACAAAAACACCAGCATGATAGCTTGGCGACTGGACCACAGTCTGGAACCCCAT
>NC_084758.1:26543193-26638193 GCF_033978785.1 Entelurus aequoreus
ATTGTTAATAAAAATATTTTTGGGGCGTCTGAATTGGATTAATCTGATTTACAAGATTTCTTATGGAACAAAATCACCTCGGTTTTTTAATCAGACCTTTAAGTAGTGATGTTCGATACCACTGATTTATTGCCGATCCGATACCAAGAAACATTCCAAATGTACCTAATGTGTCTGTTGAAATTGAAAAAGTTGTGTATTTTAAATCATAACATAGCATAAAGCATAGTTATTTATTCATTGTTATTCATTATATATTGTTATGTAATATTAGTTTGTTTTATTATTATTTATTATTAGATTTGTTACGATATATTATTGATTTATTTCAAACTCTGAAGTATATTAAGGTAGTGGCGTGAATAATAATGATACAGCCAAGCTAATACAACAAAAAAGGTGACTATTCAAATTTGAAAAAGCTGTGTATTTCAAATAACATAGCATAAAGCATACAGTTATTTATCCATTATTTTTTTATTAGATATTATTTAATATATAATAAGTATTATATTATTTTTTATTATTATTATTTGTTAGATTTGTTACTATATATTTTTCATTATTATTATATATTTATTATTTCAAACTCTGAAGTATTGTGAGTTAGTGGCGTGAATAAAAATATAGCCAAGCTAATACAACAGAAAAAATGTGTTCATCAAAATTTTAAATGTTGTGTATTTCAAATAATAACACAGCATAAAGCCTACAGTTTTTTATTCATTGTTATTATTTATCATATAATATGTAATATATTAGTTTGTATTATTAATATTTATTAATAGATGTGTTACTATGTATTTGTCATTATTATTATATATTTATATATTTCAAACTCTGAAGTGTATTAGGTAGTGGCGTGAATAACAATATAGCCAAGCTAATACAACAGAAAAAATGAGTTTTGTGAAATTTTAAAAGTTGCGTATTTCAAATAATAACATAGCTTAAAGCGTAGTTTTTTAAATTAATTGTTATTATTATATAGTATGTATTATATTAGTTTTTATTATTAATATTTGTTAGATTTGTTACTATATATTTTTCGTTATTATGATATATTTATTTATTTCAAACTCTGAAGTATATTGAGGTAGTGGCGTGAATAACAATATAGCCAAGCTAATACAACAAAAAATGTGTCTATTAAAATTTTAAAAGTTGCGTATTTCAAATCATAACAAAGCATAAAGCATAGTTATTTTTTCATTGTTATTATTTATTATATAATAAGTTTTATATTAATTTTTATTATTAATATTTATTATTAGATGTGTTACTATATATTTTTCATTATTATTATATATTTAATTATTTCAAACTCTGAAGTATATTGAGGTAGTGGCATGAATAGCAAAATATAGCCAAGCTAATACAACAGAAAAAATTGTTTATTGAAATCTTAAATAGTTGTGTATTTCAAATAATAACAAAAAATAGTTTTTGATTTATTATTGTTTTTTTATAATATTTATTCCATTATTTATTATTATTAGATGTGTTACTATATATTTTCCATTATTATTATATGTTTATTTATTTCAAAATCTGAAGTATATTGAGGTAATGGCGTGAATAACATTATAGCTAAGCTAATACAACACAAAAAACAGAGGACAGAAATCATACAAAGAACAGGAAAATGGTGTTTCCACTTAAAACCAAGTGAAATAAGTAACATAACAAAAGCATTGAAATAAATGAATTAATAAGAACTACTATGAGAAGTGAATCACAATTCAGTTACATGAGCTGGAAAATAGGGAACATGTTGTAAACCAGTGGTGTCCAAGGTGTGGCCCGGGGGCTATTTGTGGCCCACAGATAGTTTTTTTTTGGCCTGTAACATCTTCTACAGTGGAAATAAGCATGTTTTTTAAATTAAAAATCAAACAAAAAAAAACAAAGGAAAAATTAAACCAGTCCAATTTCCTCCAAAAATGTGACCTGAAAACCAAAATGGCCGTTGACCTGTGCGTCTTCTAGATGGTGTTTGATAACCATAAGTACACATTTTTGAGTATGCTAAAGTTGTAGTGAGAGAGACTAAAAAAGAAACATATAATGAAATTACATTGTATTGGTTTTTGTTACGTTTCGCAGAGACAGCAGGCAAGGGGCGAAAAGACGCCCTCTTTGGTAGGGAAACGCAGGTAACACAAAAACAAAGACGTGCAGCTGGGAAGTGCACAATGGCAAACAGGCGTGTGACGCATGCATGAAGGTACAACGGTGGGGTAGAAACTAATCCAGCCCCGAAAAGCTTCCTTATTGGCAACCAGGGACGTGGACCAGAGGAGTGTTGGCAAACAGGATGTAGAACGTAAAATAAATGTGTTGGACAGGAAATAATACAAAGTAGTAACTGTTGTGTGTTTTTTTGGGGGTCTTGACTGTACCATAAAGTACATAGTGGCCCCCACAGCCTTCAACTTTTCTGTCTGCGGGCCTTGCTGGAAAAAGTTTGGACACCCCTGATATTGACACGTTGCCTAATTCACAAGTTTAGTTACTTTTTTACACTGCGCTCATAATAATAACACACGTGATCTCAAATAACCCAAGTATCAAGAGTAGCGATATTTTGATTTGAAAACAGATCCGGTATCGGCAGTATCGATGTTTCAGTATCGATCCTTTTGGTGAGGATTCCGAAAACCCAGGAGGGAGAAGGCAACTCACAGGCGTTATTTGGTGTGTTCTTGATGAAAGCCGAGAATTTTGCGAAAATGTCAGCGCCCACGTCAAAGGACTCCTTGTTCAGCGGGCTGAGGTGAGGATACCTGGAGAAGGATCACATCTTGGTTTTAACACACTCACACTGAAACTGTCATCCCCAGTACAAGACCCGTACCATAACCAATGTTTGTTATTGTGGTTTATTTCATTTTTTTAATTTATGTATATTTTATTTTATTTTTAAAATTATTTTTTATTTGTATTATTGTGCTTTTTTATTTTTTTCCTTTTTAAAAAAAAATTTAATTTACATTTTTTTGTTGAATTTTATAAACCTTTATTTATAAATTGCAACATTTACAAACAATTGAGAAATAATAATAATCAAAATAAGTACAAAAACAATACAAAACAGCGCCAGGGGGTTGTAAACTCAATAAAGTAACTAAAATAGAATTATAATTATATACACATATATATATATATATATATATATATATATATATATATATATATATATATATATATATATATATATATATATATATATATATATATATATATATATATATATATATATATATATATATATATATAAATAAAACAAAGTGCAAAGCCATAGGCTCACACAAGTTCGGTAAATAATTTAAATTTGGAACACAGCATCATCGTTTTCACAGCTTTTTGGTCTTTTATTATTGTGCTTTTTTTTTAAAATTGTTTTAAATTATTTTTATTTTTTATTTATTCTATAAACCTTTATTTATAAATTTCAACATTTACAAACAGTTGAGAAATAATAATCAAAGTAAGTATAAAAACAGTACAAAAACAGTACAGAACAGCGCCAGGGGGTTGTAAATTCAAAGTAACTAAAATAGAATGCAAAACATATATATATATATATATATATATATATATATATATATATATATATATATATATATATATATATATATATATATATATATATATATATATATATATATATATATATATATATGTAACAAACAAAGTGCAAAGCCATAGACTCACTCAATTTCAGTAAGTAAATAACTTAAATTTGGAACACAGCATCATTGTTTTCACAGCTTTTTGGTTGTTAGAGGTAGAGAGTGTTTTAAAGTAGAGTTCTAATTCTTTTTTAAAGGCACAAAAAACAGGTCGGGTATTGAGAAACTTACATTTATGAATATAAAACTTAGCCAATAGTTTTTATTATTGTGCTTTGCAATAGTGAGGAAACGCGGTGACGTCACACTTCCGGTTGACGCAATTGACGCGGTCCCTCTGAATCCCGTTGCCACCTGTCAATCATCCTCTTCCCCGGCTGTCGCCAGTCACTGTTGTTGCTGTGCTCGGTTTGGCGTTTTTATGACCAACTTTATTCAACTAGGAACAAACCTGCCCACCACACACCCTCTTCATCTTTTATTTAGACCCTTTGTCAGCCGTGAGTCAACATTTTCCTTCATTATGTGTTAAATGGCGGCAGCGTCCATCCAAAGTCAATAATGCTACATGCTAGCTTAACTTTCGTATTTATACCCTAAATGAGGGTCTGATTTACGGTTACGTTATAGCCGAACATTTTACCAAGATGTATAAAGTTGAAAGGACCTCCAAGTTTTATTGTTAGTTGGTCCATTTTGTTGTTAGTCTTCCTGCAAAGGACGCCGATTTGGCATTGCAGTTTGTAATTGCCCTCAAACAAATAAAAGCACAAACCTGTTGCTTCAACATGAAAGTGATAACTTGATTAAAACTTGGTTTAATGCCAATTTATGGAATTAATACATATTAAAGTTCACTTCTGATTTCTGAATTGAGAATTTTGACATTACATTGCATAGTTAATGAGATGTGTATGCATCAAGTGATGAACAGGTGTTGTACCGAAATCTGTTACCCATCGGAATTTGTAACTCCAGGGGGCGATGTTCCCATGGCGTTTGTTTGATGGTTAAACGGCAAGCCCAAGGAGGAGGAGAAGAAGAACGCTTGCGTAAATGGCGTAAACTATCCTTAATATTGAAACGTCAGTTGTCAGAATTTCAGCATTAATAAATTACACATATTCTGGAAATCAATGACTTACTTTCATTATAGTATGAATCCATTGTATCGCGTAAATGGCGTAAGCTATCCTTAATGCTGAAACGTCAGTTGTCAGAATTAATAAATTACACATATTGAGCGTGGGTCTATTCTTGTGAAAGTGCGACGTCACTTTGACCGACATTACTCCGATGCGGTAAATACATATCAACTGACGTTTCAGCATTAAGGATAGTTTACGCCATTTACGCAAGCGTTCTTCTTCGCCTCCTCTTTGGGCTTGCCGTTTAACCATCAAACAAACGGCATGGGAACATCGCCCCCTGGAGTTACAAATTCCGATGGGTAACCGATTTCGGTACAACACCGGTATATAATAGATTTGATTTATTGAATGCATGTTTATTTTTGATACTGCTCTGTGAAATGTGGCCATAATTGTGTAATGTACCTAAACTTAGACAAACTTTATTGATTCACAAGGGAAATTGTTCCACACAGTAGCTCAGTTACAAAGGATGGAAAGGGTAATGCAGGTATAAAATAGACTCTAAATGTACCATAGTAGCTATATAAAATATAACATATGTAATATTTACCTATTATATATACAGTATGTAATCCATCCATCCATTTTGTACCGCTTGTCCCATTCAGGGTCGCGGGGGGTGCTGGAGCCTATCTCAGCTGCATTCGGGCGGAAGGCGAGGTACACCCTGGACAAGTCGCCCCCTCATCACAGGGCCAACACAGACAGACAACATTCACACTCACATTCACACACTAGGGACAATTTAGTGTTGCCAATCAACCTATCCCCAGGTGCATGTTTTTGGAGGTGGGAGGAAGCCGGAGTACCCTGAGGGAACCCACGCAGTCACTGGGAGATGTAGGCAGAACTGCGATCTTGGACTACATTGCAAATTTGAAAACCTCTTGGAGATGCAGGCTGCTCCGATGAAGGCGTATGATGAATTTGAGCACCAGAAATTGAGTGAAAAGTTCAAATGTATTTTCGCTCGCCCAAACACAAACATTCTAATCTGGATTGTTTTCCCTGGCTGCAAGCGACGTGACGAGGTTGTTGCTTTAAGACTCACCCATAGGACAGTGCAGCGAAGACGCAACAAACTCCTTCCCTGTCTCTCATGGACACACACACCTGTTGTTGACTTTTGTTGAACTGACTGGCTGCGTTATTACGGTTGCAAGAGCACCGAGGTCACGGAACAGAGAACCGCTGCATGCTTACTACACACATTAGGGCTGGGTGAAATGGACGAAAAAGTATATCTCGATATATTTTGACTTAAAATCGATATTCGATATATATCTTGATATATTTTCAGGTGAAGTATACATATAAAAGATATTCATTTTTGAGCGAGATTCACTGCAATTGAAGTGAATGACAACTGTACTGTAAACAGTCAGTGGCACTTTCATTAACCCAGTTAGTCAAGATGGGTATTAACAGCACAGAAAATAAACCTTGAGTAGCACAGAATTACATAACATAAATAACAGAGAAAACATTTCTTTCTACGTAAAATAAATAACATAGCTGTGCAAAAAATACAAAATGTATCAAACTCAGCTAAAAAAATACATTTGCAGACAGGCACTTTTTAATTGTCAGTCAACGATGTAGTGAATGGACTATCACACACGTACGGTTCTGGTCAGCGCCAAGTAAGTGACTTGACTCAATTGTGCGGCTATGATCTTCCTCACTTCTGCATACATTTTTGGCAGCATTTCTCGTGCGAAATATGCCCGGCTTGGCAACTCCAGAACAGTTTTGATTTGGGCTTACATGGTAAACAATTCAAATGAATGTTTTATCCAGACGCATACATTTGTCCAAATGTGGCCAAGTAGATGCATTTCCTGGATGTCGTCCAGATCACTAAAAGAATAATCTAAAGACGAGAATCTTCTTAATATATAAATCGCCCGCTTTAATATTCTCGCCGTCATTTGGGATGCGCGTGTCTGTTGTGATTTCCCTTCCTGTTTCGATGACCTGCCCTATGTTGCCTCTGATTGGCCTGTCCGTAATGTTTTGCTCTAATCTCAACCAATCGTGACTCCTCATAGTAAACAACCAACCAATCATGGATGTTTTTACACGTGCAAGCACGTCTTGGAAGGAGGAAGGGGAGGGGTTTAGTAGCCCATGGAGTTTTGAGAGGTAGCGGGAAGTGGTGGAGAACGAGGAACACAACATATAAGCAGTGTTTGGTAATTTTAACGTGAAATAAATTATATCACGATATTTTCTTAATATCTTGTTTAAAAATATAATGATATATAGTACAAACACTATATAACGCCCAGCCCTAACACACATATGCAACCACGAAAAATACACCCCTACCCCCACGCCTTCAACACTTCGCCCCACGTGGTATGACGGAATGCCAAGCAGTGCCCCTACTGGCTGGACGCTTTGGGCCGGATGTCAGCCCCCTGGCCCCTCGTCAAGTTGTATGTCGTAATATGTATGTGCTTTGCTAATTATAACTAAACATAAGTGAAGTTGGCTTGAAGGTTTGGGGAAGAAAAAAGTATTTTTATTTTCTCCATTTTTCTCAAGCTGCTGCATTTTGAAAACCCCTGCTTTCAACACCAACTTTAAGTGGAAGCATGGCGGAGATATGTGCAAAACAGTCTTGCCCACCCTCATACTTTGTCCAAACGAACCGTTCGGAATTGTCTCGGCTGGTTACACTAGACTGTGCCTTATTTTGAGCTTGTGTTCTTCTGTTTTTAGTGTTATCTACAACATGGATGACGGGGAGAAGACGCAGTCGAAGTGGAGGCACGTAAATAAGACCAAGAGACGATCAGAAAGCGGCATGAAAACGGTCTGCAACATAACATACAGTATGTAAGATATTGACCAAAGCACCACTATTTCATGTTATGTAGACCACAAGGAAGTGTTTCAAATGTAGAAAACTACTTGTATTTTTAATTAAATACTTTAGTAATTGTTCACTGGTTGAATCATGTGGGATTACAGTAATACAACATGTTACAAGTGTAGTTGGTCAAACAGCTGCACCAACAAACACAAATGTAACACATTTCATGTTCAGTTTGTTTGACCTTGGGGGAGGTCAGCGGGTTGGTGGCGGACACGATACCTGGGAGGCGCGAGAGTTTGCTCAAGAAACTCCTCTATTCTGATGAAGTCGGTCTTGAGGGTGCCGTTGTAGAGCAGGAAAGGAGGGTTGGCGCCGGGGGCCAAGTCCTTCAGCTCTGCAGGTTTCCTGTCAAAGGATAGAGATTTTATTTTTTTGGTATTATTAGGACCCTCCCTTTTTAACAGGGAAGGGTCCACCCAGATCCTTTCATTCTAAGTTGACTAGTTTTGAAGTTAGCCATAGCAATACCAGCACTGAGACTATCAAAAGGTCAAAGCAATCTCTAAAATGGTCGCTTGTCTCATGTTTTTGCCCAGCAGAAACTGAAAGTTAACTTGACCAGTTTGGTGCACCCACACATGTTCCTCCACTTTCCCTCCAGGCTTGTACTTCATGACACCATTAAAGTAGGTACGGGACAATCAACTGCTGACCAGAACGAGGCGGTTTGCGATGCGTGTCATTGTTTGCTGCGTTTTGGGGTTATTTTAGGACCAATTGAAAAGCACATTGGTTGATAACGTAGTTTACCTTTCCCAACTGTGTCTCGACATAGTACTGTACGGGTCTAATTCAACACACAAAATTTTACGTCTCAAGATCGTGCGAAATTATACCCGGAAGTAAGTTTTAATTTCTTTAGTTTCTAACATTTGTATACAGTGTTCTTGAATTACTTTTTAAAATGTAATTAGTTATAGTTACTCTTTACCAAACAAGTAATTGAATTACTAATATAATTATTCTTTAATAAACGTCGTTAATTACTAGGGAATGTAATTTTTATGTTACTTGGAAAAAAACTTTTAATATCTGGCATATGCATTTGAGAGATGTTTAATATAAGCGTGCAATGTGTGTATGCTTTTAAAAGGCGGGGCCTGTTTCAACAGAGATGTGTTCTTTAGCTTTAGCAGTTAGCAGCGCACTTTGTCTGCTTTGACGCCAGCTTGTGACACCGGATTGTGTTAACTCTGCTTAATGAAGATTGAATGGGCTTCGATGGCAGTCATATCGTCTTGTCAACAAACGGTGTATTGTTTGGATGGCAGGTTTGTCACTTCAATCTTTGGTTTGTTGTTCATTATTCCCATTGTGTGCGTATGTTGTTGTCTGCTGTCTCAGTGTGATGGTGCCTCTTCCTATTTGATATCAAGTGTTGCTTGTTTATTCTCGAGTAAAAATATATTTCCTGAGTTTGTCATTCTTGTTTGGTGTGGGTTCACAATGTGGCGCATATTTGTTACAGTGTTAAAGTTGTTTATACGGCTACCCTCAGTGTGACCTGTATGGCTGTTGACCAAGTATGGATTGCATTCACTTGTGCGTGTGAAAAGCCGTAGATATTATGTGACTGGGCCGGCACGCAAAGGCAGTGCCTTTAAGGTTTATTGGCGCTCTGTACTTCTCCCTACATCCGTGTGCCACTCAGTACAGCGGCGTTTTGAAAAGTCATACATTTTACTTTTTGAAACAGATACCGATAATTTCCGATATTACATTTTAAAGCATTTATCGGCCGATAATATCGGCAGTCCGATATTATCGGACATCTTTAATTTTAAGCTTTTTCAAAATATTTTTTCTTCGATATTTTGCATTGGAATTTTTTTGTCACGTACCAAATTAAACTCGGGAAAATAATGGGTGAGAGTGCATAGATATTATTAATCTAAGGAAACAGGGTGAGCTCATCGTGTGTATCTCTTCGAGCAGAACAAAGGCTTCTAAAGTGCTTCAAGGTGGAAAATATTCGTTGAACAGCATAAAATGTGTGTAACATGAGTGCCCCTCCACTGAAAACATGAATCCATGAAGTTTCCTGTTTTCCCGCCAGTAATGACCCTGAGAAGTTCACACAATGCTTTGGTCGGAGGCAACACACGGCTCTTTGTGCGCCGGCGGTGTGAAACGTTTTGCGCTATGACAGAAAAACAACGTGTGCGTCTTTAATAGAGGTGCTTGTGAAGAGGAAGGGAGGGGGGGCACTTACTTCCTCATGTCAACAGTGGTCACGGTGAACTTGACTCCTTTCAGCCACAGCACCATGAAGAGCCTCTGGCAGAAGGGACAGTTGCCCACGTTCTCGCCGTCATGGCCGGCCTGCCGCATAAATACATCAAGAGGAAACGGTTATGTCCCTTCCTGCCTTGAAGGTCACTTTCCAAGACACAAACCAGGGTAGGGGGCCTTCTGTTACGGCAAAAGACGACCGTAAGGCCTGTTTGTTGAAGCCCCAGATGTGGTTCTGAGGTTGTGTGTGTGTGTGTGGGCGCTAATGTATGTGTGTGTATGTATATACGTGTGTGTATGTATGTACAGTACAGGCCAAGAGTTTGGACACACCTTCTCATTCAATGCGTTTTTATTTTCATGACTATTTACATTGTAGGTTGTCACTGAAGGCATCAAACCTATGAATGAACACATGTGGAGTTATGTTCTTAACAAAAAAAGGTGAAATAACTGAAAACATGTTTTATATTATAGTTTCTTCAAAATAGCCACCCTTTGCGCCGATTACTGCTTTGCACACTCTTGGCATTCTCTCGATGAGCTTCAAGAGGTAGTCACCTGAAATGGTTTTCACTATACAGGTGTCATAGTTTTGATGCCTTCAGTGACAGTCTACAATGTAAATAGTCATGAAAATAAAGAAAAAACCCTTTGAATGCGAAGGTGTCCAAACTTTTGGCCTGTACTGTGTATGTATGTATGTGTTCCGGCAGTCAGCTTCAGAGGTGGGAACTGTAACTTTGATAAATTAGTTTCCTGTCGTTGAATATGCTAACCTAGCATGATGTATGTAGCTATTTGGTCAGTGTAATCTTAGCATGTCGCTCATGTAGCAATGCTAGTGTTGCTAACTTTTGTGTCCTCCTTAATGTTACGATGTTGTAATGCCGCTTCAAATAATGCGTGTACACTACTACACTGCAAATTTATTATATTTTTTAAAGCATATTCTATATATTGTTTATGTAGATCCTAATTTAAGTGTTAAATTAAGTCTTATGTATGTCTTATGTGTTTACCGTGCCAATTTTTCTTTTTTAATGATTTTATGGCGATATTTACCAAGCGGAACTTCCGTTTCATCAACACACCTGCTAATATTGGAGCTACTGCTCCTTAATTGCGAAAATCAAAAGTTAACCAAATTTTGGCGGACCACTTCTATTGTTCATCTTTGTCACCAGCCTCATCAATAAAACATTTTCACTTTGACAAAATGATATCAAAACACGAGATGCGAGACGTACGGGACTTGATGCGCCACCGAATGCTAACAGCTATCAGCAGCTAATTGGAGATGCACTTCATCTTCGACATCATTTCCTCCACATGACATTGGTGAGCCTTTGACGTGAGTAACGCTAACAACAAAGCTAATGGTCGTAACATGGGTGTTATGTCATGTTTAGAGACCTTTATGTTAAATCTCATTTAGAATGTCATAATCATTTTTTTATGCTTTAGCTATGAACATATTTGATTTAATGATAATTGTCCTATTTAGTGTGAATTTGGTTGCTATGGTCAGGCCTAGAACAAGTTAACCGCGACAAACAAGGACCACCTGTATGGCATTTATTAATTTGGACAAGTGCAGAGTTACAGTGTAAATGTAAAAAGTGCAAAAAGTACTCTATAGCTTCTTCTTGGAGACACACAGCTCATTAGCATTCAAGCTAATGACTTCTTAGCTGTCTTAAATCTAGCATTTTGGTCAACACACTTTCAATACGGTTGTCGGATACATATTTAACATGAGAGAAAAGTAATAATGCTTCTATTTATACTTGTGAATCTTTGGGGACCATTCGATTCGATTTGTTTGGGGTAACAATTCGATTCCGAATCGATTCTCGATTCAAAATTAATACTTTTTGGTGCCGGTTCTATGATTAACTACATAAAATAGATAAATAGCTCTAATCAATGTATATATTACTTAAAACAAGACTGGTTTTGTTTAATAAAACTCTACCCAAACATTTTAAAGTTAAATACAAATATCAGTCAATCAATCAATGTTTATTTATATAGCCCTAAATCACAAAAGTCTCAAAGGGCTGTACAAGCCACAACGACATCCTCGGCACAGAGCCCACACAAGGGACGTCGATGTGAATGACTATGAGAAACCTTGGAGAGGACCGCATATGTGGGTAACCCCCCCTCTAAGTACAGTCCCTAGTGGATCCACATAACAGTGAGAGTCTAGTCCATAGTGGGGCCAGCAGGAGACCATCCCGAGCGGAGACAGGTCAGTAGCACAGAGACGTCCCCAACCGATGCACAGGCGAGCGGTCCACCCTAGGTCCCAACTCTGGACAGCCAGCACCTCATCTATGGTCACCGGAACCGGAATAACCCGGCGAGGGGGCAACACTTCTCTTTTGTAAAGTAAATCTGTACAGCAGATATGATCATCTCCATCAACAATATGATTTGCCTAAATGGCTAAATGGGACAGATTAAATTAAATAGATTTTTTTTTTTTTAATCCCAAAAAAGGGACAAGCGGTAGAAAATGGATTGATGGATGGATTAGGAATTGTTACAAATAAGAATCGCGATTCATTTGAAAATATTTTTTTGACACCCCTACTTTAAATAGTTTCTCTTTACACTTGTGTGCCAGTGGAGTCGACTAACCTTCTGTAAATGTCCACTTACCCTTTAAGGGTAAGTTGCTTTATTTTATTTTGTTTAAGTTACATTTTTATATACAAGACAGAATAGTTTTTAATGTTGGTAATGTAAAAACAAAACAACAAAAAAGTGCAGTTATTTAAGGGGTTTATATCCACAGTTTGACTCTGGAACCGACGAAATACATTCCATTATTTTCTTTGAGTAAAAATACTGTCATGTCATTTATCGGTGTTTATTACTAATACAGAGAAAATGACTTCATGTTAGGTGTTTTTTAAAAACAGCTGAGGTCACCATCACACATGGATGACCTAATGAAGAAACAACGTGAGCCCCTCCCATGCAACTCTCCATTAAAGTAGCGAAATGTAACAAAAAGGGCTGTTATGTGTTGTGCAGCATAATGTTCCAGGGTGTTCCCCACCTCTCTCAGCACTCCTGTGACCCCCCACACACCCCATGCTGTATAGAAACCTCTGTTTTGGTTCACAAACCAGGCTCTCTCTTTCACAGCCTGTATAGCAAGTGGGGTGTGCCCGCCTTCCTGCATGATTCTTGGGGCCAGCCTGCGTGCTCTCTGCTCACTTTCTTTCTGGGCTGCGATAAGAACGTGCCATGCCTGCGCTCTGATAAAACGACAACACATGTGGTGCGACCCTCGGCTGACGGGAACGCACATGAGAACATCTGTAGGGCGACATGTAATCAAAACACAGCCTGACTTCTGCTACGTTCTAATAAGGAATAGAACATTACATATTATGCAGCCTTTTTTCCCCAATTGTGAACAATTTTGATGGGAAATGCTTGTTACATAAGATTGCTAAAAGTCAGTTAATAGGGTTTTATTCTATTTGTCCTAAATAAAAAACAATACCACAATCTAAGCAATTAAAATAAAATAGGCATTTTAAATTATTTTTTGTTAAAGTGTCTTTAAATTTTGGTAAGTGCTATATGAAATTAAATTTAAAAAAAAGTATATATATATAAAGTAGATATATTATTATATTGTAATATTGAGTTGTTTCTTGTAATGCTTGACTCCTGTAATGCAAATGTTACTGTAAGGAATAATTTTGAGTTTTGATGAAAATCCCTATATGAAATTGATTACATTTGGAAAAAAATATGTTACAGTAGATTTGTTTTTATATTGTACTATTAATTTTTTTTTAATGTTATTATATTGTACTATCAGGTTGTTTTACTTGTCTCCTGTAACACAAATGTTACATCAAGGAACACGTTTCAGTTACTCTTCCACACTCAAAACTGGAAACACTGACCTTGACAAATAACTCAATGTTTGGGTCCTTTTCTGATATTTGCCGCGATGCCATTATGTCCAAAATGTCCCTTTTTGAAAAAAACAAAAACAATTCCAACTCAAGATGTAAAAAAAAAAAATAAAGATGAGAATGCCTTTAAGTCTAGTTTGAAGTGCCTCTTTTAGAAGAGTGGTGAAACAGTTCAGGGCTGCTGATGTTTGGGCTCCTCAAGAGGATATCTCTTTCATAATACTTGTCAGTGCAGGGGGCGGGTCCACAGAAAGGCAGGCGGGGTCCACGCTCTTTTATATACCAGTTGCCAAATCTAGGAGGGTTCTAAAAATAGCCACATGAATACCATTACATTACAAAGGAAGTGATAAAGCTATGAGTTAAAACACACACACTTAGTCTATTTATTAACTACTTACATTCCTACACTATTACACATTTATGGGTGGATGAGGAGGATGTATTATACAGTATGTATTTAGACTTGCTTTATACACGAAAAAGCATAAAAGGAGCCTTTAATGTGACCAAAAAGTATCATGAATAATGATGCAATAAAGCAACAACGAGTAAAACAATAAATAGCATTCGAGCGGTTATTTGTTCAAAAGGCCTGTTTTTTATATTTATATTATAAATAAGTATTTGGTCACCTACAAACAATATATATATATATATATATATATATATATATATATATATATATATATATATATATATATATATATATATATATATATATATATATATATATATATATATACACATAATGGATGTATTTCATGTAATTTCATATACTTCATTCTCTCAGAGGCTCAATAACATTTAAATTACATTTAAAAAATATATACTTTATAAGTGATTTAGATTAAGTTTTGATTGGAACATAATTAATTCCTTGAGCTTTGCCCATAGGAAAGTAGAGTTTGATTCGGTTTAATTTCATTTGTGTCCAGAATAACAGAATAACAAATTGCATACTTTTTTGGAGACCTAATGAACCTCTTTGGATTAAAATAAAATACAATTTGATTTAATTAAATTCAACTGAATGAACCAAACTAAATGTCCTTTTAGCAGAAACACAATAAGGACAAAAGGCATTATTTATAATTAATTTAATCCATTATACTATAAAAAATAGTAATGTATAATAAATAGTCTTTTGAGCTGTGCCCTCTGGGAAATAGTTTGATTCAATATAATGCAATTTGTGTACAAAATAAAATAATAAATTATATTCAATTCAACTGAAATTACATTTTATAAACAAAAGTTAACACAATTTAGATTAAATTTGATTGCAACTTAAATTGACTTAAAGTTTAAGTCAATTTAACGCAATTGGTGTCCAGAATCACAAAATAAAATACCATTAATTTGGGGAGGTTGGGGGGGAATATATGTATGTATGTGTGTGCGTGTGTGTGTGGGGGGGGGCACGTTCCCTGCTCTTCAGGGGACAATCCCCTAAAGAGCAGGGAAACCTGCGAAACAGACTTGTCGGGATGAAATAGCCTCTGTGTTTTTTCCTGACTTAACGTATATTTCGCTCTACCCCGGGATTGAGCACTGTATAACGGACAAACCACAGCAACCTCTACTATATATATATATATATTTCTATTTGTAACTTATATCTGTTTGTAAGTTATCTGTTTTCAGTGAGGCTGCTATTCATATTTGGGATTTACAGTAAGTGGGTATTGTATTCTGTGAATAGAGGAAGTGAAATTTAAGCCCCCCTTGTCCAAAACTGCCTTAAAAAACTCATGAGTCATGAAGTCATGCAAGGTTTTGAAGGGAAACATGCGTGTACATAGTTCTTGTCCTATTTATCTTCTTATCTGGGCTGAGGGCTTATTTTTGTTCCCAGGAATTTTCTTCACTTTCAGGGAGAATGAGGAATATCTGCAGGAAATGTGATGATGTCAGCCATTGCAGGGAATACAAGGGAGGGCAACTCTTACGAAAAAGTGAAAGTTTCTTGCTTTTTGGATGTTACAGAATTATAGCCTTTTTATTTCCTAATGCAGATCAATGGAATTTTACTGTAGTATAAAGTGTTGGCACACGCTTGAATTGTTCGTTATGCTAGACAGGGAGTGTTTATTAGAGATTGTGTGACAAATGAGTCCCGTGCCAATCCCCCATTGTGTTGCATGGCAGTGTTTGGTCGCCATGACAACGGTCCATACAGAAGGATAAGCTAGGAAAGATGCACAAAAAGAAAAACAGGCGTTCAAGAACCACCTTCCGTGTTGTAAATCGAAACCAGGTGATTCTGGCTTCCCTGTAAGGATACCCACGCCGCAGAAAGGGCTTTCCAGAGTATTCCTGGAAACGGCGGAGAAGCGGGAGTCACCATTGACCCCTCGCTTCCCCTTGAAGCTCTCAAACAGATAGGAAGGCGCTCTCTGGCTAGGAGAGATCCGCATATCTCTGCTGGACACACACGGCAGCTGGAAGTCACATCCTGGAAAAAATGGCTTATCTTAGCAGAACACAACCTTGTCTGTTGACAACCAGGGAATATTGATTTTGCCATCGTGTGTGCAAGAAAAAAAAATTACACAAATCAGATTGTAAAACTTGCCAAAAAAATAAAACACTGATGGAAGGATTTAAGGATTAAATGGTGGAGAAATGTAAAATAAATTAACAAATGTAAATACATTGTTTTGCTGTGAATGTGAACATTGAGAACACACATGAGGGACAGACATGGGATAGCTAGCTAGCCTAGTTTATATTAGTTTACCCTAGTGTTGTCCCGATACCAATATTTTGGTATCGGTACCAAAATAATTTCGATACTTTTCTAAATAAAGCGGACCACCGGTACTTTTCAGAGGCAGTATAGTACCAAATATGATTCATTAGCAACGTTCCCTCTAAGGTGCGCGCCTGCGCAATTGCGCACTGCTCAAGCGTCCTCTGCGCACAGCAAATATATGCCGCGCACCAAATCAAATCCCATCTGAATTCTAAACAAAATAAACACATTTATTCTGTGTAATTTTGCAATGCAACTCTGAGTGACAGTGACAACAAGCGGCCCTAACGGTGTTCGTCAACACCGTTCAATTGAACACCGTTCAATTATTGTAACGTCTATCGAGATGCTTCGAGGACAGGAATTATATCGATCACTTTATTGAGCAAAACTGTTTATATTCGGCCATAACCACACCAAAAACATGAGTAAAAAACTTCTATCTCGAAAATCGAGTCATTTTCTGCCGTACAAACCAGGCCAAAACCAACTTGTCATCTGTCACCAACACGCATAGCACCAAGCCACTGGTGCGTTTAAGGCCACACAAAAAGTCGGACAACTCAAACACCACACAAAGTTACACTATGACTCCTCAGTCATACGTGTGCTTATTCTACTGTCATTTATTATTAATGGAATGCTGTTACTAGAGAAAGTTACAGGAATGCACACTTCATCCTATGCTTACATTTCATTGTGCAACATGAGGATGTTTAAGGGGAACTAAATGTGATCTCTGAAAGGGGTACAAATGATTTCCAAAGCAGGACCCCCACCCAGACATATTGTACAATACTAATCCATATCTTATGAAAAACAAGATTTCTTTTACTTTCATTACAAGTGGGCCAAATCACTATTATTACAAAATAATCTCATGAAAATGACTCCTCTCATTTGAGTGTTATTATAAAAGATTGGTTTGAGACAGGTGTGCTGCTGGTATTGCCACGTGTGATGTTGCTCACATGTGCTCCACTGAATGCTCAGGGAGTTTTTGTGTTTGCTCAGACACATGAACAATTAGAGGGGGAACATTGTTCATTAGTATTGCGGTACTATACTAATACCGGTATACCGTACAACCCTAGTTTACCCTAACAATTAGCATAGCATGGTTTATTTTTAGATTAGCCCAACAATTAGCATAGCATAGTTTATTTTAGATTACGTAATTAGTTATTCTTACAGCCAGACCTGTGTGTTTATATCTGTACCTGAGGAAGGCAACAGTTGTAGCCGAAACCGACTGATATGATAAAGCGTATGAATTCACTGTAACCACGGTGAGAAAACGAGGAAAGTCCGATGTGTTTTTTTCCTTTAATGTTAATAAGCTTACAATAGTATGCAGAGGTATAGTTATAACAATTTTATAAACAATTTATACAATATTTATATTCACGGTGGAGATTCGGGGGCACAAAATATTTAACCCAGCCTAGTTTGTCGTAGTTTAGCCTGCAATTAGCCTACAGTTGTTTATCTTGGTTTATTCAAAAAGGTTCAAATTATATCTTCCGATTTACTTTTCAGTGTCTTGTATTCTAACAAGATTTCAGTACGGAATATTTTACAATTTATACTATACCGACATCTTGTCTGTCTAGAAGAAACTGAAGAGTATTATCTTAGTTTTGTTTAGTAGCCTAGCTTATCTTAGTTTAGCCTAATTATTAGCCAAACCAATCTTAGTTTGGCCTAACTATTAGCCTAGCATAGTTTATCTATTATTAACTATTAGCTTAGCCCAGCCTATTTGAGCTTAGTGTAACTATTAGCCTAGCCAAACCTGTTTTAGCTTAGCCATGCTATTCACCTAGCCTATCTTATCTTAGTTTACCGAAATCTTTTCTGGCTTGAAACAATTGAAAAGTAATATCTTAGATTAGCCTGATTATTTGCCTAGCCTATCTTAGTTTAGCCTAACTTTTAGCTTATCTTATCTTAATTTTTCTTAACTATCAGTGTAGTATAGATTATTTATTCTTAACTGTTAGCCTAGCCTATAGCTTAGTTTCAATCAATAAATCAATCAATCAATCGATTCCTTTATTGTCATTGTCATAATAACACTTAAGTCATACATGTCAACGAGATTTTGTTTGAGCTTTGTCAGTTTCTTAGTTTCGCTTCAATATTACCCTGACCTATTTTAGCTTTGTCTAGGCTATTAGTGTGGCTATCTAAACTTATTTTTCTCAAAAAGGTTAAGTGATGTATTTAAATTTGTCACTTTTCAGTTTCTTTTAGTCAGACAAGATTTCAATAAAATATATAGAATATTTCATCTTTACCTACATCAAAATCTTGTCTGACTATAGAAAGTGAAATGTTATCTTAGTTTTGCCTAACAATTAGCCTAGCCTATCTTTGTTTAGCCTAATTATTAGCCTATCCTGTCTGAGTTTGGCTTAATCATTTGGCTATCCTGTCTTAGTTTAGCCCTAATATTAGCATCGCCTAGCCTAAGTTTAGCCACGCTATTCACCTCGCCTATCTTATCTTAGTTTACCGAAATCTTGTCTGGCTAGAAACAACTGAAAATTATTATCTTAGATTCTCCTGATTATTAGCCTAGCCTATCTTAGTTTAGCTTAACTTTTAGCTTAGTTTATCTTAATTTTTCTTAACTATTAGCCTAGTCTAGATTATTTATTCTTAACTGTTAGCCTAGCCTATATCTTAATTTATCTTAGTTGTTCTTCAATATTACCCTGGCCTTAGCTTAGTCTAGGCTAATAGTGTGGCTATCTAAACTTATTTTTCTCAAAAAGGTTAAGTGATGTTTTTTTATTTTTTGTCACTTTTCAGTTTCTTTTAGTCAGACAAGATTTCAATAACATATATAGAATATTTTATCTTTACCTACACCAAAGTCTTGTCTGTCTATAGAAAGTGAAATGTTATCTTTGTTTAGCCTAAGTGTACAGCTCTGGTAATGGGTACATTCGCACCCACCTGCACAAATGTACTTCAAAATGTAACAATCAAAATAAACATGACTTTTTTTTTGTTTACTAGGTCATGCATATACATATGATATGCATTAGTTTGACCATTTAAAATCAATGATAATTAAAAGGAGATGCTTGGAAATAGCATAAAAATGCCCCAAAAACTTGGAAAAACGCGATTCATAGGGTTACTTTTTGGTGTAACCATCATGAGCGTTCTGTTCAGGTATATTTATTCTATATTTTGATAAATCATCATATTTCTTTATTACTACATTTAAATAGGTATTGATCAATCTTTAAGCTGTGTGTATTTGATTTCAGTTTGCTTTTGACATCTTATTTAGAATTGTAGTTGAAACTTTTACAACCTTGCGTTGCGCTCATGATGGCGTAACCAAACTAGATTTCATTTAATGATCTTATTTTTAATATTTATTCCCTTTTTTACATTTAGTATATTTAAATATTCATTTATAAACATTGAATACATTTCAAATATCAATAAAATGCAATTGCCTTCATCTTATAGGGTAATGTTTAGTTACACCAAGTCATGAGCGTAACACTAAGCTTCATCACTTTGACTTGTAATATCTCTAATTCTGGTGGTGTTTTATGCTTTTTTCTTTTTGGAACATGTACTATACATATAATACAATAAAGTCCCATATAAAATTATGTTTCTAGCAATACTTTCATTTTGCCTTTGAAAGTAACACTCCAATGTCCATTAGTGGAGCTGTACACCTAATTATTAGCCTATCCCTATCCTGTCTTAGTTTGGCCTAATCATTTGCTTATCCTATCTTAGTTTAGCCTTAATATTAGCTTCGCCTCGCCTAAATTTAGACTCATTAGCCTAGTCTAGCATATATTCGTTTTGCCTTATTAGCCTAGCCTATTTTACTTTGGCCTAACTATTAGCCTAGCCTAGCCTAGCCTTGTTTAGCCTATTTATTAGCCTAGCCTACCTTAGCTTAGCCTAAAAGGCCATACACAGTGTTTAGTCATATCGGTTAGTTTGTTATTGCCAGGTTTGCATTAAAAATTGTTGGACAAAAAAGGCTGTGTACCACTGGATGTATTTTATATAGAATACAGAGCAGCGATTCAAGTGCTGAATAAATGCCAACTTTATACTGTATGAACATTTTGCTAATAATTTATACTTACCAAACAGTATAGTAGGTGTGACTGAAATACGAAAAATAATTTTATTGGCCAATTCAAAATGCTGCCTAGCAACAAGTGGCCAGCATTCATGTGACTTAACCAGGAAGAACAATTCAACATTTTTTTGTTTTATTTGTGAAATGTTGTACTAGAAACAATCCTGAATGAGTTGTGTTGGCAGTACTTTTATTACTCTTAACTTTGTTTTTTGCTATTGTTTCTTTAATATTATTATTCTTCAATTTAGAAAGTCTTAAATGTATTAATTATGCTTTAAAATATGTTAGTTTAGGTTCAACTACCAAAGGAGGTTTTAAAAAAGCCAACCGTACATTTGCGTTTGTAGACGGATAGAGCGCTTATGGTTTATGTGACTATTAATATTTGTATATTTTCTATTCTATTCTATTTCTTAAGAATAGTTTATTGTGATTTAGTGCCTGGTACGGCCTTCTTGAAGGCTCAAAACACGCATCACACGTGCACACACACACATATTCTTGTATGTGTTACCTTCTTGATACCTGAGAAAAATGCCTGCTTCTTTAGGACCACCCTTTCTAGATATATAAAGATGTGTATTTACAACATTAATAATATATACATAGTATTTAAATATAAAATAGCTTGTTGTGAAAAATTAGTTGGAATTTCACAAGAAAAAGGTCACAATTTCACAAGACAAACTTAGAATGTTGGCAGTGTTATAATAAAAGTCGTAATTTTACTCAACGCAAGTCAAAATTTTACAAGAAAAACTGAACATATGTGCAATATTATGATTAAAGTTGGAATTTTATGCAATAACAATCGCAATTTTACAAGAGAAGCTTAACATTTTCACAATTTTATGAAGAGTCGACAAGTCACAATTTTAAAAGAAAAATTTAAAATGTTGGCAATATTATAATAATAATAATCGGAATTTTACTTGGCAAAATTATGACAGAAGTCATAATTTTACTCAAAAAATGTCACTATTTTACAAGAACAAAAAAATTGTCAATATTGTGATACAAGTCAGAACTTGATATTACAAATGTCAGCATTTTGCATTAAAAAGTAATAATTTTACATAAAAAAGTAATTTTACGAGAAAATATTGCAATACTACTGAAACAGAGAGAATATGATAAATTGTTCCCAATTTTATAAGAAAAAAAGTCTACACATTGTGAGAAAAACACTGCTTTTAGTTATTTTTGAATTTTTTGTTTTGCAATCTTCATCGTCAAGTTATTACAGTATGTCTTTATAAACATTTAAATATTTTTTTTTTAATAAATTGTGGCCGAAGGGGTTGCATTTCAATTTCTTACACACACTTGTTATTACATATATTGACTAGAGGGGGAGCACTTCAAAATTTTACACACACTTGTTATGTCATATGTTGACCAGAGGGGGAGCACTTTTAAAACCGACACACAGTCAATTTGAAAAAAATCCCTCCTTTATGGGACCACCCTCATTTTGATAGATTTGACCACAAATGAGACATTTTCTATTAGATGCAATGGTTTTCTGTATTGGGACCATGATTTATGTCATCACTTGTTCACACCCCCTCATATGGAAGCTACTTTTCCTTGTTGATGTCTCAAGAAGGGTAGAAATACAAGAACACACACACACACACACACACACAGTCCACTTCCCATTGTTTAGCATGTTTACATATGTGGTCATAGTCCAAATAAATAAAGAACTACACCCAATGACTTGCGGCACCACCCAGTTTCAAATAATGATAAAAAAATGAAAATACTTGTAATAAATGTGTCATGCCGTAAAACATCTTAAACTTTCCCCCCACTCATGTTGTTAACCCTTAAAGCGCTGTTCACAATCTTTACGCACATGCCTTGACTACGCTAACTATGCAAATTGCAAGTGACAAATTCCACTAACAAAAAAAGCTATTTTTGTTTAGTGTAATTAGTAATTGTGACAAATACAGCCAATTAAAATGTGTATGTGTATATATATATATATATATATATATATATATATATATATATATATATATATATATATATATATATATATATATATATATATATACTGTATGTCTTAGTTGAGCCTAACAATTACCATAGCGTAGTTTATTTTAACAATTAACATAACTTAGTTTATCTTAGATTAACCTAAGAATTAGCATAGCCTAGTTTATTTTAGTTGAGCCTAACAATTAGCCTATTTTATATTAGTTTAGCCTAACAATCAGCCTAGCCTATTCTGTCTTAGTTTAGCCAATCTTAGTTGATATTAGCATACCCTAATGTATCCAATAATTAACATAGCTTAGTTTATTTTAGTTTATCTAGTTTATTTTAGTTTAGCCTAGAATTAGCATAGCCTAGTTCATTTTAGTTTAGCCTAACAATCAGCCTAGCCTAGTTTATCTTAGTTGAGCCTAACATTAGCATAGCCTAGTTTAACTTAGTTTAGACCAGGGGTCGGCAACCCAAAATGTTGAAAGAGCCATATTGGACCAAAAATACAAAAACAAATCTGTCTGGAGCCGCAACAAATTAGAAGCCATATTACATACAGATAGTGTGTCATGAGATATACATTGAATTGAGATGACTTAAAGGAAACTAAATGAGCTCAAATATAGCTACAAATGAGGCATAATGATGCAATATGTACATATAGCTAGCCTAAATAGCATGTTAGCATCGATTAGCTTGCAGTCATGCAGTGACCAAATATGTTTGATTAGCACTCCACACAAGTCAATAACATCAACAAAACTCACCTTTGTGTATTCACGCACAACGTTAAAAGTGTGGTGGACAAAATGAGACAGAAAAAGAAGTGGCATAAAACACGTCCTAGAAAGTCGGAGAACGTTATACATGTAAACAAACTGAAGGTGAGTTCAAGGACCGCCAAAATCAGTAGGAAAAAACGGCGCTCGCCAAATACTCGAATCAGTGAAGCATGTTTAATACAAACAGTGTGCTTTATAACAATTAGGGAGGTTTGTGTCATGTTTGTCCTCCTACAGAAACCATATTAAAACAAAACAAAAAAATTTTCCCCTCATCTTTTTCCATTTTTCATACATTTTTGAAAAAGCTTCAGAGAGCCACCAGGGCGGCGCTAAAGAGCCGCATGCGGCTCTAGAGCCGCGGGTTGCCGACCCCTGGTTTAGACTAACAGTTAGCCTAGCCTAGTTCATCTTAATTTATCCCAACAATTAGCATAGCCTAATTTATCTTAGTTTAGCTGAACAAATAGCATAGCCCTTGTTAACTTAGTTAACTATTATCCTTGTCTCCCTTAGTTTAGCCTATCTCAGTTGAGCCTAAAAATGAACACAGCCTAGTTTATTTTAGATTAGCCTAACAATTAGCCTAGCCTAGTTTTCTTAGGCTAGACTAACAATTAGCCTAGCCTAGTATATCTTAGTTGAGCCTAACGATTAGCACAGCCTTGTTTATCTTAAATTAGCCTGACAGTTAGCATAACCCAGTTTATCTTAGTTTATCCTAACAATTAGCAAAGCCTATTTTACCTTAGTTTATCCTAACATTAGCATAGCATAGTTTAACTTAGTTTAGCCCAATAATTATCATAACCTAGTTTAACTTGGTTTAGCCCAACAATTAGCCAAGTCTATCTTAGTTTAGCCTAACAATTAGCCTATTTTTATCTTAGTTTAGCCTAACAATCAGCCTAGCCTATCTTTGTTTAGCCTAATTATTAGCCTATTCTATCTTAGTTTAGCCTATCTTAGTTGAGTCCAACACTTAGCATAACCTAATGTATCTTAGACTATCCTAATAATTAGCAATAGCTTTGTTTATTTTAGTTTAGCCTCACAATTAGCATAGCTTTTTTTTTTTTAGTTTAGCCTAACAATCAGCCTAGCCTAGTTAAATTTAGTTTAGCATAACAATTAGCCTAGCCTAGTTTAGCTTACTTTATCCCATCACTTAGCATAGTCTAGTTTATCTTAGTTTAGCTGAACAATTAGCATAGCTCTTGTTAACTTAGTCCAGCCTAACAATTAGCCTTGTCTCCCTTAGTTTATTCTATCTTAGTTGAGCCTTACAATTAGCATAGACTAGTTTATCTTAGATTAGCTTGAACATTATTTTATCTAGTGTGGTCTTAAATTAGCCTAACAATTAACATAGCCTAGTTTATTTTAGTTTAGCTTAACATTTAGTCTATTTTATCTTAGTTTAGCCTAACAATCAGCCTAGCCTAGTTTATCTTAGTTGAGCCTAACATTAGCATAGCCTAGTTTAACTTAATTTAGACTAACAATTAGCCTAGCCTATTTCATCTTAATTTATCCCAACAATTAACGTAGCCTAACTTATCTTAGTTTAGCTGAATAATTAGCATAGCCCTTGTTAACTTAGTTCAGCCTAACAATTAACCTCGTCTCCCTTAATTTAGCCTATCTCAGTTGAGCCTAAAAATGAACATAGCCTAGTTTATTTTAGATTAGCCTAACAATTAGCCTAGCCTAGTTTTTCTTAGTTTAGCCTAACAGTTAGCCTAGTCTATTTTAGCTTAGTTGAGCCTAACGATTAGCCTAGCCTAGTATATCTTAGTTGAGCCTAACTAACTAGTTTACTTTAGTTTATCCTAACATTAGCATAGCCTAGTTTAACTTAGTTGAGCCTAACAATTAGCATAGCCTAGTTTATCTTAGTTTAGCCGAACAATTAGCCTATTTTATCTTAGTTTAGCCTAACAATCAGCCTAGCCTAGTTGATCTTAGTTGAGCCTAACATTAGCATAGCCTAGTTTAACTTAGTTAAGACTAACAATTAGCCTAGTGTAGTTCATCTTAATTTATCCTAACAATTATCATTGCCTAATTTATCTTAGTTTAGCTGAACAATTAGCATAGCCCTTGTTAACTTAGTTCAGCCTAACAATTAGCCTGTATTTTAGATTAGCCTAACAATTAGCATAGCCTAGTTTATCTTAGATTATCTTAACAATTAACATAGCCTAGTTTATTTTACACCAACCTAATAATTAGCATAGCCTAGTTGATTTTAGTTGAGCCTAACAATTAACCCAGTCCAGTTTATTTTAGATTAGCCCAGCCTAGTTTATTTTAGCTGAGCCTAACAATTGGCCTAGTTTATTTTATGTTAGTTTAACCTAACAATTAGCCTAATCTGTCTTATCATAGTTGACCCTAACATTAGCATAGCTTAGTTTAACTTAGTTTAGCCTAACAATTAGCATATATTAGTTCATCTTAGTTCAGCCTAACAATTAGCCTAGTCTAACGACCTAGTCTTAATAAAAAATGTGATTGAAGTGATTCAGACAAAGAAAGAACACAAAATACAAGACATTAAAATTAGAGAAACTTATTTACTACCACTTTATTTACGCTCCTTATCATACATACAAGAACTTATTGTCATATATTATTCATCTTCTTTATCCAACATAAAGATGTTCAATGAACAAATGGACATTTTGCATATTACAGCATTTGAGGCTGCTGTCAAGGTCGAGTAAACTGGCTGGTACTTGTGTTTCCATGGCAACCAGGAAACACCTGTGAGTGTCGTGGCGAGGAAGCCAACAGACGGTTGCAATGAAACCTCCTTGCCTCTGCTGTAAAAGTGCAAGGATTCTTGTTTTGGTGGCTGTTTGGCTAACCTAAGTCCACAACAATTGGATGTCATTATTTTGTCTGCTAAAACAAATGTTTCAACATGTTTTATGGTCCAAAATAACACATAATTAACACTTAATGTCACATTTCCAGCCATCACATTCTTATCAGTGACAGAGCAGGAAGGGACTCGGACGACATTCACAGTAAATCTACATTTGACATGCACTTATTCACAAAAAACGGGGCTAAAATGAACATGTTGCATGCTCAATAGGAATATTTGAATCATCGGTTAATATTTTATGTGATTTAATATTTTAATCACAAGTATTTTCACCAAGTAGCACCACAATGAGCATCATTGAAATACAGACGCAGAGTAGGCCTTATTACAAACAAGGCAAGTTGAATATTCTTAGACACGGTTACATTACACACAGCTTTGAACAGTAACACTGTGTGTGAAGAAAGGAAAATAAACCACTGTACTTTAATCATGTAATTATTTAGTGTACCACTAGATGGAGCCACTGTTTGAGAATCACGGGTCTAGCAACTACAGGAAATCCAGCAGATTTCGGGCTTATTTCCTGTGGTTGCTATTGTGAAGTGAGTCCTTTGATTGATTGATTTAAACTTTTATTAGTAGATTGCACAGTACAGTACATATTCCGTACAATTGACCACTAAATGGTCAATTGTAACCCGAATACGTTTTTCAACTTGTTTAAGTCGGGGTCCACGTTAATCAATTCATGGGTTAGTTTCAACACAACTGGTCACATGACTTTCGCACTAGAACCTGAAAAAAAGAATCACCAAATTAATGATTATAATCAAAAATAATCAGCCACCAAAATGATTTTGTTAACATTTTTATTCAACATTTCCAAAATATCAAAGTGTTAACATTTGCAGTAATAGTACACACTCCACACAAAGTACAAAGAAAGTATACATGGGGAGAACTATTTGAATATTTCTAAGTAAACATGTGACAAGACTAAAAATATATCGCCCTTTATTCGTCAAGAAATATTGAAAAGTGGTGTAAAAATACATTCCAGAAGTTTTGTGTGCTTTCTTCCCTGCGTGTTGCCTTGCACTTTGGCGCCTCCTAGCGGTTGGAATGAGTATTAGGGAACAATAGTAGAGAACTAGTAAACATGTCAGAATGAAGTCATGTACTTTAAAGACTTTTAGGAAAGTAAAAAATATTTGCTTGTGTTGAAAGGTTTTGGTAGAAAAATAAAAGCTTATATTAATATGACATCATTCATGTATTTGTCAAAGTTGTGAAAAGGTCCAATGAAGATTTGGATGGATAACAAACTCCAGCTTTGTTGAGAAAATAAAACTAAAAAGAATTTGTGACTTTTACTTGCAGCCGGCCAACTGGATGATGAGCTCTCGCGCGTCCCGAACGCCGGAGCTAAGCTCCGCCTCCCCTTTCTTCACGCACGTGCCAATGAGGAACATCTTGCGGTCTCCCACGTGGGAAAGCTCCAACGCGTCGTGAAGGTCGGTGATGCCGCAAGCGCCCGGGAGGTCCTGGAAGGTAAGACAAACTTTACTGGGGCTCTTTTCCAGGAAGTGGCTTTCTTCAAGCTTCTTTACAGTCGGGGGTTGGAGCGCCACCTGGTGGAGTGTTTCCTGTCATGCTCACCTGCTTGTTGGCCAGCACCATCAGCGGCAGGCCGGGGTCAGGGGTCAGGAGGTCGTGTAGCAGCGTCTTGGCGACGGCGAAGAGGTGCGGGGCGGACGAGTCCACCACAAAAACCAGCAGCAGAGCCTTGGACATGTACCTGTGCCAGTGAGGTCTTAGCTCCGCCCCCCCGCCAACTGACAGACAAAAGAAAAGAAGACTGGCTTAACGCTCTGCTGTGTACTACAACAAGGGATATGCGCCCCCCAGGGGGACTCAGAGGTACTGCATGGCTGTGACATTTTTGGTAGTTTTTTTGTTTTCCCACAATTTTTACCAAATGTAAATATTTTTAAATACACAGCACTGAATAACAGGAATGATTCATTATATATAACATTTATGTTAGCATTAAGATAGCTAGTGATTACTGCTCTAGCTAATAGCACCCGAGTTGTCAGCGCTCCAGTTTCCAGCTAATGATAGTTGTTAGCTTGCAATTAATACTC
This sequence comes from Entelurus aequoreus, assembly GCF_033978785.1. Classification (NCBI taxonomy): domain Eukaryota; kingdom Metazoa; phylum Chordata; class Actinopteri; order Syngnathiformes; family Syngnathidae; genus Entelurus; species Entelurus aequoreus. The sequence goes on from NC_084758.1 coordinate 26,571,708, forward strand.
TAGTTGTCAGCTAGCAATTAGCTTTCCAGTTGCCGGATAGCGATTGGCATCCTTGTTGTCAGCTAGCTACTGATCAGCGTGCTAGTTGCCAGCTAGTGGTTAGCCCTCCAGTTTCCAGCCAGCGATTAGCACGTCAGTTGCAAGCTAACGACTAGCATTCTAGTTGTTAGCTAGCGATTACCGCCTTACTTGTCAGCAAGCAATTGGTACACGAGTTGTCAGCTACTAATTAACGCGCTACTTTCTAGCTAGCGAATAGCATTTTAGTTGACAGCTAGCAATTGCCGCATCAGTTGCGAGCTAGCGATTACCTTAACTTGGATCATCTGTTAAATATTCACCCCCCCAAACACAGACCCGAGCCGACATGCTGGATGCTGACGACTCAGGAGTTCTCAGTGGACTTACTCTCCAGGAAGTCCACCTGCAGGTCTTCCCTGTTGATGCACACAGCGTTGAAGCCCTGTGTGGGCTCCAAGTCCACATCCAGGCTGCCGATGGCCAAGCAGTACAGCAGGCTGGACTTGCCCGCTCCATCTAGACCCAGGACCAGGACCTGGGTGCCCTCTGACTTGACTGGCCTGGGCTGCTGCACAAAGACACGGATGCAGTTTTTAATTGTGTACCCTGATATAGACTTAGGTTACAAATCATTAGAAACTTCCTTGTTGTCAATTGGTTCACTGAAATGCTTCAAATCCCATTACAGAACAGAAACCACTACAAGAATCCCGGCACCTCCTACACAGCTCAGTAGGAGTACCCCAGGGATCAATCCTGGTGTTCAGAGGTTAGTAAACTCAAAATATGTGACGAAAAGCCTTTCCTCTATGGTTAAAGTCATTATTAGTGTAATTATTAACTTTTACAATAGTTGAGTGTAGGAGATGAAATAGTGTACTGAATATATATATATATATATATATATACATAAATATAAATGGTTGTCCCAATACCAAAATTGTTGGACTGGTACCTGTTACGGCGCTTGCGCAGTCTGCTTCTCCCTCCTCGGCAGGAGCTCCTAGAAGCTCCGCTGCAAGCACCGCAGGACACGCCCCCGCAGGACACGCCCCCGCAGGACACGCCCCCGCAGGACACGCCCCCGCAGGACACGCCCCCGCAGGACACGCCCCCGCACGCGCCACGCAGACCGCAGCCACGCGCCTCCACAGCCGGCGGCAATCATCAATCAACGCATCTTTACGAGAAGCAGCAGCATAAAGGCTCACTCCACTGACTACTCCTCGCCGGAACAAAGCCCTGATTCAGTAAGCTTCACGTCTCTGGCTCCTCACCTGTGTCTCTCTCTTTTGCTCGCTTTGTCTCCCTCATACATTGGTCATATTCAAAGTCCTCATGTGTCCAGGGACATATTTACTGACTTTATAAACATCATATACATTTTTTAAAAAAAAGGAAAAAAGATTTTGTGACGATAAAAAATATCGATGTAATCATAGTAGTATCGACTAGATACGCTCTTGTACTTGGTATCATTACAGTGGATGTCAGGTGTAGATTCATCCATGGCATTTGTTTACATTGTGACGGCAGTGAGATATTGTATCCTCCTACGGTGTGTAGTGAAGCATGTTTAGCTATTCCTCGTCCTCCAGTGATAATGCTACTTGTAAGAAACATACTTTATTTGTCGCCATGGAGGCCAGGATTAGTGATTTAGAAGTAGCTAAAACACTGTGGATGGATGTTAGCTGCGAGCTAGCTAGCCATGTCTTAAAGCAGCTCTTCCTGAGGGTGTTTCAGTGTTATAACTTCACCTTTATCGTTAGTTTTTAAGCCAAAATGCGTCCATTCTCCCTTTTCTGTCTACACACTGTGTCTGCTTGTGAGTACTCTGTGTGTGTGTGTGTGTGTGTGTGTGTGTGTGTGTGTGTGTGTGTGTGTGTGTGTGTGTGTGTGTGTGTGTGTGTGTGTGTGTGTGTGTGTGTGTGTGTGTGTGTGTGTGTGTGTGTGTTGCCCAACAGCAGTAAAACCAGCAATGTCATGATTGACTATTTGCTTGATCAGTAACTTAACAAAGCTCCAAAGTTTTGGTTCACCTCCATCGTAGTTCACTAAGACGGGTCCTCGATTATATTTGTCATTAGGGCATGGAATCTAGCTCTGCAAGACCTGGGATAGCTGAGTGGTTAACACTGTTGGCCACCAAGCAAGGGGGACTGGGTTCAAATCCCAGTATGTAGTTAGTGTTTTGTTTCACTATCATTGTGATTTAGTGAGACAGGTTCTCAATTAAATATGTCATTGGGGCCCGAAATCTAGCTTCAAGAAGACCAAGAATAGCTTAGTGGTCAAAGCAGCTAGTGCCCAATCAAATGGGACTGGGTTCAAATCCCAGTCAGATCGTTTGGTAACTAGGAAAGATCCAGTCAGAGAAATTACTCTTTTATATCATAGTTTACTGAGACAGGTTCTCAATTAAATATGTCATTGGGGACGGAAATCGCCTTTCAAGAATATCAAGGATAGCTGAATGGTTAAACAGCTAGCTCCCAATTAAAGGGGACTGGGTTCAAAAACCAGTCAGGTAAATCTGAAGCTAGTAAAGGTCTAGTCAGAGGAATAAATCTTTTGTATGATAGTTTAAAGGTTCTCAATTATATATGTCATTGGGGCCCGAAATCTGATAACAAAAAGAGCAAGGATAGCTGAATGGTTAAACAGCTAGCTCCCAATCAAAGGGTTCTGGGTTCAATCCCAGTCAGGTCGATCGGCTTGCCAAGCCAAAGTATGCGGGAATGGGGATGCAGGACAATGTGGGGGTGTATCACCTCCCCCACACAGAGTAAAGTTAAGTGGTAGCTGATTAATTAACTTATAGTTAAAAAGGTAAGTATGGGTAATAATAATAACAAATAGTCTATAGTCCAAAAGTGAATTATATTTATATAGCGCTTTTCTCTAGTGACTCATAGCGCTTTTACATAGTGAAACCCAATATCTAAGTTACATTTAAAAGTCAAGGTAACCTCGGGGGTTAGCTCCTGCTTGCCGAGGCTAAAGTTGGTAAGTGTACCATCGTAATTCCTAGGCTGGGATGGGCGGGAATAGGAAGATAGATCATTAATCATTGTGAGTGTTGACCAATCAGCTCTCCTGGTCTGACTAATTGCAATTGAGATAATAAAATAAATGAAAGATGAAACAATTCTAATTGGATAATGAATAAACCAAATAGAAAAAACATAATTGGGAAAAAAATGGAGGAAGTAGAACTAGTGGAATAATTTAATTTAATTAAAAGATAATTGTATTGATAATTAATTATACAATTTTTGTTTTTTATTATCTAATTTTTTTTTATCTCAATTGCAACCAGACATGTTTTTATTAATCATATTTTTTTATTATCCAATTATTTCTATTTTTTTATTATCTCAATTGCATTTTTTTTTTAAAATTATTATCTCAATTGCAATTAGTCAGACCAGGAGCTCCCATCAAGATCTTTGTAGTGTTTTGTAACATGTATTTTAATACAGCAGAGTGCTCCTGTCACATAAAGGATCTTTGACCTGCATTTTTCCACAGTACAGTGCTCCCGTCAAACAAGATCTTTGATTAGTGTTTTGTAACACCTCCACTCCACTGTATTATCCTGAATCAGATGCACCTGTGTGAGGTCGTTAGCTGCATAAAGACACCTGTCCACCCCATACAATCAGTAAGAGCCAAACATTCAGCATGGCTAAGAGCAAAGAGCTGTCCAAAGACACCAGAGACAAAATTGTACAACTCCACAAGGATGGAAAGGGCTACGGAGAAATTGCCAAGCAGCTTGGTGAAAAAAGGTCCACTGTTGGAGCAATCATTAGAAAATGGAAGAAGCTAAACATGACGGTCAATCTCAATCGGAGTGGAGCCCCATGCAAAATATCACCTCGTGGGGTCTCAATGATGCTAAGAAAGGTGAGGAATCAGCCCAGGACTACACGGCAGGACTTGGTCAATGACCTGAAAAGAGCTGGGACCACTGTTTCCATGGTCACTGTTGGTAATAACGTCATGGTTTGAAATCATGCATGGCACGGAAGGTTCCCCTGCTTAAACCAGCACATGTTAAGGCCCGTCTTAAGTTTGCCAATGACCATTTGGATGATCCAGAGGAGTCATGGGAGAAAGTTTTGTGGACAGTGTTTTATCACATCTCCATCATAGTTTACAGACACAGGTTCACCATTAAATATGGTCTTAAGAAAACCCAAGGTAGCTCAGTGGGTAACATCAATACTGTTAACCAAGGGGTACTGGGTTCAAGTCCCACTTACAGTTTTATATCATAGTTTACTGAGACAGGTTCTCAATTAAATGTTTCATTGGGGCCCGAAAACTTTGTTCTAGAAGACCAAAGATAGCTGAAGGGTTAAACAGCTACCTCCCAATCAAAGGGTTCTGGGTTCAATCCCAGTTAGGTCACTCTACAACTACTAAATATCCACTCAGAGCAATTAATCTTTTACATGAAAGTTTACTGAGACAGTTCTCAATTATATATGTCATTGGGGCCCGGAAATCTGGTAATAAAAAGAGCAAGGATGGCTGAATGGTTAAACAGCTAGCTTACAATCAAAGGGTTCTGGGTTCAATCCCAGTCAGGTCACTCTACAACTACTAAACATCCACTCAGAGCAATTAATCTTTTAAATGAAAGTTTACTGAGACAGTTCTCAATTATATATGTCATTGGGGCCCGGAAATCTGGTAATTATACGGCCGAGAATAGCTGAATGGTTAAACAGCTAGCTCCCAACAAAGGGTTCATGGGTTCAATCCCAGTCCAGGTCCAAGCAAGGGAGGGGAGTAGCGTTATGTGGGGGTGTATCACCTCCCCCACACAGAGTAAAGTTAAGTGGTAGCTGGTTAATTAACTTATAGTTAAAAAGGTAAGTATGAGTAATAATAATAACAAATAGTCAACAGTCCAAAAGTCAAGGGTAACCTCGGGGGTTAGCTCCTCCTGCTATTAATATACTGCCTTGGGGGACTCCACAGTTTACTGAGAGGGGGGGGACACGATGCCGTTCACCTCTGCCACCTGTTCCCTCCCCTCACCTCTAACTAGTTTAAAAAAATGTTTTATAACCCTTTATTTATAAATGTCAACAAACAGTTGAGAAATAATACTCAAAGTAAGTACAAAAACAGTACAAAACAGCGCCAGGAGGTTGTAAATTCAAAGTAACTATACATGCTAACTAGTTGCACTGTGTGATGCTAGCCGGCCAGCGTCACTGCACAAAGAGTCAAAGACGCTTAGTGAGGGCAAGACAATTCTCGCCTTTTGTTCGTTCCGCAATGGTACAAACGCGCGTCGCCGCTAAAAGCGACGAAAAGCGTGAATGATCTTGAAGCACGCAGATAGCGATTTATCGACGCTGGAAAACTTACCGACTTTAATTTTTAATTTATCCGTCGGTTAATTGACTTATCGAATATCAGCCCAGACTTACATTTAACTTCTCAAGATAATGGAATGCTTGTTTTGTCCTATTAGTTTGTAATTATATTTTGAAAATAAAAACAAGGCAAAAATGCATTTAAAAAATATATATTTGTGAACATCTCTTTGTACTTCTGTCTTTTAACCCATCAACTAGTATTATTTTTCACCACATAAAATATTGAGAGTCGATGCGATATTAGCGACCCCCCCCGCCCAAACATCACCGACGTCTCCGTGAATGAGTGTCCGCTGTTGGTGACGCTTACCTCGGATACTTTCTGCGCTCTCTCGGCGGCAGCAACAGGCTCCACGTCGGCACCAACAACCGTTTTTTCCGCATTTCCACTCCTCTTTTCTCCCACTGCCTTGCTGTCTTCCGCGGGGTGACTTTCGTCGGTCTTCTTCTCCCCGGAGAAGGATGCGTAGTTCCAGGCGACATAGGCCAGTCCCCCCGCCACAGCCACGGAGACGCCGAGGACGCCGGCTTCCCTCAAGCCTAACATGGCGCTTACTCAACAAAACAAGCTACTAACTGCTTTTAAAACTTCTCGATAAACATTCCCGCCATTACAATGAGTCAACTTTAAACACCTTTTTCATTCACTCCTTCATCAACAAGTGGATTAGTAAACACGGAAGTGCAGGAGGAAGTGCTCAAACATACATCCGGTTTGGAGTTCTTTTTAATTTATCCGCTAGGTGGAAGGATTGACCAATATAATGTATCTTAAAGGCCTACTGAAATGACATGTTCTTATTTAAACGGGGATAGCAGATCCATTATATGTGGCATACTTGATCATTTCGCGATATTGCCATATTTTTGCTGAAAGGATTTAGTAGAGAACATCGACGATAAAGTTCTCAACTTTTGGTCGCTGATAAAAAAAAGCCTTGCCTGTACCGAAAGTAGCGTGACATCGCAGGTTGAAGGGCTCCTCACATTTCCCCATTGTTTACACCAGCAGCGAGAGCGATTCGGACCGAGAAAGCGACGATTACCCCATTAATTTGAGCGAGGATGAAAGATTTGTGGATGAGGTACGTAAGAGTGAGGGACTAGAGTGCAGTGCAGGACGTATCTTTTTTCGCTCTGACCGTAACTTAGGTACAAGGGCTTATTGGATTCCACACTTTGTCCTTTTTCTATTGTGGATCACGGATTTGTATTTTAAACCACCTCGGATACTATATCCTCTTGAAAATGAGAGTCGAGAACGCAAAATGGACATTCACAGTGACTTTTATCTCCACAACAATACATCGGCGAAGCACTTTAGCTACGGAGCTAACGTGATAGCATCGTGCTTAAATGCAGATAGAAACAAAAGAAATAAGCCCCTGACTGGAAGGATAGACAGAAGATCAACAATACTACCAAACTCTGGACCTGTAACTACACGGTTAATGCTGTACCGCCTGGCGAAGCCTAGCAATGCTGTTGCTAACGACGCCATTGAAGCTAACTTAGCTACGGGACCTCGACAGAGCTATGCTAAAAACATTAGCTATCCACCAACGCCAGCCCTCATCTGCTCATCAACACCCGTGCTCACCTGCATTCCAGCGATCGACGGCGCAATGAAGGACTTCACCCGATCATCGATGCGGTCGGCGGCTAGCGTCAGATAGCGTGTCTGCTATCCAACTCAAAGTCCTCCTGGTTGTGTTGCTGTAGCCAGCCGCTAATACACCGATCCCACCTACAGCTTTCTTCTTTGCAGTCTTCATTGTTCATTAAACAAATTGCAAAAGATTCACCAACACAGATGTCCAGAATACTGTGGAATTTTGCGATGAAAACAGAGCTGTTTGTATTGGGATACAATGTGTCCCAATACTTCTGCTTCAACCATTGACGTCACGCGCAAACGTCATCATACCTAGACGTTTTCAACCGGAAGTTTCGCGGGAAATTTAAAATTGCACTTTATAAGTTAACCCGGCCGTATTGGCATGTGTTACAATGTTAATATTTCATCATTGATATATAAACTATCAGACTGCGTGGTCGGTAGTAGTGGGTTTCAGTAGGCCTTTAAGGGAAGCCATGTTTGTTTTTAATTGGCAAATATAAATTGCGTTTTAAGTGGCAAATGATAAATTGTTTTAATTGGCAAATGTAGATTGTTTTATGAGAAGTTTTTACACAGAAATAACCGTTTTGTTTACAATATGTGAATTAACATGCAGGTGGTTCCATTTTCAAAAAGATAAAATCACACGCAAATAATCTGTAAAACAGTCCATATGTACAGTATAAGAGTTGTATTATGCTCTATTTGGATGAACACTGTCCTCAAGGTATCAGTCTAATAAGGGTGGAACAACATTATGGCTCAGGGGCCACATTGGCTTTTGAAATTTGACAGAGGGGCCAGGCGAGCACATGATGCATTTCCATCCATCCATCCATTTTCTACCGCCTGTTCCTTTTGGGGTAGCGGGAGGTGCCAGAGCCTATCTCAGCTGCATTCGGGCGGAAGGCGGGGTACACCCTGGACAAGTCGCCACCTCATCACAGGGCCAACACAGATAGACAGACAACATTCACACTCACATTCACACACTAGGGCCAATTTAGTGTTCACATGATGCATTTCAAAGCATATACAGGTAAAAGCCAGTAAATTAGAATATTTCGAAAAACTTGATTTATTTCAGTAATTGCATTCAAAAGGTGTAACTTGTACATTATATTTATTCATTGCACACAGACTGATGCATTCAAATGTTTATTTCATTTAATTTTGATGATTTGAAGTGGCAACAAATGAAAATCCAAAATTCCGTGTGTCACAAAATTAGAATATTACTTAAGGCTAATACAAAAAAGGGATTTTTAGAAATGTTGGCCAACTGAAAAGTATGAAAATGAAAAATATGAGCATGTACAATACTCAATACTTGGTTGGAGCTCCTTTTGCCTCAATTACTGCGTTAATGCGGCGTGGCATGGAGTCGATGAGTTTCTGGCACTGCTCAGGTGTTATGAGAGCCCAGGTTGCTCTGATAGTGGCCTTCAACTCTTCTGCGTTTTTGGGTCTGGCATTCTGCATCTTCCTTTTCACAATAGGTCAGGGGAGTTGGCGGGCCAATTTAGAACAGAAATACCATGGTCCGTAAACCAGGCACGGGTAGATTTTGTGCTGTGTGCAGGCGCCAAGTCCTGTTGGAACTTGAAATCTCCATCTCCATAGAGCAGGTCAGCAGCAGGAAGCATGAAGTGCTCTAAAACTTGCTGGTAGACGGCTGCGTTGACCCTGGAAAAAAGAGCTGGACTGCTGCTGAGTGGTCCAAAGTCATGTTTTCTGACGAAAGCAAATTTTGCATTTCCTTTGGAAATCGAGGTCCCAGAGTCTGGAGGAAGACAGGAGAGGCACAGGATCCCCGTTGCCTGAAGTCTAGTGTAAAGTTTCCACCATCAGTGATGGTTTGGGGTGCCATGTCATCTGCTGGTGTCGGTCCACTCTGTTTCCTGAGATCCAGGGTCAACGCAGCAGTCTACCAGCAAGTTTTAGAGCACTTCATGCTTCCTGCTGCTGACCTGCTCTATGGAGATGGAGATTTCAAGTTCCAACAGGACTTGGCGCCTGCACACAGCGCAGAATCTACCCGTGCCTGGTTTACGGACCATGGTATTTCTGTTCTAAATTGGCCCGCCAACTCCCCTGACCTTAGCCCCATAGAAAATCTGTGGGGTATTGTGAAAAGGAAGATGCAGAATGCCAGACTCAAAAACGCAGAAGAGTTGAAGGCCACTATCAGAGCAACCTGGGCTCTCATAACACCTGAGCAGTGCCAGAAACTCATGGACTCCATGCCACGCCGCATTAACGCAGTAATTGAGGCAAAAGGAGCTCCAACCAAGTATTGAGTATTGTACATGCTCATATTTTTCATTTTCATACTTTTCAGTTGGCCAACATTTCTAAAAATCCCTTTTTTGTATTAGCCTTAAGTAATATTCTAATTTTGTGACACACGGAATTTTGGATTTTCATTTGTTGCCACTTCAAATCATCAAAATTAAATGAAATAAACATTTGAATGCATCAGTCTGTGTGCAATGAATAAATATAATGTACAAGTTACACCTTTTGAATGCAATTACTGAAATAAATCAAGTTTTTCAAAATATTCTAATTTACTGGCTTTTACCTGTATCTGTCGGAACTAATAGTAGGCTTCTCAAAACATGGGCTATTTTAATCATAACACATCTATTTTCAACAGTATATCATATCAAAGATACATACAAATTGTATAAAAGGGTTAACACTTTCATTCTCGTTTAGTGGGAGGGGTGTTGTTGATCATCCATTTTTGCTAGTGCGTCAAAATGGAATGCCTTGGGATCCCCCGAGAGGAGCTGGACGAAGTGGCTGGGGAGAGGGAAGTCTGGGCTTCCCTGCTTAGGCTGCTGCCCCCGCGACACGACCTCGGATAAGCGGAAGAAGATGGATGGATGGATTTTTGCTCAATTCTAATATTTAGCAGGCCAGATGTGTCCCACAGCCCGTAGTTTGCCCATCTCTGGTCTAACAATATGTAGCATGTGCTTTTATAGCACTTTACTGCTAATTCAACCATAAAAACTGGGCACAGATCAGTGTACACTTAAACATTAATAGTTAAATGATAAACAATATTCAGTTAATTACTGTTAAAAGGGCTCTCAATTATATTTGTGGCAGCAGGTTTATGAGTGCTTTTAATTATATCCAGTTTAGTGCTGTACGGTATACTGGTATTAGTATAGTACCGCGATACTAATGAATCATATTCGGTACTATACCGCCTCTAAAAAGTACCGGTCAAAAACCCCCTCACCACGTCGTGTCACTGCTGGTTTATGAGCAGATGAGCATGTTCGGCAGCGCGCACACACACACGGAGTACTTACAAGCAGACACAGTGTGTAGACAGAAAAGGGAGAATGGACGCATTTTGGCTTAAAAACTAACGATAAAGGTGAAGTTATAACACTGAAACTTTAAGACATGGCTAGCTAGCTAGCGGCTAAAGTCCATCCGCAGTCAGCAGTGTTTTAGCTACTTCTAAATCACTAATCCTCGCCTCCATGGCGACAAATAAAGTAAGTTTCTTACAAGTATCATCCCTGCAGGACGAGGAATAGCTAAACATGCTTCACTACACACCGTAGCTTACCGGCGTCAAAATGTAAACGCCATTGGTGGATCTACACCTAACATCCACTGTAATGATACCAAGTACAGGAGCGTATCTAGTCAATACTATTCTTTTAACATCACAACATCTTTCATTTAAAAAAAAAAATTATATTTTGTTTATAAAGTCAGGAATTATGTCCCTGGACACATGAGGACTTTGAATATGACCAATGTATGATCCTGTAACTACTTGGTATCGGATTGATACCCACATTTGTGGTATCATCCAAAACTAATGTAAAGTATCAAAAAACAGAAGAATAAGTGATTATTACATTTTAACAGAAGCGTAGATAGAACATGTCAAAAGAGAAAGTAAGCAGATATTAACAGTAAATTAACAAGTAGATTAATAATTTATTTTCTACCACTTGTCCTTAATAATGTTGACAAAATAATAGAATGATAAATAACAGAATATGTTACTGCATATGTCAGCAGCTAAATCGTAAGCTTTGTTTGCTAACTTACTAATAAAAGACAAGTAGTCTTGTATGCTCTCTATTTTATTTAAGGACACACTTGCAATAAAAAACAATTGTTTAATGTACCGTAAGATTTTTTTAAATAAAGCCAAAAATGCAATTTTTTGTTGTCCCCTTTATTTAGAAAAGTACTGAAATAGATTTTGGTATCGGGACAACACTAATCCAGTTGCTGTATTGGCATTTAATATCACAAATTATTGCTCAATTAGTTGTTAATCCATTTATTCATTAACAAATAATTTTGCAACAAAATGAACGTGCACATCAATTCTGTTCAATAATAAAATAAAGTTGGAATGAAACAAAAAAAGTGCACAACAATAATACAACTATGGTGTTGGCCCTGCGATGAGGTGGCGACTTGTCCAGGGTGTACCCTGCCTTTCGCCCGAATGCAGCTGAGATAGGCTCCAGCACCCCCGCAAACCCCCAAAGGGACAAGCGGTAGAAAAATGGATGTTTTTTTAAACGTGACCAGTTATTGCTTGGAGCGTCCATGCCACTTCCGCCTCAAAGGCACCCCCTCGTGGTCAGGTGCGCTCAGCAGCCACGGCGCCAGCTCGGACTTCTCCGTGTTCTTCCCGAGACTCTTCCACGTCCTGGCCCGCAGCGAGAGAGGCTTGACCCGGTGGGGGTCGGCACAGTCTTCCCCCTGCTCTGGTTCTGAGCTGGACGAGTCCACCGCGTTTACGTCCTGCTGAAACTGCCTCTCGGACTTGGGTCCACCTTCTTTGCGTCCATAGCTTTTCTTCTTGATGGCCGCCATTAAACGGGCTCTGCTGCGGCTGTCGTCGTCATCACAGGCGGGCTTCTCGTCTTTTCCCGGGTGGAAAGTGTTCTGCTGCCACGCCATGAAGTCAGTCAAACTTCCCTTCAAGCGCGCGGCGAACTGCGGGTGAGTCATGGCGGCCTGGAGGCGGACCTCCGCCACTTCCTGCTTCATCTTCTCGTAGACGGTCTGGACGTTGGTGACCTCCGCCAGGAAGTCCTCGGTGAGGAGCTCCATCACCGCGGTGGTCCTCGCCAGCATCTCCCTGCACAGTGTCTTGCTCTGCCGCTTGGACTTCTGGAAGGTGAGCAAAATCGGCATGGCGGTGTAGTGGAAGGCCTTGGAGGAGACCAGGGACCGGAAGACGTAGACCACGTCCAGGTGACCGCAGACCGCCAACTTCTGCAGGAAGCTCTGAATGTGGTCCCAATCCCCGAGGGCCAGGCGGATCGACACGGGCGGGACGGCGAGCTGCGTGTGGTAGAAGGCGTACATCAGGTAGAGACCCCCCACCCGGACGTGGAGGCAGTAGGGGGGCAGGAAGTACTTGACAGCCGTGGCCATGGCCGCCTTGCTGAACTTCCGCGTGTCGCTCATGCCGAGGACGCCGCGGAAGACGTCGGAGAAGCGCATGTCTCTCCAGACGGCCGAGAAGACGTCGAAGCGGATGGAGTCTTTCTGCTGGAAGCGGCCGAGGAGATCTTCCACGTCCTCCGTCAGAGGCTCGTAGAAGGTGTCCGCGGGTTTGGGAACCGCCGGAGGCATCGTGGACGAAATAGGATGACGTCTTTTTTGTTTTTTGTTTTTTTAAAGGAGTGGGCGGGGCCAATTAAGTCATGAATGCAGCCAATCAGGAACGAGATCATTGCTTTTGTGTTCAGGGCGAGCCAATTGAGCGATAACCCCGCAAATACGCTTCCTTCAAAATAAAATAAATGTCAAATTTACAAATTCTACCTGACATTTGAGGGACAAGCGGTAGGAAATGGATGGATTTGCATTTTTAAAAGTGGGAATATAAACAAAAGTCTCTAATCAAGATATTTACAGTTTTTGTCAGTGGTGGCATTATTATTTACATTTTATTGTTTGTATGTGATATCTTTTTCACACGTCCCAAGAACTAGCTTATGTAGCCGAGGATTGGACCGCCAAGCTCAGTCCAGCTCACACTGCACCCGACCTCTATGACCCCTGCTATGGGTGGTGAGCCCATTGGAGGGGGGACCCACGTTACCTCTTCGGGCTGTGCCCGGCCGGGCCCCATGGGGACAGGCCCGGCCACCAGGCGCTCGCCATCGTGCCCCACCTCCGGGCCTGGCTCCAGAGGGGGGCCCCGGTGACCCGCGTCCGGGCGAGGGAAATCTGGGTCCTTGGTTTTTTTATTTTTCATGGAGGTCTTCGAGCTGCTCTTTGTCTGATCCCTCACCTAGGACCTGTTTGTCTTGGGAGACCAACCTTTTTGTAACTGCGGACCGGTCAACGCTTGAAAATTTGCCCCACAGACGGGGTTGTTTTTTTTTCGGTCATAAAAAAATAAAATCACGTATGAGTGTGAGTGTCAGTGAGTGTGAGTGTGAATGACTGCATACTTGCCAACCCTCCCAAATTTTCCGGGAGACTCCCGAAATTCAGCACCTCTCCCGAAAACTTCCCGGGACAAATATTCTCCCGAAAATCTCCCGATTTCAGCTACATGCGGACCTGAGTGAGGACAGCCTGAGTGAGGAAAGCCTTTTTTCACGTCCGCTTTCCCACGATATAAACAGCGTGCCTGCCCAATCACGTTATTCCATACGTACCCATGTACGAGCTGCGCACCGACGGGCCGCCGACAGTGTTGTTGACGTAGGGCATCTCAAGGCGTTTGCCCAGCTCATGGAGCCATCCTTGGGGAAGAGACGGGAGGACAACAGGGTGACAAGAACTAAATCATCCAGACTACAGATAAATTGTATTATTATGTTTATCTTACCTAAAAATAAATATATTTATTAATTAAAAAAAAACAAAAAACTAAATACATTTTAACTATATTTTGCTAAAAACATCAACATTAATTGTATTTTTATTTGTATCTTTTCTGACTCCTTATTACATCCAGCCATAGAATTATACATTAAAATAAACATATTTGAAATAATTAATTTTAAATGATCATAATAATTCATTTAAAATGACCATATTTAATTATTAAAATAATTGCTTGTTTATCAACAACTTTAGCATTTTATTCATTAAATTTCTCTCAGAAGCCAAGTTATGTTATATTCCTTGAGATTTATTTATGCAAGTTTGAAGTATCAATTATCTAAACACAGTTTTGTTTGCATATTTTCAGGATAAATATATATATATATATATATATATATATATATATATATATATATATATATATATATATATATATATATATATATATATATATATATATATATATATGAAATACTTGACTTGGTGAATTCTAGCTGTAAATATACTCCTCCCCTCTTAACCACGCCCCCAACCACGCCCCCCGCCCCCAATTATTGTGCGGCCCGGTACCAATCGATCCACAGACCGGGTGGTTGGGGACCACTGTTTTAACGTACAGTTCAAATTATTTTTTAAAGGCACAAAAAACAGGTCGTGTATTGAGAAACTTACATTTATGAATATAAAACTTAGCCAATAGTTTTTATTATTGTGCTTTGCAATAGTGAGGAAACGCGGTGACGTCACACTTCCGGTTGACGCAATTGACGCGGCCCCTTTGAATTCCGTTTCCACCTGTCAATCATCCTCATCCCCGGCTGTCGCCAATCACTGTTGTTGCTGTGCTCGGTTTGGCGTTTTTATGACCAACTTTATCCAACTAGGAACAAACACCCTCTTCATCTTTTATTTAGACCCTTTGTCAGCCGTAAGTCAACATTTTCCTTCATTATATGTTAAATGGCGGCAGCGTCAATCCAAAGTCAATATAATGCTACATGCTAGCTTAACTTTCGTATTTATACCCTAAATGAGGGTCTGATTTACGGTTACGTTATAGCCGAACATTTTACCAAGATGTATAAAGTTGAAAGAACCTCCAAGTTTTCTTTTTAGTTGGTCCATTTTGTTGTTAGAGTCTTCCTGCAAATGACTCTGATTTGGCATTGCAGTTTGTAATTGTCCTCAAACAAATAAAAGCACAAACCTGTTGCTTCAACATGAAAGTGATAGCTTGATTAAAACTTGGTTTAATGCCAGGAATTGGGAATTTTGACATTACATTGAATAGCTAATGAGATGAGTATGTATCAAGTGATGTACCGGTATATAATAGATTTGATTTATTGAATGCATGTTTATTTTTGATACTGCTCTGTGAAATGTGGCCATAATTGTGTAATGTACCTAAACTTAGACAAACTTTATTGATTCACTAGGGAAATTGTTCCACACAGTAGCTCAGTTACAAAGGATGGAAAGGGTAATGCAGGTATAAAGTAGACTAAAAATGTACCATAGTAGCTATATAAAATATAACATATGTAATATTTACATATTATATATACAGTATATAGTCCATCCATCAATTTTCTACCGCTTGTCCCATTCGGGGTCGCGGGACGTGCTGGAGCCTATCTCAGCTGCATTCGGGCGGAAGGCGGGGTACACCCTGGACAAGTCGCCACCTCATCACAGGGCCAACACAGACAGACAACATTCACACTCACATTTACACACTAGGGTCAATTTAGTGTTGCCAATCAACCTATCCCCAGGTGCATGTTTTTGGAGGTGGGAGGAAGCCGGAGTACCCTGAGGGAACCCACACAGTCACGGGGAGAACATGCAAACTCCACGCAGAAAGATCCAGAGTGCAGGATCAAACCCAGGACTTTCGTATTGTGATGCAGACGCACTAACTCTGCCACCGTGCTGCCCCATTTACCATCATTCAAATATTACGTAAAGAAAAAACCCTTTGAATGAGAAGGTGTCCAAACTTTTGGCCTGTACTGTGTATGTATATATGTGTTTTTCGGCAGTCAGCTTCAGAGGTGGGAACTGTAACTTTGATAATTTAGTTTCCTGTCGTTGAATATGCTAACCTAGCATGATGTATGTAGCTATTTGGTCAGTGTAATCTTAGCATGTCGCTCATGTAGCAATGCTAGTGTTGCTAACTTTTGTGTCCTCCTTAATGTTACGTTGTTGTAATGCCGCTTCAAATAATGCGTGTACACTACTACACTGCAGATTTATTATATATTTTTAAAGCATATTCTATATATTGTTTATGTAGATCCTAATTTAAGTGTTAAATTAAGTCTTATGTATGTCAAATCAAATCAACTTTATTTATAAAGCACATTTAAAAATGTACCACAGGGGTAGCCAAAGTGCTGTACAATGGGCAGGTTAAAAGATAACACAAGAGAAACGAGCAAGCACAACACAACACAAACAGTGCACGTCTTATGTGTTTACAGTACCAAATTTGTCTTACTTTTTTAAAAAATAATTTTATGGCGATATTTACCAAGCGGAACTTCCGTTTCATCGACACACCTGCTATTCTTGGAGCTACTGCCTCTTAACTGCGACAATCAAAAGTTAACCAACTTTTGGCAGACCACTTCTATTGTTCATCTTTGACACCTGCCTCATCAATAAAACATTTTCACTGTGACAAAAGTGATATCAAAACACGAGATGCGAGACGTACGGGACTTGATGCGCCACCGAAGGCTAACAAGATTGCTAACAGCTATCAGCAGCTAATTGGAGATGCACTTCATCTTCGACATAATTTCCTCCACATGACATTGGTGAGCCTTTGACGTGAGTAACGCTAACAACAAAGCTAATGGTCGAAACATAGGTGTTATGTCATGTTTAGAGACCTTTATGTTAAATCTAATTTAGAATGGCAATCATTTTTTTATGCTTTAGCTATGAACATATTTGATTTAATGATAATTGTCCTATTTAGCGTGAATTTGGTTGCTATGGTCGGGCCTAGAACAAGTTAACCGCGACAAACAAGGACCACCTGTATGGCGTTTATTAATTTGGACAAGTGCAGAGTTACAGTGTAATAGTAAAAAGTGCAAAAAGTACTCTATAGCGCTTCTTGGAGACACACAGCTCATTAGCATTCAAGCTAATGACTTCTAAACTGTCTAAAGGCCTACTGAAACCCACTACTACCGACCATGCAGTCTGATAGTTTATATATCAATGATGAAATCTTAACATTGAAACACATGCCAATACGGCCGGGTTAACTTATAAAGTGCAATTTTAAAATTCCCGCCACACTTCCGGTTGAAAAACTCCTTTGGATATGATTTATGCGCGTGACGTCACAAAATCCACGGAAGTGGTTGTACCCCATCGACCCGATACAAAAACCTCTTGTTTTCTTCGACAAAATTCCACAGTATTCTGGACATCTGTGTTGGTGAATCTTTTGCAATTTGTTTAATGAACAATGGAGGCTGCAAAGAAGAACGTTGTAGGTGGGATCGATCGATGTATTAGCGGCTAAGTACAATAATTAAATTAAAGTTAAAGTACCAATGATTGTCACACACACACTAGGTGTGGTGAAATTTGTCCTCTGCATTTGACCCATCCCCTTGATCACCCCCTGGGAGGTGAGGGGAGCAGTGGGCAGCAGCGTAGCCGCGCCCGGGAGTCATTTTTGGTGATTTAACCCCCAA
Organism: Entelurus aequoreus; assembly: GCF_033978785.1. Lineage (NCBI taxonomy): Eukaryota > Metazoa > Chordata > Actinopteri > Syngnathiformes > Syngnathidae > Entelurus > Entelurus aequoreus. The sequence continues at coordinate 26,589,326 of NC_084758.1, forward strand.
TTCCAATTACTTACAGCAACACAAGGACTACTTACTACGCCTTGCCGATGCTTGCCGCCAAACCCACGGATGAAGTCCTTCGTCGCGCCGTCGATCGCTGGAACGCAGGTGAGCACGGCAGTTGATGGGAAGATGAGGGCTGGCTGGTGTAGGTGGAGCGCTAATGTTTTTATCATAGTTCTGTGAGGTCCGGTTGTTAAGTTGCTAAATTAGCCTTAGCGTCGTTAGCAACAGCATTGTTAAGCCTTACCAGGCTGAGAATTTTTAACCGTGTAGTTACATGTACATGGTTTAATAGTATTGTTGATCTTCTGTCTATCCTTCCAGTCAGGGGTTTATTTGTTTTGTTTCTATCTTCATTTGAGAACGATGCTATCACGTTAGCTCAGTAGCTAAGTGTGTCACCGATGTATTGTCGTGGAGATAAAAGTCACTTTAAATGTCCATCCTAAGTTACGGTCAGAGCGAAAAAAGATACGTCCATCACTGCCTCTCTAGTCCTTCACTGTAATGTTCCTCATCTACAAATCTTTCATCCTCGCTCAAATTAATGGGGTAATCGTCGCTTTGTCACTCCGAATCTCTCGCTCCATTGTAAACAACGGGGAATTGTGAGGAATACTAGCTCCTGTGACATCACGCTACTTCCGGTACAGGCAAGGCTTTTTTTTATCAGCGAGCAAAAGTTGCGAACTTTATCGTCGATTTTCTCCACTAAATCCTTTCAGCAAAAATATGGCAATATCGCGAAATGATCAAGTATGACACATAGAATGGATCTGCTATTCCCGTTTAAATAAAAAAAATTCATTTCAGTAGGCCTTTAAATCTAGCATTTTGGTCAACACACTTTCAATACAGTTGTCGGATACATATTTAACATGAGAGAAAAGTAGTAATGCTTCTATTTATACTTGTGAATCTTTGGGCACCGCACGATTCGATTCGATTTGTTAGGGGTGACAAATCGATTCCGAATCGATTCTCGATTCAAAATGAATACTTTTTGGTGCCGGTTCTATGATTAACTACATAAAATAGATACAAAATAGCGCTAATCAATGTATATATTACTTAAAATAAAACTGGTTTTGTTTAATAAAACTCTACCCAAACATTTTTAAAGTTAAATACAAATAAGGCAACACTTCTCTTTTGTAAAGTAAATCTGTACAGCAGATATGATCATCTCCATCAACGATATGATTTGCCTGAGTGGCTAAACGGGACAGATTAAATTAAATAGATTATTTATTTATTTTAATCCCAAAAAAGGGACAAGCGGTAGAAAATGGATTGATGGATGGATTAGGAATTGTTACAAATTAGAATCGCGATTCATTTGAAAATATTTTTTTGACACCCCTACTTAAAATAGTTTCTCTTTACACTTGTGTGCCAGTGGAGTCGACTAACCTTCTGTAAATGTCCAGTTTTTAATGTTGGTAATGTAAAAACAAAACAACAAAAAAGTGCAGTAATTTAATGGGTTTATATCCACAGTTTGACTCTGGAACAGACGACATACATTGCATTATTTTCTTTGAGTAAAAATACTGTCATGTCATTTATCGGTGTTTATTACTAATACAGAGAAAATTACTTCATGTTAGGTGTTTTTTAAAAACAGCTGAGGTCACCATAGTTTATTTTAGATTAAATCAATAATTAGCGTAGCCTAGTCTATCTTAGTTTAGGATAACAATTAATCTAGCCTAGTTTGTCCTAGTTTAGCGTGCAATTAGCCTACAGTAGTTTATCTTGGTTTATTCAATAAGGTTCAAATTATATCTTCCGATTTACTTTTCAGTTTCTTATATTCTAACAAGATTTCAGTACGGAATATTTTACAATTTATACTATACCGACATCTTGTCTGTCTAGAAGAAACTGAAAAGTATTATCTTAGTTTTGCCTACTAGCCTAGCCTAGTTTATCTTAGTTTAGCCTAATTATTAGCCAAACCAATCTTAGTTTGGCCTAACTATTAGCTTAGCATAGCTTATCTATTATTAAGTATTAGCTTAGCCTAGCCCAGGGGTGCTCAATACGTCGATCGCGATCTACCAGTCGATCGCAAAGGTAGTATTGGTAGATCGCATTACATTAAAAAAAAAAAAAATTTGCATTACATTAAAAATAAAAAATTGACGCCAGCCTATCATCCATCCCGTCTTTTGATTGATGAACAGGGCAGCCAGTCAGATGACATCTGCGTTTTTCTGACACTTAGGTCACTGCGCATGCGCAAACAACGGCGCTCAGTGCAGCAAAACTAACAAGCTTGTCAGCGAGGTTACCGCCAATTTTCAGCCCTCGGTTTTTTCTCTTAAGGGTATAAAAATGAGTGGGGGAGCTGGACCAAAAACTTATCACTTTCATACGGAATGGGAGGAGGACTTTTTTTTCACACGCAACAAACTTCAAAAGCGAAAGTCGCCACCGAAGCATCGTTCCGGGTGAGTCACATCATCGTTAATAACAAGAAGTCCTTCCAAGACGGAGAGATGGTAAAGGAGGCATTCGTTGAAGCAGCTGACTCATTGTTCCGAGACTTTAAAAATAAGGCAGAAATATTATCTTCGATCAAAGCTCTCCAGCTGTCAAGATGTACAGTTACACGGCGCTGTGAAGCCATGGCTGAGGATTTAACCCAGCAACTTTGGACGGACGTCGGAGATTGCGAGTGTTTCTCACTGCAGTTGGACGAATCTACGGACGTGAGTGTCACAGCCCAGATGTGCATTTTCATTCGTATGGTGTTTAGTGATATCACTACAAAAGAAGAGCTATTAACAGTATTGCCCATGAAAGAACAGACGCGAGGAGAGGACATATTTCAGTCGTTTAAAAACTTTATGGAGAAAACTCAGCTCCTAGTGTACAAATTTTTGTATTATCATTAAACACCTTTAATTTATTAACAATATTAACTATATGTGTTAAACATGCTTGCATTATCATTAAACACTTTTAACTTATTAACAAAAACATATATTTCATGAATAAGTAGATATAAATTATACATATGAATGAGGTAGATCCCCACGACTTGATCAATTGAAAAGTAGCTTGCCTGCAGAAAAAGTGTGAGCACCCCTGGCCTAGCCTATTTGAGCTTAGTGTAACTATTAGCCTAGCCTAGCCTGTTTTAGCTTAGCCATGCTATTCACCTAGCCTATCTTATCTTAGTTTACCGAAATCTTGTCTGGCTAGAAACAACTGAAAATTAGAATCTTAGATTCGCCTGATTATTAGCCTAGCCTGTCTTAGTTTAGCCTAACTTTTAGCTTAGTTTACCTTAGTTTTTCTTAACTATCTTTAAGTTAAGATTATTTATTCTTAACTGTTAGCATAGCCTATAGCTTAGTTTCTTAGATTTGCTTCAATATTACCCTGGCCTATCTTAGCTTAGTCTAGGCTAATAGTGTGACTATCTAAACTTATTTTTCTCAAAGAGGTTAATTGATGTATTTTAATTTTTTGTCACTTTTTAGTTTCTTTTAGTCAGACAAGATTTCAATAAAATATATGGAATATTTCATCTTTACCTACACCAAAATCTTGCCTGACTATAGAAAGTGAAGTGTTATCTTTGTTTAGCCTAATTATTAGCCTATCCTGTCTTAGTTTGGCCTAATCATTTGCTTATCCTATCTTAGTTTAGCCTTAATATTAGCTACGCCGAGCTTAAATTTAGCCTCATTAGCATAGTCTAGCATATATTCGTTTTTCCTTATTAGCCTAGCCTATCTTAGTTTAGCCCAACTATTAGCCTAGCCTAGTCTATCCTAGCCTATCTTTGTTTAGCCTATTTATTAGCCCAGCCTACCTTGGTTTAGCCTAACCATTAGCCTAGCCTACCTTAGCTTAGCCTAAAAGGCCATACACAGTGTTTAGTCGTATCGGTTAGTTTGTTATTGCCAGTTTTGTATTAAAAATTGTTGGACAAAAAAGGCTGTGTACCACTGGATGTATTTTATATGGAATACAGAGCAGTGGTTCAAGTACTGAATAAATGCCAACTTTATACTGTATGAACATTTTGCTAATAATTTATACTTACCAAACAGTATAGTAGGTGTGACTGAAATACGAAAAATAGTTTTATTGTGCCAATTCAAAATGCTGCCTAGCAACAAGTGGCCAGCATTCATGTGACTTAACCAGGAAGAACAATTCAACATTTTTTTGTTTTATTTGTGAAATGTTGTACTAGAAACAATCCTGAATGAGTTGTGTTGGCAGTACTTTTATTACTCTTAACTTTGTTTTTTGCTATTGTTTCTTTAATATTAATATTCTTCAATTTAGAAAGTCTTAAATGTATTAATCATGTTTTAAAATATGTTAGTTTAGGTTCAACTACAGAATGAGGTTTTAAAAAAGCCAACCGTACATTTGTGTTTGTAGACGGATAGAGCGCTTATGGTTTATGTGACTATTAATATTTGTATATTTTCTATTCTATTCTATTTCCTTAAGAATAGTTTATTGTGATTTAGTGCCTGGTACGGCCTTCTTGAAAGCTCAAAACACGCATCACACGTGCAAACACACATTCTTCTAGTTGTTACCTTCTTGATACCTGAGAAAAATGCCTGCCTCTTTAGGACCACCCTTTCTAGATATATAAAGATGTGCATTTACAACATTAATAATATATACATAGTATTTAAATATAAAATAGCTTGTTGTGAAAAATTATTTGGAATTTCACAAGAAAAAGGTCACAATTTCACAAGGCAAACTTAGAATTTTGGCAGTATTATAATAAAAGTCGTAATTTTACTCAACGCAAGTCAAAATTTTACAAGAAAAAAGTTGGAATTTTATGCAATAACAATCGCAATTTTACAAGAAAAACTTTTATGAAGAGTCGACAAGTCACAATTTTAAAAGAAAAATGTAAAATGTTGGCAATATAATTATAATAATTATCTGAATTTTATTTGGCAAAATTATGACAAAAGTCATAAATTTACTCAAAAAATGTCACTGTTTTACAAGAACAAAAAAAATGGCAATATTGTGATACAAGTCAGAACTTAATATGACAAATGTCACCATTTTGCATTAAAACATAATAATTTTACATAAAGTAATAACTTTACGAGAAAATATTGCAATATTACTGAAACAGAGAGAATATGAGAAATTGTTCCGAATTTTATAGGGAAAAAAGTCGACACATTGTGAGAAAAACACTGCTTTTAGTTATTTTTGAATTTTTTGTTTGTAATTGGTTTGTAATCTTCATTATTTACTTCAAGTTATTACAGTATGTCTCTATATACATACACTACCGTTCAAAAGTTTGGGGTCACCCAAACAATTTTGTGGAATAGCCTTAATTTCTAAGAACAAGAATAGACTGTCGAGTTTCCGATGAAAGTTCTCTTTTTCTGGCCATTTTGAGCGTTTAATTGACCCCACAAATGTGATGCTCCAGAAACTTAATCTGCTCAAAGGAAGGTCAGTTTTGTAGCTTCTATAACAAGCTAAACTGTTTTCAGATGTGTGAACATGATTGCACAAGGGTTTTCTAATCATCAATTAGCCTTCTGAGCCAATGAGCAAACACATTGTACCATTAGAACACTGGAGTGATAGTTGCTGGAAATGGGTCTCTATACACCTATGTAGATATTGCACCAAAAACCAGACATTTGCAGCTAGAATAGTCATTTACCACATGAGCAATGTATAGAGTGTATTTCTTTAAAGTTAAGACTAGTTTAAAGTTATCTTTATTGAAAAGTACAGTGCTTTTCCTTCAAAAATAAGGACATTTCAATGTGACCCCAAACTTTTGAACGGTAGTGTATATATTTTTATTTTTTTTATAAATTGTGGCCAAAGGGGGTGCATTTCAATTTCTTACACACACTGGTTATTACATATGTTGACCAGAGGGGGAGCACTTCAAATTTTTACACACACTTGTTATGTGATATGTTGCCCAGAGGGGGAGCACTTTTAAAACCGATACACAGTCAATTTGAAAAATCCCTCCTTTTTGGGACCACCCTCATTTTGATAGATTTCACCACCAGGGGTGCAAATGAGACATTCTCTATTAGATGCAATGGTTTTCTGTATTGGGACCATGACTTATGTCCTAACTTGTTCACACCTCCTCATATGGAAGCTACTTTTCCTTGTTGTCTCAAGAAGGGTAGACATACAAGAACACACACACACACACGCACACAGTCCACTTCAATCAATCAATCAATGTTTATTTATATAGCCCTAAATCACTAGTGTCTCAAAGGGCTGTACAAGCCACAACGACATCCTCGGTGTCGAGTGGGTCTGATATAATATTGTGAAAGTCCAACACATCAGCGAAAGTCCAGTCCATGGTGGGGCCAGCGGGAACCATCCCGAGTGGAGACGGGTCAGCAGCGTAGAGATGTCCCCATCTGATGGACAGGCTAGCGGTCCACCCCGGAGCAGAGTAGAAAAGAAAAGAAAAGAAACGGCAGATCAACTGGTCTAAAAAGGGAGTCTATTTAAAGGCTAGAGTATACAAATGAGTTTTAAGATGAGACTTAAATGCTTCTACTGAGGTAGCATCTCTAACTTTTACCGGGAGGGCATTCCATAGTATTGGAGCCCGAATAGAAAACGCTCTATAGCCCGCAGACTTTTTTTGGGCTCTGGGAATCACTAATAAGCCGGAGTTCTTTGAACGCAGATTTCTTGCCGGGACATATGGTACAATACAATCGTCAAGGTAGGCAGGAGCTTGACCGTGTAGTATTTTATACGTAAGTAGTAAAACCTTAAAGTCGCATCTTAGGTACACAGGAAGCCAGTGCAAGTGAGCCAGTATAGGCGTAATATGATCAAACTTTCTTGTTTTTGTCAAAAGTCTAGCAGCCGCATTTTGTACCATCTGTAATCTTTTAATGCTAGACATAGGGAGGCCCGAAAATAATACGTTACAGTAATCGAGACGAGATGTAACGAACGCATGGATAATGATCTCAGCATCGCTTGTGGACAAAATGGAACGAATTTTAGCGATATTACGGAGATGAAAGAAGGCCGTTTTAGTAACACTCTTAATGTGTGACTCAAACGAGAGAGTTGGGTCGAAGATAATACCCAGATTCTTTACCGAGTCGCCTTGTTTAATTGTTTGGTTGTCAAATGTTAAGGTGGTATTATTAAATAGATGTTGGTGTTGAGCAGGACCGATAATCAGCATTTCCGTTTTCTTAGCGTTGAGTTGCAAAAAGTTAGCGGACATCCATTGTTTAATTTCATTAAGACACGCCTCCAGCTGACTACAATCCGGCGTGTTGGTCAGCTTTAGGGGCATGTAGAGTTGGGTGTCATCAGCATAACAGTGAAAGCTAACACCGTATTTGCGTATAATGTCACCTAGCGGCAGCATGTAAATACTAAAGAGTGCAGGGCCAAGAACTGAACCCTGGGGAACTCCGCACGTTACCTTAACATAGTCCGAGGTCACATTGTTATGGGAGACACACTGCATCCTGTCAGTAAGATAAGAGTTAAACCAAGACAAGGCTAAGTCTGACATCCCGATACGCGTTTTGATACGCTCTAATAAAATATTATGATCAACAGTATCGAAAGCGGCGCTAAGATCAAGAAGCAGCAACATAGATGAAGCATCAGAATCCATCGTCAGCAATAGATCATTAGTCATTTTTGCGAGGGCTGTCTCCGTAGAGTGATTTGCCCTGAAACCGGATTGAAAAGGTTCACAGAGATTGTTAGTCACTAAGTGTTCATTTAGCTGCTGTGCGACAATTTTTTCGAGAATTTTCGAGATAAACGGTAGGTGGGACACCGGCCGGTAGTTCACCATGAGGTCAGGATCGAGGTTAGGTCTTTTGAGTAGAGGATGAATAACCGCTTTTTTGAATGCTAGAGGAACAGTACCAGAGGAAAGTGATAGGTTTATAATATTTAACACTGATGGACCTAATAAAACAAAAAGCTCCTTGATAAGTTTCCCAGGAATTGGGTCAAGTAAACATGTTGTTTGTTTTGTCCCATTTACACATTTTAACAATTCCTCCAATGTTATTTCATCAAAGAGAGAGAAACTATTTTGGAGGGCAATGTCCGTCGTATATACAGTCATATTTGTGTTAATAGAACCCAGTTGTGGCTGGGATGCATTGTCTTTAATCTCTTTTCTGATGAGTTCAATTTTCTTATTAAAGAAATTCATAAAGTCATCTGCTGAGTGGGTGGAGCTACTGGGAGGAGTCCCTTGTTGGGTTAGCGATGCTACTGTACTAAACAAAAATTTAGGATCATTTTTGTTGAGGTGGATGAGATTTGAGTAATATTTAGCTTTAGCTGAGGTAAGCATGCGTTTATAAGTTATTAAACTATCACTCCATGCTTGATGGAAAACCTCAAGTTTAGTCGCACGCCATTTGCGTTCCAGCTTTCTACATGATAATTTCTGGGCTTTAGTTTCTTCTGTAAACCATGGGGTACGCCTTTTAGGGGCCCTTTTTAGCTTTAGCGGTGCTACAATATCAATGGTGTCGCGCAGGGCGTCGTTAAAGTTGTTAGTGAGGTTATCAATAGAGCCCACATAATTTGGGAAAGGTGCCATTACTGAAGGCAGTAGGTCAGTAAGAGTCGTCGTTGTGGCAGTATTAATGTTGCGGCTGCTATAGTAGTTATTATTATTATTATTAGTTTGTTGACAATGAGTCCGAACTTCGAATTTTATAAGGTAATGATCGGACATTACTTTAGTGTACGGGAGTATCGTAACTTTAGAGGTGGTGACACCCCTGACAAGCACTAGATCTATCGTATTACCGTTGCGATGCGTGGGTTCATTTATTATTTGTGTAAGACCACAGCTATCAATTATAGTCTGGAGCGCCACGCATGGAGGGTCCGATGGGGTATTCATATGGATGTTAAAGTCTCCCATTATGATTATATTGTCGGCGTGCGTCACTAGATCAGCAACGAACTCTGAAAATTCATTGATAAAGTCCGAATAGGGCCCAGGGGGGCGGTAGATGACAGCCAGGTGGAGAGGCAGCGGTGTGACAAACCTCATAGTGAGCACCTCAAACGAGTTATATTTATTATTTAGGTCCGAGGTAAGGCTAAAGTTTTTGTTGTATATTAGTGCAACACCCCCACCCCTTTTAATGGGGCGGGCAATATGCGTTCCCGCATAGCCAGGAGGAGACGCCTCACCCAGCGCAAAAAATTCGTCTGGTTTGAGCCAGGTCTCGGCTAAACCAACGACATCAAGATTGTTGTCTCTGATGACTTCATTAACTAATAACGTTTTGGAAGACAATGACCTTATGTTTAAAAAGCCCATATTATAGGTAGTGGGCTGTTTTGAGGAGTTTTTGTTGAAAGTATCCGTAGTAGCAATATTAATAATGTTACGTTTATTATGCATAGTGCACTTTAAATAATTTCGACCATATCTAGGAATTGATATGACAGGAATTTTTAGATTGTTTGCCACCTCAGTAAAATGCATGTCCACCTCTGACGCAGAAAAAACATTATGTGAGTTGTATATTATTCTAGAAGAATTGCTATGTGTGCAGGGATTATCCCGCCTGGCGCTGGCTAGTTCTAGCTTAACAGACTCCTTATTAGCGCTTCTTTGTGGATTAGCATTTAGCTTTTTCGTTAGCCCCGCTAACAACAAAGCATTTAGCTTTGTTGTTAGCCCCGCCCGACACCCCCGCTTCTTCTTCCGAGCGCACCGCTTACGTCTCTTTCGCTTCCCATTGTTTAGCATGTTTACATATGTGGTCATAGTCCAAATAAATAAATAACTACACCCAATGACTTGCGGCACCACCCAGTTTCAAATAATGATAAAAAAAAAAAAAAAGTTTTAATACATGTGTCATGCCGTAAAACATCTTAAACTTTCCCCCCACTTATGTTGTTAACCCTTAAAGCGCTGTTCACAATCTTTACGCGCATGCATCGAGGACGCTAACTTTCCAAGGTGTTTCAGGAATTATATCTTACAGCTTTTAGTACATAACGACGTGAACTACACTCATGCGTAATCCGCGCATTAGCTTTGTGTTGGTAGCGATTTGCATAGCGAACGTTAGCTATGCAAAGAAAGTACATTCTATCATAACGTGTATGCAAATTGCAAGTGACAAATTCCACTGACAAAAAAAGCTATTTTTGTTTAATATAATTAGTAATTGTGAAAAATAGAGACAATTAAAATGTAAATATTTGTGTATATGTAATATATATATCTTAGTTGAGCCTAACAATTAGCATAGCCTAGTTTATCTTAGATCAGGGGTGCTCATTACGTCGATCGCGAGCTCCCGGTCGATCACGGAGGGTGTGTCAGTCGATCGCCAGCCAGGCATTAAAAAAATAGTCCTCAAAATGAGCGATCATAAATCTTCACTATGACGTCACTTTCGTCACTTGATTGACATTTACGGCACCCGAGGGTCTTCTGAGATGACGCTGGCTGCTGCCAGCTCATTATTAAGAAAAAATTACAGACAGGAAGGCGAGAAACACTTTTTATTTCAACAGACTCTGGCGCCGTACCTGTCGTCAAAACTCCAAAGACCGACCGCACAGTTGCACAATAAAAGCGCTGCTTCATCCTGCCTGCACTAACAACATAAGAGTCTCAGAAAGCTGCCGTGCACAAGCTAGCAAGCTACGGAGTTTGCCGCCAATGTATTTCTTGTAAAGTGTGCACTGTATACAAAGAGTATGGAAGCTGGACAAATAAAATGCCAAAAACCAACCACTTTCATGTGGTATTGGACAGAAAAGAGGACTTTTTTCTCCTCCATTTGAAAATGCGGACGTTATCAGCACCACTGTCTGATTCCTGTCAAAGCAAGTCATCAGAATCAGGTAATACACCAATTTATATTCTTGTCTTCATGAAAGAAAGGAATCTGTATGTGTTAAACATGCTTGCATTATCTTTAAACATCTTTAACTTGTTAACAATATTAACTATATGTGTTAAACATGCCTGTATTATCTTTAAACACCTTTAACTTGTCAACAATCAAATCAACTTTATTTATAAAGCACATTTAAAATGTACCACAGGGGTAGCCAAAGTGCTGTACAATGGGCAGGTTAAAAGATAATACGAGTACCGACACAACACAACACAAACAGAATACGATAAAAAATAAATAAATAAAACATAAAAACAGGTTCACAGCAGGTGAATTATGGGGCGCCATTGCAGATATTAACTATATGTGTTAAACATGCTTGCATTATCTTTAAACACCTTTAACCTGTTAACAATATTAACTATATGTATTAAACATTCTTGTATTATCATTAAACACCTTTAATTTATTAACTATATGTGTTAAACATGCTTGCATTTTCTTCCATTTTCAGGGTTTGTCGGGACTCCTGATGACGTTTTGACACATCTCCTACAACTACAGCACCAGAATTGTGCTGCTGAAGCAAGTCCGTTTTTAAAATTTTTTGTAAGGGTCCCTCCTTACGACATTTTAGCAAAACATTTTTTTCGTAAAATATGCATTTTCTTCCATTTTCAGGTTTTCTCCTGATGACGTTTTGAGACATCGTTTTTGAGACAATTGTATTGTGAGGCAGCACGGTGGAAGAGGGGTTAGTACAACTGCCTCACAATACGAAGGTCCTGAGTAGTCGTGAGTTCAATCCCGGCCTCGGGATCTTTCTGTGTGGAGTTTGCATGTTCTCCCCGTGACTGCCTGGGTTCCCTCCGGGTACTCCGGCTTCCTCCCACCTCCAAAGACATGCACCTGGGGATAAGTTGATTGGCAACACTAAATTGACCCTAGTGTGTGAATGTGAGTGTGAATGTTGTCTGTCTATCTGTGTTGGCCCTGCGATGAGGTGGCGACTTGTCCAGGGTGTACCCCGCCTTCCGCCCGATTGTAGCTGAGATAGGCTCCAGCGCCCCCCGCAACCGCGAAGGGAATAAGCGGTAGAAAATGGATGGATGGATGTTAGGGTCCCCCCTTACGACATTTTAGAATTTTTTTTTTTTCGTAAAATATGCATTTTCTTCCATTTTCAGGTTTTGTCGGGACTCCTGAAGACGTTTTGAGACATCTACAACTACAGCACCAGAATTGTGCTTCTGAAGCAAGTCCGTTTTTTTGAGTTTTTTGTAAGGGTCCCCCCTTACGACATTTTAGCAAAACATTTTTTTTGTAAAATATGCATTTTCTTCCTTTTTCAGGTTTTCTCGGGACTCCTGATGACGTTTTGAGACATCTCCTACAAATCCAGCACCAGAATTGTGCTGCTGAAGCAAGTCCGTTTTTTAGAATTTTTTGTAAGGGTCCCCCCTTTACGACATTGTAGCAAACATTTTTTTTGTAAAATATGGATTTTCTTCCATTTTCAGGTTTTCTCAGGACTCCTGATGACGTTTTGAGACATCTCCTACAACTCCAGCACCAGAATTGTGCTGCTGAAGCAAGTCTGTTTTTTTGAATTTTTTGTAAGGGTCCCCCCTTACGACATTTTAGCAAAACATTTTTTTCGTAAAATATGCATTTTCTTCCATTTTCAGATATCCTCGGGACTTCTGATGACGTTTTGAGACATCTCCTTCTATTACAGCACCAGAATTGTGCTGCTGAAGCAAGTCCGTTTTTTAGAATTTTTTGTAAGGGTCCCCCCTTACGACATTTTAGTAAAACATTTTTTTAGTAAAATATGCCTTTTCTTCCATTTTCAGGTTTTCTCGGGACTCCTGATGACGATTTGAGACATCTCCTACAACTACAGCACCAGAATTGTGCTGCTGAAGCAAGTCCGTTTTTTTGAATTTTTTGTAAGGGTCCCCCCTTACGACATTTTAGCAAAACATTTTTTTCGTAAAATATGCATTTCCTTCCATTTTCAGGTTTTCTCGGGACTCTTGATGATGTTTTGAGACATCTCCTTCCATTACAGCACCAGAATTGTGCTGCTGAAGCAAGTCCGTTTTTTTAAATTTTTTGTAAGGGTCCCCCCTTACGACATTTTAGCAAAACATTTTTTTCGTAAAATATGCATTTTCTTCCATTTTCAGGTTTTCTCTGGACTCCTAATGACGTTTTGAGACATCTCCTACAACTCCAGCACCAGAATTGTGCTGCTGAAGCAAGTCTGTTTTTTCCAATTTTTTGTAAGGGTCCCCCCTTACGACATTTTAGCAAAACATTTTTTTCGTAAAATATGCATTTCCTTCCATTTTCAGGTTTTCTCGGGACTCTTGATGACGTTTTGAGACATCTCCTTCCATTACAGCACCAGAATTGTGCTGCTGAAGCAAGTCCGTTTTTTAAAATTTTTTGTAAGGGTCCCCCCTTACGACATTTTAGCAAAACATTTTTTTCGTAAAATATGCATTTTCTTCCATTTTCAGGTTTTCTCTGGACTCCTAATGACGTTTTGAGACATCTCCTACAACTCCAGCACCAGAATTGTGCTGCTGAAGCAAGTCTGTTTTTTTGAATTTTTTGTAAGGGTCCCCCCTTACGACATTTTAGCAAAACATTTTTTTTGTAAAATCTGCATTTTCTTCCATTTGCAGATTTTCTCGGGACTCCTAATGAGGTTTTGAGACATCTCCTACAAATCCAGCACCAGAATTGTGCTGCTGAAGCAAGTCTGTTTTTTCCAATTTTTTGTAAGGGTGCCCCCTTACGACATTTTTGCAAATTTTTTTTTTCGTAAAATATGCATTTTCTTCCATTTTCAGGTTTAATCGGGACTCCTGATGACATTTTGAGACATCTCCTACAACTACAGCACCAGAATTGTGCTGCTGAAGCAAGTCCGTTTTTTTGAATTTTTTGTAAGGGTCCCCCCTTACGACATTTTAGCAAAACATTTTTTTCGTAAATAAAGCATTTTCTTCAATTTTCAGGTTTTCTCTGGACTCCTGATGACGTTTTGAGACATCTCCTACAACTACAGCACCAGAATTGCGCTGCTGAAGCAAGTCCGTTTTTTTGAATTTTTTGTAAGGGTCCCCCCTTACGACATTTTATTTAAACATTTTTTTCGTAAAATATGCATTTTCTTCCATTTTCAGGTTTTCTCGGGACTCCTGATGACGTTTTGAGACATCTCCTACAACTACAGCACCAGAATTGTGCTGCTGAAGCAAGTCCGTTTTTTTTAATTTTTTGTAAGGGTCCCCCCTTACAACATTTTAGCAAAACATTTTTTTCGTAAAATATGCATTTCCTTCCATTTTCAGGTTTTCTCGGGACTCTTGATGACGTTTTGAGACATCTCCTTCCATTACAGCACCAGAATTGTGCTGCTGAAGAAAGTCCGTTTTTTTGAATTTTTTGTAAGGGTCCCCCCTTACGACATTTTAGCAAAACATTTTTTTCGTAAAATATGCATTTCCTTCCATTTTCAGGTTTTCTCGGGACTCCTGATGACGTTTTGAGACATCTCCTTCCATTACAGCACCAGAATTGTGCTGCTGAAGCAAGTCCGTTTTTTTGAATTTTTTGTAAGGGTCCCCCCTTATGACATTTTAGCAAAACATTTTTTTCGTAAATAAAGCATTTTCTTCAATTTTCAGGTTTTCTCTGGACTCCTGATGACGTTTTGAGACATCTCCTACAACTACAGCACCAGAATTGCGCTGCTGAAGCAAGTCCGTTTTTTTAAATTTTTTGTAAGGGTCCCCCCTTACGACATTTGAGCAAAACATTTTTTTCGTAAAATATGCATTTTCTTCCATTTTCAGGTTTTCTCAGGACTCCTAATGAGGTTTTGAGACATCTCCTACAACTCCAGCACCAAAATTGTGCTGCTGAAGCAAGTCCGTTTTTTTGAATTTTTTGTAAGGGTACCCCCTTACGACATTTTAACAAAAAATTTTTTTAGTAAAATATGCATTTTCTTCCATATTCAGGTTTTCTCGGGACTCCTGATGACGTTTTGAGACATCTCCTACAACTACAGCACCAGAATTGTGCTGCTGAAGCAAGTCCGTTTTTTTGAATTTTTTGGAAGGGTCCCCCCTTACGACATTTTAGCAAAACATTTTTTCGTAAAATATGCATTTCCTTCCATTTTCAGGTTTTCTCGGGACTCCTGATGACGTTTTGAGACATCTCCTTCCATTACAGCACCAGAATTGTGCTGCTGAAGCAAGTCCGTTTTTTTGAATTTTTTGTAAGGGTCCCCCCTTATGACATTTTAGCAAAACATTTTTTTCGTAAATAAAGCATTTTCTTCAATTTTCAGGTTTTCTCTGGACTCCTGATGACGTTTTGAGACATCTCCTACAACTACAGCACCAGAATTGCGCTGCTGAAGCAAGTCCGTTTTTTTAAATTTTTTGTAAGGGTCCCCCCTTACGACATTTGAGCAAAACATTTTTTTCGTAAAATATGCATTTTCTTCCATTTTCAGGTTTTCTCAGGACTCCTAATGAGGTTTTGAGACATCTCCTACAACTCCAGCACCAAAATTGTGCTGCTGAAGCAAGTCCGTTTTTTTGAATTTTTTGTAAGGGTACCCCCTTACGACATTTTAACAAAAAATTTTTTTAGTAAAATATGCATTTTCTTCCATATTCAGGTTTTCTCGGGACTCCTGATGACGTTTTGAGACATCTCCTACAACTACAGCACCAGAATTGTGCTGCTGAAGCAAGTCCGTTTTTTTGAATTTTTTGGAAGGGTCCCCCCTTACGACATTTTAGCAAAACATTTTTTCGTAAAATATGCATTTCCTTCCATTTTCAGGTTTTCTCGGGACTCCTGATGACGTTTTGAGACATCTCCTTCCATTACAGCACCAGAATTGTGCTGCTGAAGCAAGTCCGTTTTTTTGAATTTTTTGTAAGGGTCCCCCCTTATGACATTTTAGCAAAACATTTTTTTCGTAAATAAAGCATTTTCTTCAATTTTCAGGTTTTCTCAGGACTCCTGATGACGTTTTGAGACATCTCCTACAACTACAGCACCAGAATTGCGCTGCTGAAGCAAGTCCGTTTTTTAAAATTTTTTGTAAGGGTCCCCCCTTACGACATTTTAGCAAAACATTTTTTTCGTAAAATATGCATTTCCTTCCATTTTCAGGTTTTCTCGGGACTCTTGATGACGTTTTGAGACATCTCCTTCCATTACAGCACCAGAATTGTGCTGCTGAAGCAAGTCCGTTTTTTTAAATTTTTTGTAAGGGTCCCCCCTTACGACATTTTAGCAAAACATTTTTTTCGTAAAATATGCATTTTCTTCCATTTTCAGGTTTTCTCTGGACTCCTGATGACGTTTTGAGCCATCTCCTACAACTACAGCACCAGAATTGTGCTGCTGAAGCAAGTCTGTTTTTTTGAATTTTTTGTAAGGGTCCCCCCTTACGACATTTTAGCAAAACATTTTTTTGTAAAATCTGCATTTTCTTCCATTTGCAGATTTTCTCGGGACTCCTAATGAGGTTTTGAGACATCTCCTACAAATCCAGCACCAGAATTGTGCTGCTGAAGCAAGTCTGTTTTTTCCAATTTTTTGTAAGGGTCCCCCCTTACGACATTTTTGCAACATTTTTTTTTCGTAAAATATGCATTTTCTTCCATTTTCAGGTTTAATTGGGACTCCTGATGACATTTTGAGACATCTCCTACAACTACAGCACCAGAATTGTGCTGCTGAAGAAAGTCCGTTTTTTAAAATTTTTTGTAAGGGTCCCCCCTTACGACATTTTAGCAAAACATTTTTTTCGTAAAATATGCATTTCCTTCCATTTTCAGGTTTTCTCGGGACTCCTGATGACGTTTTGAGACATCTCCTTCCATTACAGCACCAGAATTGTGCTGCTGAAGCAAGTCCGTTTTTTTGAATTTTTTGTAAAAAGGGTCCCCCCTTATGACATTTTAGTAAAACATTTTTTTCGTAAATAAAGCATTTTCTTCAATTTTCAGGTTTTCTCTGGACTCCTGATGACGTTTTGAGACATCTCCTACAACTACAGCACCAGAATTGTGCTGCTGAAGCAAGTCCGTTTTTTTTAATTTTTTGTAAGGGTCCCCCCTTACAACATTTTAGCAAAACATTTTTTTCGTAAAATATGCATTTCCTTCCATTTTCAGGTTTTCTCGGGACTCTTGATGACGTTTTGAGACATCTCCTACAACTACAGCACCAGAATTGTGCTGCTGAAGCAAGTCCGTTTTTTTGAATTTTTTGTAAGGGTCCCCCCTTACGACATTTTAGCAAAACTTTTTTTTTCGTAAAATATGCATTTCCTTCCATTTTCAGGTTTTCTCGGGACTCTTGATGACGTTTTGAGACATCTCCTTCCATTACAGCACCAGAATTGTGCTGCTGAAGCAAGTCTGTTTTTTTGAATTTTTTGTAAGGGTCCCCCCTTACGACATTTTAGCAAAACATTTTTTTCGTAAAATATGCATTTCCTTCCATTTTCAGGTTTTCTCGGGACTCCTGATGACGTTTTGAGACATCTCCTTCCATTACAGCACCAGAATTGTGCTGCTGAAGCAAGTCCGTTTTTTTGAATTTTTTGTAAGGGTCCCCCCTTATGACATTTTAGCAAAACATTTTTTTCGTAAATAAAGCATTTTCTTCAATTTTCAGGTTTTCTCTGGACTCCTGATGACGTTTTGAGACATCTCCTACAACTACAGCACCAGAATTGCGCTGCTGAAGCAAGTCCGTTTTTTAAATTTTTTGTAAGGGTCCCCCCTTACAACATTTTAGCAAAACATTTTTTTTTTTAAATCTGCATTTTCTTCCATTTGCAGATTTTCTCGGGACTCCTAATGAGGTTTTGAGACATCTCCTACAAATCCAGCACCAGAATTGTGCTGCTGAAGCAAGTCTGTTTTTTCCAATTTTTTGTAAGGGTCCCCCCTTACGACATTTTTGCAAAAATTTTTTTTCGTAAAATATGCATTTTCTTCCATTTTCAGGTTTAATCGGGACTCCTGATGACATTTTGAGACATCTCCTACAACTACAGCACCAGAATTGTGCTGCTGAAGCAAGTCCGTTTTTTTAAATTTTTTGTAAGGGTCCCTCCTTACGACATTTTAGCAAAACATTTTTTTCGTAAAATATGCATTTCCTTCCATTTTCAGGTTTTCTCGGGACTCCTGATGACGTTTTGAGACATCTCCTTCCATTACAGCACCAGAATTGTGCTGCTGAAGCAAGTCCGTTTTTTTGAATTTTTTGTAAGGGTCCCCCCTTATGACATTTTAGCAAAAAATTTTTTTCGTAAATAAAGCATTTTCTTCATTTTTCAGGTTTTCTCTGGACTCCTGATGACGTTTTGAGACATCTCCTACAACTACAGCACCAGAATTGCGCTGCTGAAGCAAGTCCGTTTTTTTGAATTTTTTGTAAGGATCCCCCCTTACGACATTTTAGTAAAACATTTTTTTCATAAAATATGCATTTTCTTCCATTTTCAGGTTTTCTCGGGACTCCTGATGACGTTTTGAGACATCTCCTACAACTACAGCACCAGAATTGTGCTGCTGAAGCAAGTCCGTTTTTTTGAATTTTTTGTAAGGGTTCCCCCTTACAACATTTTAGCAAAACATTTTTTTCGTAAAATATGCATTTTCTTCCATTTTCAGGTTTTCTCTGGACTCCTGATGACGTTTTGAGACATCTCCTACAACTACAGCACCAGAATTGCGCTGCTGAAGCAAGTCCGTTTTTTTGAATTTTTTGTAAGGGTCCCCCCTTACGACATTTTAGTAAAACATTTTTTTCGTAAAATATGCATTTTCTTCCATTTTCAGGTTTTCTCGGGACTCCTGATGACGTTTTGAGACATCTCCTACAACTACAGCACCAGAATTGTGCTGCTGAAGCAAGTCCGTTTTTTTGAATTTTTTGTAAGGGTCCCCCCTTACAACATTTTAGCAAAACATTTTTTTCGTAAAATATGCATTTCCTTCCATTTTCAGGTTTTCTCGGGACTCTTGATGACGTTTTGAGACATCTCCTACAACTACAGCACCAGAATTGTGCTGCTGAAGCAAGTCCGTTTTTTTGAATTTTTTGTAAGGGTCCCCCCTTACGACATTTTAGCAAAAAAATTGTTTTCGTAAAATATGCATTTCCTTCCATTTTCAGGTTTTCTCGGGACTCTTGATGACGTTTTGAGACATCTCCTTCCATTACAGCACCAGAATTGTGCTGCTGAAGCAAGTCCGTTTTTTTGAATTTTTTGTAAGGGTCCCCCCTTACGACATTTTAGCAAAACATTTTTTTCGTAAAATATGCATTTCCTTCCATTTTCAGGTTTTCTTGGGACTCCTGATGACGTTTTGAGACATCTCCTTCCATTACAGCACCAGAATTGTGCTGCTGAAGCAAGTCCGTTTTTTTGAATTTTTTGTAAGGGTCCCCCCTTATGACATTTTAGCAAAACATTTTTTTCGTAAATAAAGCATTTTCTTCAATTTTCAGGTTTTCTCAGGACTCCTGATGACGTTTTGAGACATCTCCTACAACTACAGCACCAGAATTGCGCTGCTGAAGCAAGTCCGTTTTTTTTAATTTTTTGTAAGGGTCCCCCCTTACGACATTTTAGCAAAACGTTTTTTTCGTAAAATATGCATTTTCTTCCATTTTCAGGTTTTCTCTGGACTCCTGATGACGTTTTGAGACATCTACAACTACAGCACCAGAATTGCGCTGCTGAAGCAAGTCCGTTTTTTTGAATTTTTTGTAAGGGTCCCCCCTTACGACATTTTAGTAAAACATTTTTTTCGTAAAATATGCATTTTCTTCCATTTTCAGGTTTTCTCGGGACTCCTGATGATGTTTTGAGACATCTCCTACAACTACAGCACCAGAATTGTGCTGCTGAAGCAAGTCCGTTTTTTTTAATTTTTTGTAAGGGTCCCCCCTTACAACATTTTAGCAAAATATTTTTTTCGTAAAATATGCATTTCCTTCCATTTTCAGGTTTTCTCGGGACTCTTGATGACGTTTTGAGACATCTCCTACAACTACAGCACCAGAATTGTGCTGCTGAAGCAAGTCCGTTTTTTTTTATTTTTTGTAAGGGGCCCCCCTTACGACATTTTAGCAAAACATTTTTTTCGTAAAATATGCATTTTCTTCCATTTTCAGGTTTTCTCAGGACTCCTAATGAGGTTTTGAGACATCTCCTACAACTCCAGCACCAAAATTGTGCTGCTGAAGCAAGTCCGTTTTTTTGAATTTTT
Source organism: Entelurus aequoreus (assembly GCF_033978785.1). Taxonomy (NCBI): domain Eukaryota; kingdom Metazoa; phylum Chordata; class Actinopteri; order Syngnathiformes; family Syngnathidae; genus Entelurus; species Entelurus aequoreus. The sequence continues at coordinate 26,609,559 of NC_084758.1, forward strand.
TGTAAGGGTCCCCCCTTACGACATTTTAGCAAAACATTTTTTTCGTAAAATATGCATTTCCTTCCATTTTCAGGTTTTCTCGGGACTCTTGATGACGTTTTGAGACATCTCCTTCCATTACAGCACCAGAATTGTGCTGCTGAAGCAAGTCCGTTTTTTTGAATTTTTTGTAAGGGTCCCCCCTTATGACATTTTAGCAAAACATTTTTTTCGTAAATAAAGCATTTTCTTCAATTTTCAGGTTTTCTCAGGACTCCTGATGACGTTTTGAGACATCTCCTACAACTACAGCACCAGAATTGCGCTGCTGAAGCAAGTCCGTTTTTTTAAATTTTTTGTAAGGGTCCCCCTTACGACATTTTAGTAAAACATTTTTTTCGTAAAATATGCATTTCCTTCCATTTTCAGGTTTTCTCGGGACTCTTGATGACGTTTTGAGACATCTCCTTCCATTACAGCACCAGAATTGTGCTGCTGAAGCAAGTCCGTTTTTTTAAATTTTTTGTAAGGGTCCCCCCTTACGACATTTTAGCAAAACATTTTTTTCGTAAAATATGCATTTCCTTCCATTTTCAGGTTTTCTCGGGACTCTTGATGACGTTTTGAGACATCTCCTTCCATTACAGCACCAGAATTGTGCTGCTGAAGCAAGTCCGTTTTTTTAAATTTTTTGTAAGGGTCCCCCCTTACGACATTTTAGCAAAACATTTTTTTCGTAAAATATGCATTTTCTTCCATTTTCAGGTTTTCTCTGGACTCCTGATGACGTTTTGAGCCATCTCCTACAACTACAGCACCAGAATTGTGCTGCTGAAGCAAGTCTGTTTTTTTGAATTTTTTGTAAGGGTCCCCCCTTACGACATTTTAGCAAAACATTTTTTTGGAAAATCTGCATTTTCTTCCATTTGCAGATTTTCTCGGGACTCCTAATGAGGTTTTGAGACATCTCCTACAAATCCAGCACCAGAATTGTGCTGCTGAAGCAAGTCTGTTTTTTCCAATTTTTTGTAAGGGTCCCCCCTTACGACATTTTTGCAAAATTTTTTTTTCGTAAAATATGCATTTTCTTCCATTTTCAGGTTTAATCGGGACTCCTGATGACATTTTGAGACATCTCCTACAACTACAGCACCAGAATTGTGCTGCTGAAGAAAGTCCGTTTTTTTTAATTTTTTGTAAGGGTCCCCCCTTACGACATTTTAGCAAAACATTTTTTTCGTAAAATATGCATTTCCTTCCATTTTCAGGTTTTCTCGGGACTCCTGATGACGTTTTGAGACATCTCCTTCCATTACAGCACCAGAATTGTGCTGCTGAAGCAAGTCCGTTTTTTTGAATTTTTTGTAAAAAGGGTCCCCCCTTATGACATTTTAGCAAAACATTTTTTTCGTAAATAAAGCATTTTCTTCAATTTTCAGGTTTTCTCTGGACTCCTGATGACGTTTTGAGACATCTCCTACAACTACAGCACCAGAATTGCGCTGCTGAAGCAAGTCCGTTTTTTTGAATTTTTTGTAAGGGTCCCCCCTTACGACATTTTAGCAAAACTTTTTTTTTCGTAAAATATGCATTTCCTTCCATTTTCAGGTTTTCTCGGGACTCTTGATGACGTTTTGAGACATCTCCTTCCATTACAGCACCAGAATTGTGCTGCTGAAGCAAGTCCGTTTTTTTGAATTTTTTGTAAGGGTCCCCCCTTACGACATTTTAGCAAAACATTTTTTTCGTAAAATATGCATTTCCTTCCATTTTCAGGTTTTCTCGGGACTCTTGATGACGTTTTGAGACATCTCCTACAACTACAGCACCAGAATTGTGCTGCTGAAGCAAGTCCGTTTTTTTGAATTTTTTGTAAGGGTCCCCCCTTACGACATTTTAGCAAAACTTTTTTTTTCGTAAAATATGCATTTCCTTCCATTTTCAGGTTTTCTCGGGACTCTTGATGACGTTTTGAGACATCTCCTTCCATTACAGCACCAGAATTGTGCTGCTGAAGCAAGTCCGTTTTTTTGAATTTTTTGTAAGGGTCCCCCCTTACGACATTTTAGCAAAACATTTTTTTCGTAAAATATGCATTTCCTTCCATTTTCAGGTTTTCTCGGGACTCCTGATGACGTTTTGAGACATCTCCTTCCATTACAGCACCAGAATTGTGCTGCTGAAGCAAGTCCGTTTTTTTGAATTTTTTGTAAGGGTCCCCCCTTATGACATTTTAGCAAAACATTTTTTTCGTAAATAAAGCATTTTCTTCAATTTTCAGGTTTTCTCTGGACTCCTGATGACGTTTTGAGACATCTCCTACAACTACAGCACCAGAATTGCGCTGCTGAAGCAAGTCCGTTTTTTTAATTTTTTGTAAGGGTCCCCCCTTACAACATTTTAGCAAAACATTTTTTTTTTTAAATCTGCATTTTCTTCCATTTGCAGATTTTCTCGGGACTCCTAATGAGGTTTTGAGACATCTCCTACAAATCCAGCACCAGAATTGTGCTGCTGAAGCAAGTCTGTTTTTTCCAATTTTTTGTAAGGGTCCCCCCTTACGACATTTTTGCAAAATTTTTTTTTCGTAAAATATGCATTTTCTTCCATTTTCAGGTTTAATCGGGACTCCTGATGACATTTTGAGACATATCCTACAACTACAGCACCAGAATTGTGCTGCTGAAGCAAGTCCGTTTTTTAAAATTTTTTGTAAGGGTCCCTCCTTACGACATTTTAGCAAAACATTTTTTTCGTAAAATATGCATTTCCTTCCATTTTCAGGTTTTCTCGGGACTCCTGATGACGTTTTGAGACATCTCCTTCCATTACAGCACCAGAATTGTGCTGCTGAAGCAAGTCCATTTTTTTGAATTTTTTGTAAGGGTCCCCCCTTATGACATTTTAGCAAAACATTTTTTTCGTAAATAAAGCATTTTCTTCAATTTTCAGGTTTTCTCTGGACTCCTGATGACGTTTTGAGACATCTCCTACAACTACAGCACCAGAATTGCGCTGCTGAAGCAAGTCCGTTTTTTTGAATTTTTTGTAAGGATCCCCCCTTACGACATTTTAGTAAAACATTTTTTTCGTAAAATATGCATTTTCTTCCATTTTCAGGTTTTCTCGGGACTCCTGATGACGTTTTGAGACATCTCCTACAACTACAGCACCAGAATTGTGCTGCTGAAGCAAGTCCGTTTTTTTGAATTTTTTGTAAGGGTTCCCCCTTACAACATTTTAGCAAAACATTTTTTTCGTAAAATATGCATTTTCTTCCATTTTCAGGTTTTCTCTGGACTCCTGATGACGTTTTGAGACATCTCCTACAACTACAGCACCAGAATTGCGCTGCTGAAGCAAGTCCGTTTTTTTGAATTTTTTGTAAGGGTCCCCCCTTACGACATTTTAGTAAAACATTTTTTTCGTAAAATATGCATTTTCTTCCATTTTCAGGTTTTCTCGGGACTCCTGATGACGTTTTGAGACATCTCCTACAACTACAGCACCAGAATTGTGCTGCTGAAGCAAGTCCGTTTTTTTGAATTTTTTGGAAGGGTCCCCCCTTACGACATTTTAGTAAAACATTTTTTTCGTAAAATATGCATTTTCTTCCATTTTCAGGTTTTCTCAGGACTCCTGATGACGTTTTGAGACATCTCCTACAACTACAGCACCAGAATTGTGCTGCTGAAGCAAGTCCGTTTTTTTAAATTTTTTGTAAGGGTCCCCCCTTACGACATTTTATCAAAACATTTTTTTCGTAAAATATGCATTTTCTTCCATTTTCAGGTTTTCTCTGGACTCCTGATGACGTTTTGAGACATCTCCTACAACTACAGTACCAGAATTGCGCTGCTGAAGCAAGTCCGTTTTTTTGAATTTTTTGTAAGGGTCCCCCCTTACAACATTTTAGCAAAACATTTTTTTCGTAAAATATGCATTTCCTTCCATTTTCAGGTTTTCTCGGGACTCTTGATGACGTTTTGAGACATCTCCTACAACTACAGCACCAGAATTGTGCTGCTGAAGCAAGTCCGTTTTTTTGAATTTTTTGTAAGGGTCCCCCCTTACGACATTTTAGCAAAAAATTTTTTTTCGTAAAATATGCATTTCCTTCCGTTTTCAGGTTTTCTCGGGACTCCTGATGACGTTTTGAGACATCTCCTTCCATTACAGCACCAGAATTGTGCTGCTGAAGCAAGTCCGTTTTTTTGAATTTTTTGTAAGGGTCCCCCCTTATGACATTTTAGCAAAACATTTTTTTCGTAAATAAAGCATTTTCTTCAATTTTCAGGTTTTCTCTGGACTCCTGATGACGTTTTGAGACATCTCCTACAACTCCAGCACCAAAATTGTGCTGCTGAAGCAAGTCCGTTTTTTTGAATTTTTTGTAAGGGTCCCCCCTTACGACATTTTAACAAAAATTTTTTTTAGTAAAATATGCATTTTCTTCCATATTCAGGTTTTCTCGGGACTCCTGATGACGTTTTGAGACATCTCCTACAACTACAGCACCAGAATTGTGCTGCTGAAGCAAGTCCGTTTTTTTGAATTTTTTGTAAGGGTCCCCCCTCATGACATTTTAGCAAAACATTTTTTTCGTAAAATATGCATTTCCTTCCATTTTCAGGTTTTCTCTGGACTCCTGATGACGTTTTGAGACATCTCCTTCCATTACAGCACCAGAATTGTGCTGCTGAAGCAAGTCCGTTTTTTTGAATTTTTTGTAAGGGTCCCCCCTTATGACATTTTAGCAAAACATTTTTTTCGTAAACAAAGCATTTTCTTCAATTTTCAGGTTTTCTCAGGACTCCTGATGACGTTTTGAGACATCTCCTACAACTACAGCACCAGAATTGCGCTGCTGAAGCAAGTCCGTTTTTTTAAATTTTTTGTAAGGGTCCCCCCTTACGACATTTTAGCAAAACATTTTTTTCGTAAAATATGCATTTCCTTCCATTTTCAGGTTTTCTCGGGACTCTTGATGACGTTTTGAGACATCTCCTTCCATTACAGCACCAGAATTGTGCTGCTGAAGCAAGTCCATTTTTTTAAATTTTTTGTAAGGGTCCCCCCTTACGACATTTTAGCAAAAATTTTTTTTTCGTAAAATATGCATTTCCTTCCATTTTCAGGTTTTCTCGGGACTCTTGATGACGTTTTGAGACATCTCCTTCCATTACAGCACCAGAATTGTGCTGCTGAAGCAAGTCCGTTTTTTTGAATTTTTTGTAAGGGTCCCCCCTTACGACATTTTAGCAAAACATTTTTTTCGTGAAATATGCATTTCCTTCCATTTTCAGGTTTTCTCGGGACTCCTGATGACGTTTTGAGACATCTCCTTCCATTACAGCACCAGAATTGTGCTGCTGAAGCAAGTCCGTTTTTTTGAATTTTTTGTAAGGGTCCCCCCTTATGACATTTTAGCAAAACATTTTTTTCGTAAATAAAGCATTTTCTTCAATTTTCAGGTTTTCTCTGGACTCCTGATGACGTTTTGAGACATCTCCTACAACTACAGCACCAGAATTGTGCTGCTGAAGCAAGTCCGTTTTTTTGAATTTTTTGTAAGGGTCCTCCCTTACGACATTTTAGCAAAAATTTTTTTTTCGTAAAATATGCATTTCCTTCCATTTTCAGGTTTTCTCGGGACTCTTGATGACGTTTTGAGACATCTCCTTCCATTACAGCACCAGAATTGTGCTGCTGAAGCAAGTCCGTTTTTTTGAATTTTTTGTAAGGGTCCCCCCTTACGACATTTTAGCAAAACATTTTTTTCGTAAAATATGCATTTCCTTCCATTTTCAGGTTTTCTCGGGACTCCTGATGACGTTTTGAGACATCTCCTTCCATTACAGCACCAGAATTGTGCTGCTGAAGCAAGTCCGTTTTTTTGAATTTTTTGTAAGGGTCCCCCCTTATGACATTTTAGCAAAACATTTTTTTCGTAAATAAAGCATTTTCTTCAATTTTCAGGTTTTCTCTGGACTCCTGATGACGTTTTGAGACATCTCCTACAACTACAGCACCAGAATTGCGCTGCTGAAGCAAGTCCGTTTTTTAAATTTTTTTGTAAGGGTCCCCCCTTACGACATTTTAACAAAAAATTTTTTTAGTAAAATATGCATTTTCTTCCATATTCAGGTTTTCTCGGGACCCCTGATGACGTTTTGAGACATCTCCTACAACTACAGCACCAGAATTGTGCTGCTGAAGCAAGCCCGTTTTTTTGAATTTTTTGGAAGGGTCCCCCCTTACGACATTTTAGCAAAACATTTTTTTCGTAAAATATGCATTTTCTTCCATTTTCAGGTTTTCTCTGGACTCCTGATGACGTTTTGAGACATCTCCTACAACTACAGCACCAGAATTGCGCTGCTGAAGCAAGTCCGTTTTTTTGAATTTTTTGTAAGGGTCCCCCTTACGACATTTTAGTAAAACATTTTTTTCGTAAAATATGCATTTTCTTCCATTTTCAGGTTTTCTCAGGACTCCTGATGACGTTTTGAGACATCTCCTACAACTACAGCACCAGAATTGCGCTGCTGAAGCAAGTCCGTTTTTTTAAATTTTTTGTAAGGGTCCCCCCTTACGACATTTTAGCAAAACATTTTTTTCGTAAAATATGCATTTTCTTCCATTTTCAGGTTTTTTAGGACTCCTAATGAGGTTTTGAGACATCTCCTACAACTCCAGCACCAAAATTGTGCTGCTGAAGCAAGTCCGTTTTTTTGAATTTTTTGTAAGGGTCCCCCCTTACGACATTTTAACAAACATTTTTTTTGGTTTTCTCGGGACTCCTGATGACGTTTTGAGACATCTCCTACAACTACAGCACCAGAATTGTGCTGCTGAAGCAAGTCCGTTTTTTTGAATTTTTTGTAAGGGTCCCCCCTTACGACATTTTAGCAAAACATTTTTTTCGTAAAATATGCATTTCCTTCCATTTTCAGGTTTTCTCGGGACTCCTGATGACGTTTTGAGACATCTCCTTCCATTACAGCACCAGAATTGTGCTGCTGAAGCAAGTCCGTTTTTTTGAATTTTTTGTAAGGGTCCCCCCTTATGACATTTTAGCAAAACATTTTTTTCGTAAATAAAGCATTTTCTTCAATTTTCAGGTTTTCTCTGGACTCCTGATGACGTTTTGAGACATCTCCTACAACTACAGCACCAGAATTGCGCTGCTGAAGCAAGTCCGTTTTTTAAATTTTTTTGTAAGGGTCCCCCCTTACGACATTTTAGCAAAACATTTTTTTCGTAAAATATGCATTTTCTTCCATTTTCAGGTTTTCTCAGGACTCCTAATGATGTTTTGAGACATCTCCTAAAACTCCAGCACCAAAATTGTGCTGCTGAAGCAAGTCCGTTTTTTTGAATTTTTTGTAAGGGTCCCCCCTTACGACATTTTAACAAAATTTTTTTTTAGTAAAATATGCATTTTCTTCCATATTCAGGTTTTCTCGGGACCCCTGATGACGTTTTGAGACATCTCCTACAACTACAGCACCAGAATTGTGCTGCTGAAGCAAGTCCGTTTTTTTGAATTTTTTGGAAGGGTCCCCCCTTACGACATTTTAGCAAAACATTTTTTTCGTAAAATATGCATTTTCTTCCATTTTCAGGTTTTCTCTGGACTCCTGATGACGTTTTGAGACATCTCCTACAACTACAGCACCAGAATTGCGCTGCTGAAGCAAGTCCGTTTTTTTGAATTTTTTGTAAGGGTCCCCCCTTACGACATTTTAGTAAAACATTTTTTTCGTAAAATATGCATTTTCTTCCATTTTCAGGTTTTCTCAGGACTCCTGATGACGTTTTGAGACATCTCCTACAACTACAGCACCAGAATTGTGCTGCTGAAGCAAGTCCGTTTTTTTGAATTTTTTGTAAGGGTCCCCCCTTACAACATTTTAGCAAAACATTTTTTTCGTAAAATATGCATTTTCTTCCATTTTCAGGTTTTCTCGGGACTCTTGATGACGTTTTGAGACATCTCCTACAACTACAGCACCAGAATTGTGCTGCTGAAGCAAGTCCGTTTTTTGGAATTTTTTGTAAGGGTCCCCCCTTACGACATTTTAGCTAAAAATTTTTTTTCGTTAAATATGCATTTCCTTCCATTTTCAGGTTTTCTCGGGACTCCTGATGACGTTTTGAGACATCTCCTTCCATTACAGCACCAGAATTGTGCTGCTGAAGCAAGTCCGTTTTTTTGAATTTTTTGTAAGGGTCCCCCCTTATGACATTTTAGCAAAACATTTTTTTCGTAAATAAAGCATTTTCTTCAATTTTCAGGTTTTCTCTGGACTCCTGATGACGTTTTGGGACATCTCCTACAACTACAGCACCAGAATTGCGCTGCTGAAGCAAGTCCGTTTTTTTAAATTTTTTGTAAGGGTCCCCCCTTACGACATTTTAGCAAAACATTTTTTTCGTAAAATATGCATTTTCTTCCATTTTCAGGTTTTTTAGGACTCCTAATGAGGTTTTGAGACATCTCCTACAACTCCAGCACCAAAATTGTGCTGCTGAAGCAAGTCCGTTTTTTTGAATTTTTTGTAAGGGTCCCCCCTTACGACATTTTAACAAACATTTTTTTTGGTTTTCTCGGGACTCCTGATGACGTTTTGAGACATCTCCTACAACTACAGCACCAGAATTGTGCTGCTGAAGCAAGTCCGTTTTTTTGAATTTTTTGTAAGGGTCCCCCCTTACGACATTTTAGCAAAACATTTTTTTCGTAAAATATGCATTTCCTTCCATTTTCAGGTTTTCTCGGGACTCCTGATGACGTTTTGAGACATCTCCTTCCATTACAGCACCAGAATTGTGCTGCTGAAGCAAGTCCGTTTTTTTGAATTTTTTGTAAGGGTCCCCCCTTACGACATTTTAGTAAAACATTTTTTTCGTAAAATATGCATTTTCTTCCATTTTCAGGTTTTCTCTGGACTCCTGATGACGTTTTGAGACATCTCCTACAACTACAGCACCAGAATTGCGCTGCTGAAGCAAGTCCGTTTTTTAAATTTTTTTGTAAGGGTCCCCCCTTACGACATTTTAGCAAAACATTTTTTTCGTAAATAAAGCATTTTCTTCAATTTTCAGGTTTTCTCTGGACTCCTGATGACGTTTTGAGACATCTCCTACAACTACAGCACCAGAATTGCGCTGCTGAAGCAAGTCCGTTTTTTAAATTTTTTTGTAAGGGTCCCCCCTTACGACATTTTAGCAAAACATTTTTTTCGTAAAATATGCATTTTCTTCCATTTTCAGGTTTTCTCAGGACTCCTAATGATGTTTTGAGACATCTCCTAAAACTCCAGCACCAAAATTGTGCTGCTGAAGCAAGTCCGTTTTTTTGAATTTTTTGTAAGGGTCCCTCCTTACGACATTTTAACAAAATTTTTTTTTAGTAAAATATGCATTTTCTTCCATATTCAGGTTTTCTCGGGACCCCTGATGACGTTTTGAGACATCTCCTACAACTACAGCACCAGAATTGCGCTGCTGAAGCAAGTCCGTTTTTTTGAATTTTTTGTAAGGGTCCCCCCTTACGACATTTTAGTAAAACATTTTTTTCGTAAAATATGCATTTTCTTCCATTTTCAGGTTTTCTCAGGACTCCTGATGACGTTTTGAGACATCTCCTACAACTACAGCACCAGAATTGTGCTGCTGAAGCAAGTCCGTTTTTTTGAATTTTTTGTAAGGGTCCCCCCTTACAACATTTTAGCAAAACATTTTTTTCGTAAAATATGCATTTTCTTCCATTTTCAGGTTTTCTCGGGACTCTTGATGACGTTTTGAGACATCTCCTACAACTACAGCACCAGAATTGTGCTGCTGAAGCAAGTCCGTTTTTTGGAATTTTTTGTAAGGGTCCCCCCTTACGACATTTTAGCTAAAAATTTTTTTTCGTTAAATATGCATTTCCTTCCATTTTCAGGTTTTCTCGGGACTCCTGATGACGTTTTGAGACATCTCCTTCCATTACAGCACCAGAATTGTGCTGCTGAAGCAAGTCCGTTTTTTTGAATTTTTTGTAAGGGTCCCCCCTTATGACATTTTAGCAAAACATTTTTTTCGTAAATAAAGCATTTTCTTCAATTTTCAGGTTTTCTCTGGACTCCTGATGACGTTTTGGGACATCTCCTACAACTACAGCACCAGAATTGCGCTGCTGAAGCAAGTCCGTTTTTTTAAATTTTTTGTAAGGGTCCCCCCTTACGACATTTTAGCAAAACATTTTTTTCGTAAAATATGCATTTTCTTCCATTTTCAGGTTTTTTAGGACTCCTAATGAGGTTTTGAGACATCTCCTACAACTCCAGCACCAAAATTGTGCTGCTGAAGCAAGTCCGTTTTTTTGAATTTTTTGTAAGGGTCCCCCCTTACGACATTTTAACAAACATTTTTTTTGGTTTTCTCGGGACTCCTGATGACGTTTTGAGACATCTCCTACAACTACAGCACCAGAATTGTGCTGCTGAAGCAAGTCCGTTTTTTTGAATTTTTTGTAAGGGTCCCCCCTTACGACATTTTAGCAAAACATTTTTTTCGTAAAATATGCATTTCCTTCCATTTTCAGGTTTTCTCGGGACTCCTGATGACGTTTTGAGACATCTCCTTCCATTACAGCACCAGAATTGTGCTGCTGAAGCAAGTCCGTTTTTTTGAATTTTTTGTAAGGGTCCCCCCTTATGACATTTTAGCAAAACATTTTTTTCGTAAATAAAGCATTTTCTTCAATTTTCAGGTTTTCTCTGGACTCCTGATGACGTTTTGAGACATCTCCTACAACTACAGCACCAGAATTGCGCTGCTGAAGCAAGTCCGTTTTTTAAATTTTTTTGTAAGGGTCCCCCCTTACGACATTTTAGCAAAACATTTTTTTCGTAAAATATGCATTTTCTTCCATTTTCAGGTTTTCTCAGGACTCCTAATGATGTTTTGAGACATCTCCTAAAACTCCAGCACCAAAATTGTGCTGCTGAAGCAAGTCCGTTTTTTTGAATTTTTTGTAAGGGTCCCCCCTTACGACATTTTAACAAAATTTTTTTTTAGTAAAATATGCATTTTCTTCCATATTCAGGTTTTCTCGGGACCCCTGATGACGTTTTGAGACATCTCCTACAACTACAGCACCAGAATTGTGCTGCTGAAGCAAGTCCGTTTTTTTGAATTTTTTGGAAGGGTCCCCCCTTACGACATTTTAGCAAAACATTTTTTTCGTAAAATATGCATTTTCTTCCATTTTCAGGTTTTCTCTGGACTCCTGATGACGTTTTGAGACATCTCCTACAACTACAGCACCAGAATTGCGCTGCTGAAGCAAGTCCGTTTTTTTGAATTTTTTGTAAGGGTCCCCCCTTACGACATTTTAGTAAAACATTTTTTTCGTAAAATATGCATTTTCTTCCATTTTCAGGTTTTCTCAGGACTCCTGATGACGTTTTGAGACATCTCCTACAACTACAGCACCAGAATTGTGCTGCTGAAGCAAGTCCGTTTTTTTGAATTTTTTGTAAGGGTCCCCCCTTACGACATTTTAGCAAAAATTTTTTTTTCGTAAAATATGCATTTCCTTCCATTTTCAGGTTTTCTCGGGACTCTTGATGACGTTTTGAGACATCTCCTTCCATTACAGCACCAGAATTGTGCTGCTGAAGCAAGTCCGTTTTTTTGAATTTTTTGTAAGGGTCCCCCCTTACGACATTTTAGCAAAACATTTTTTTCGTGAAATATGCATTTCCTTCCATTTTCAGGTTTTCTCGGGACTCCTGATGACGTTTTGAGACATCTCCTTCCATTACAGCACCAGAATTGTGCTGCTGAAGCAAGTCCGTTTTTTTGAATTTTTTGTAAGGGTCCCCCCTTATGACATTTTAGCAAAACATTTTTTTCGTAAATAAAGCATTTTCTTCAATTTTCAGGTTTTCTCTGGACTCCTGATGACGTTTTGAGACATCTCCTACAACTACAGCACCAGAATTGTGCTGCTGAAGCAAGTCCGTTTTTTTGAATTTTTTGTAAGGGTCCTCCCTTACGACATTTTAGCAAAAATTTTTTTTTCGTAAAATATGCATTTCCTTCCATTTTCAGGTTTTCTCGGGACTCTTGATGACGTTTTGAGACATCTCCTTCCATTACAGCACCAGAATTGTGCTGCTGAAGCAAGTCCGTTTTTTTGAATTTTTTGTAAGGGTCCCCCCTTACGACATTTTAGCAAAACATTTTTTTCGTAAAATATGCATTTCCTTCCATTTTCAGGTTTTCTCGGGACTCCTGATGACGTTTTGAGACATCTCCTTCCATTACAGCACCAGAATTGTGCTGCTGAAGCAAGTCCGTTTTTTTGAATTTTTTGTAAGGGTCCCCCCTTATGACATTTTAGCAAAACATTTTTTTCGTAAATAAAGCATTTTCTTCAATTTTCAGGTTTTCTCTGGACTCCTGATGACGTTTTGAGACATCTCCTACAACTACAGCACCAGAATTGCGCTGCTGAAGCAAGTCCGTTTTTTAAATTTTTTTGTAAGGGTCCCCCCTTACGACATTTTAACAAAAAATTTTTTTAGTAAAATATGCATTTTCTTCCATATTCAGGTTTTCTCGGGACCCCTGATGACGTTTTGAGACATCTCCTACAACTACAGCACCAGAATTGTGCTGCTGAAGCAAGCCCGTTTTTTTGAATTTTTTGGAAGGGTCCCCCCTTACGACATTTTAGCAAAACATTTTTTTCGTAAAATATGCATTTTCTTCCATTTTCAGGTTTTCTCTGGACTCCTGATGACGTTTTGAGACATCTCCTACAACTACAGCACCAGAATTGCGCTGCTGAAGCAAGTCCGTTTTTTTGAATTTTTTGTAAGGGTCCCCCTTACGACATTTTAGTAAAACATTTTTTTCGTAAAATATGCATTTTCTTCCATTTTCAGGTTTTCTCAGGACTCCTGATGACGTTTTGAGACATCTCCTACAACTACAGCACCAGAATTGCGCTGCTGAAGCAAGTCCGTTTTTTTAAATTTTTTGTAAGGGTCCCCCCTTACGACATTTTAGCAAAACATTTTTTTCGTAAAATATGCATTTTCTTCCATTTTCAGGTTTTTTAGGACTCCTAATGAGGTTTTGAGACATCTCCTACAACTCCAGCACCAAAATTGTGCTGCTGAAGCAAGTCCGTTTTTTTGAATTTTTTGTAAGGGTCCCCCCTTACGACATTTTAACAAACATTTTTTTTGGTTTTCTCGGGACTCCTGATGACGTTTTGAGACATCTCCTACAACTACAGCACCAGAATTGTGCTGCTGAAGCAAGTCCGTTTTTTTGAATTTTTTGTAAGGGTCCCCCCTTACGACATTTTAGCAAAACATTTTTTTCGTAAAATATGCATTTCCTTCCATTTTCAGGTTTTCTCGGGACTCCTGATGACGTTTTGAGACATCTCCTTCCATTACAGCACCAGAATTGTGCTGCTGAAGCAAGTCCGTTTTTTTGAATTTTTTGTAAGGGTCCCCCCTTATGACATTTTAGCAAAACATTTTTTTCGTAAATAAAGCATTTTCTTCAATTTTCAGGTTTTCTCTGGACTCCTGATGACGTTTTGAGACATCTCCTACAACTACAGCACCAGAATTGCGCTGCTGAAGCAAGTCCGTTTTTTAAATTTTTTTGTAAGGGTCCCCCCTTACGACATTTTAGCAAAACATTTTTTTCGTAAAATATGCATTTTCTTCCATTTTCAGGTTTTCTCAGGACTCCTAATGATGTTTTGAGACATCTCCTAAAACTCCAGCACCAAAATTGTGCTGCTGAAGCAAGTCCGTTTTTTTGAATTTTTTGTAAGGGTCCCCCCTTACGACATTTTAACAAAATTTTTTTTTAGTAAAATATGCATTTTCTTCCATATTCAGGTTTTCTCGGGACCCCTGATGACGTTTTGAGACATCTCCTACAACTACAGCACCAGAATTGCGCTGCTGAAGCAAGTCCGTTTTTTTGAATTTTTTGTAAGGGTCCCCCCTTACGACATTTTAGTAAAACATTTTTTTCGTAAAATATGCATTTTCTTCCATTTTCAGGTTTTCTCAGGACTCCTGATGACGTTTTGAGACATCTCCTACAACTACAGCACCAGAATTGTGCTGCTGAAGCAAGTCCGTTTTTTTGAATTTTTTGTAAGGGTCCCCCCTTACAACATTTTAGCAAAACATTTTTTTCGTAAAATATGCATTTTCTTCCATTTTCAGGTTTTCTCGGGACTCTTGATGACGTTTTGAGACATCTCCTACAACTACAGCACCAGAATTGTGCTGCTGAAGCAAGTCCGTTTTTTGGAATTTTTTGTAAGGGTCCCCCCTTACGACATTTTAGCTAAAAATTTTTTTTCGTTAAATATGCATTTCCTTCCATTTTCAGGTTTTCTCGGGACTCCTGATGACGTTTTGAGACATCTCCTTCCATTACAGCACCAGAATTGTGCTGCTGAAGCAAGTCCGTTTTTTTGAATTTTTTGTAAGGGTCCCCCCTTATGACATTTTAGCAAAACATTTTTTTCGTAAATAAAGCATTTTCTTCAATTTTCAGGTTTTCTCTGGACTCCTGATGACGTTTTGGGACATCTCCTACAACTACAGCACCAGAATTGCGCTGCTGAAGCAAGTCCGTTTTTTTAAATTTTTTGTAAGGGTCCCCCCTTACGACATTTTAGCAAAACATTTTTTTCGTAAAATATGCATTTTCTTCCATTTTCAGGTTTTTTAGGACTCCTAATGAGGTTTTGAGACATCTCCTACAACTCCAGCACCAAAATTGTGCTGCTGAAGCAAGTCCGTTTTTTTGAATTTTTTGTAAGGGTCCCCCCTTACGACATTTTAACAAACATTTTTTTTGGTTTTCTCGGGACTCCTGATGACGTTTTGAGACATCTCCTACAACTACAGCACCAGAATTGTGCTGCTGAAGCAAGTCCGTTTTTTTGAATTTTTTGTAAGGGTCCCCCCTTACGACATTTTAGCAAAACATTTTTTTCGTAAAATATGCATTTCCTTCCATTTTCAGGTTTTCTCGGGACTCCTGATGACGTTTTGAGACATCTCCTTCCATTACAGCACCAGAATTGTGCTGCTGAAGCAAGTCCGTTTTTTTGAATTTTTTGTAAGGGTCCCCCCTTATGACATTTTAGCAAAACATTTTTTTCGTAAATAAAGCATTTTCTTCAATTTTCAGGTTTTCTCTGGACTCCTGATGACGTTTTGAGACATCTCCTACAACTACAGCACCAGAATTGCGCTGCTGAAGCAAGTCCGTTTTTTAAATTTTTTTGTAAGGGTCCCCCCTTACGACATTTTAGCAAAACATTTTTTTCGTAAAATATGCATTTTCTTCCATTTTCAGGTTTTCTCAGGACTCCTAATGATGTTTTGAGACATCTCCTAAAACTCCAGCACCAAAATTGTGCTGCTGAAGCAAGTCCGTTTTTTTGAATTTTTTGTAAGGGTCCCCCCTTACGACATTTTAACAAAATTTTTTTTTAGTAAAATATGCATTTTCTTCCATATTCAGGTTTTCTCGGGACCCCTGATGACGTTTTGAGACATCTCCTACAACTACAGCACCAGAATTGTGCTGCTGAAGCAAGTCCGTTTTTTTGAATTTTTTGGAAGGGTCCCCCCTTACGACATTTTAGCAAAACATTTTTTTCGTAAAATATGCATTTTCTTCCATTTTCAGGTTTTCTCTGGACTCCTGATGACGTTTTGAGACATCTCCTACAACTACAGCACCAGAATTGCGCTGCTGAAGCAAGTCCGTTTTTTTGAATTTTTTGTAAGGGTCCCCCCTTACGACATTTTAGTAAAACATTTTTTTCGTAAAATATGCATTTTCTTCCATTTTCAGGTTTTCTCAGGACTCCTGATGACGTTTTGAGACATCTCCTACAACTACAGCACCAGAATTGTGCTGCTGAAGCAAGTCCGTTTTTTTGAATTTTTTGTAAGGGTCCCCCCTTACAACATTTTAGCAAAACATTTTTTTCGTAAAATATGCATTTTCTTCCATTTTCAGGTTTTCTCGGGACTCTTGATGACGTTTTGAGACATCTCCTACAACTACAGCACCAGAATTGTGCTGCTGAAGCAAGTCCGTTTTTTGGAATTTTTTGTAAGGGTCCCCCCTTACGACATTTTAGCTAAAAAATTTTTTTCGTTAAATATGCATTTCCTTCCATTTTCAGGTTTTCTCGGGACTCCTGATGACGTTTTGAGACATCTCCTTCCATTACAGCACCAGAATTGTGCTGCTGAAGCAAGTCCGTTTTTTTGAATTTTTTGTAAGGGTCCCCCCTTATGACATTTTAGCAAAACATTTTTTTCGTAAATAAAGCATTTTCTTCCATTTTCAGGTTTTCTCTGGACTCCTGATGACGTTTTGAGACATCTCCTACAACTACAGCACCAGAATTGCGCTGCTGAAGCAAGTCCGTTTTTTTAAATTTTTTGTAAGGGTCCCCCCTTACGACATTTTAGCAAAACATTTTTTTCGTAAAATATGCATTTTCTTCCATTTTCAGGTTTTTTAGGACTCCTAATGAGGTTTTGAGACATCTCCTACAACTCCAGCACCAAAATTGTGCTGCTGAAGAAAGTCCGTTTTTTTGAATTTTTTGTAAGGGTCCCCCCTTACGACATTTTAACAAACATTTTTTTTTGTTTTCTCGGGACTCCTGATGACGTTTTGAGACATCTCCTACAACTACAGCACCAGAATTGTGCTGCTGAAGCAAGTCCGTTTTTTTGAATTTTTTGGAAGGGTCCCCCCTTACGACATTTTAGCAAAACATTTTTTTCGTAAAATATGCATTTCCTTCCATTTTCAGGTTTTCTCGGGACTCCTGATGACGTTTTGAGACATCTCCTTCCATTACAGCACCAGAATTGTGCTGCTGAAGCAAGTCCGTTTTTTTGAATTTTTTGTAAGGGTCCCCCCTTATGACATTTTAGCAAAACATTTTTTTCGTAAATAAAGCATTTTCTTCAATTTTCAGGTTTTCTCAGGACTCCTGATGACGTTTTGAGACATCTCCTACAACTACAGCACCAGAATTGCGCTGCTGAAGCAAGTCCGTTTTTTTAATTTTTTGTAAGGGTCCCCCCTTACGACATTTTAGTAAAACATTTTTTTCGTAAAATATGCATTTTCTTCCATTTTCAGGTTTTCTCGGGACTCCTGATGACGTTTTGAGACATCTCCTACAACTACAGCACCAGAATTGTGCTGCTGAAGCAAGTCCGTTTTTTTGAATTTTTTGTAAGGGTCCCCCCTTACAACATTTTAGCAAAACATTTTTTTCGTAAAATATGCATTTCCTTCCATTTTCAGGTTTTCTCTGGACTCTTGATGACGTTTTGAGACATCTCCTACAACTACAGCACCAGAATTTTGCTGCTGAAGCAAGTCCGTTTTTTTGAATTTTTTGTAAGGGTCCCCCCTTACGACATTTTAGCAAAACATTTTTTTCGTAAAATATGCATTTCCTTCCATTTTCAGGTTTTCTCGGGACTCCTGATGACGTTTTGAGACATCTCCTTCCATTACAGCACCAGAATTGTGCTGCTGGAGCAAGTCCGTTTTTTTGAATTTTTTGTAAGGGTCCCCCCTTATGACATTTTAGCAAAACATTTTTTTCGTAAATAAAGCATTTTCTTCAATTTTCAGGTTTTCTCTGGACTCCTGATGACGTTTTGAGACATCTCCTACAACTACAGCACCAGAATTGCGCTGCTGAAGCAAGTCCGTTTTTTAAATTTTTTGTAAGGGTCCCCCCTTACGACATTTTAGCAAAACATTTTTTTCGTAAAATATGCATTTTCTTCCATTTTCAGGTTTTTTCAGGACTCCTAATGAGGTTTTGAGACATCTCCTACAACTCCAGCACCAAAATTGTGCTGCTGAAGCAAGTCCGTTTTTTTGAATTTTTGCAAGGGTCCCCCCTTACGACATTTTAACAAACATTTTTTTTAGTAAAATATGTATTTTCTTCCATATTCAGGTTTTCTCGGGACTCCTGATGACGTTTTGAGACATCTCCTACAACTACAGCACTAGAATTGTGCTGCTGAAGCAAGTCCGTTTTTTTGAATTTTTTGTAAGGGTCCCCCCTTACGACATTTTAGCTAAAAATTTTTTTTCGTTAAATATGCATTTCCTTCCATTTTCAGGTTTTCTCGGGACTCCTGATGACGTTTTGAGACATCTCCTTCCATTACAGCACCAGAATTGTGCTGCTGAAGCAAGTCCGTTTTTTTGAATTTTTTGTAAGGGTCCCCCCTTATGACATTTTAGCAAAACATTTTTTTCGTAAATAAAGCATTTTCTTCAATTTTCAGGTTTTCTCTGGACTCCTGATGACGTTTTGAGACATCTCCTACAACTACAGCACCAGAATTGCGCTGCTGAAGCAAGTCCGTTTTTTTGAATTTTTTGTAAGGGTCCCCCCTTATGACATTTTAGCAAAACATTTTTTTCGTAAATAAAGCATTTTCTTCCATTTTCAGGTTTTTTAGGACTCCTAATGAGGTTTTGAGACATCTCCTACAACTCCAGCACCAAAATTGTGCTGCTGAAGCAAGTCCGTTTTTTTGAATTTTTTGTAAGGGTCCCCCCTTACGACATTTTAACAAACATTTTTTTTGGTTTTCTCGGGACTCCTGATGACGTTTTGAGACATCTCCTACAACTCCAGCACCAGAATTGTGCTGCTGAAGCAAGTCCGTTTTTTTGAATTTTTTGTAAGGGTCCCCCCTTACGACATTTTAGCAAAACATTTTTTTCGTAAAATATGCATTTCCTTCCATTTTCAGGTTTTCTCGGGACTCCTGATGACGTTTTGAGACATCTCCTTCCATTACAGCACCAGAATTGTGCTGCTGAAGCAAGTCCGTTTTTTTGAATTTTTTGTAAGGGTCCCCCCTTATGACATTTTAGCAAAACATTTTTTTCGTAAATAAAGCATTTTCTTCAATTTTCAGGTTTTCTCAGGACTCCTGATGACGTTTTGGGACATCTCCTACAACTACAGCACCAGAATTGCGCTGCTGAAGCAAGTCCGTTTTTTTAAATTTTTTGTAAGGGTCCCCCCTTACGACATTTTAGCAAAACATTTTTTTCGTAAAATATGCATTTTCTTCCATTTTCAGGTTTTTTAGGACTCCTAATGAGGTTTTGAGACATCTCCTACAACTCCAGCACCAAAATTGTGCTGCTGAAGCAAGTCCGTTTTTTTGAATTTTTTGTAAGGGTCCCCCCTTACGACATTTTAACAAACATTTTTTTTGGTTTTCTCGGGACTCCTGATGACGTTTTGAGACATCTCCTACAACTACAGCACCAGAATTGTGCTGCTGAAGCAAGTCCGTTTTTTTGAATTTTTTGTAAGGGTCCCCCCTTACGACATTTTAGCAAAACATTTTTTTCGTAAAATATGCATTTCCTTCCATTTTCAGGTTTTCTCGGGACTCCTGATGACGTTTTGAGACATCTCCTTCCATTACAGCACCAGAATTGTGCTGCTGAAGCAAGTCCGTTTTTTTGAATTTTTTGTAAGGGTCCCCCCTTATGACATTTTAGCAAAACATTTTTTTCGTAAATAAAGCATTTTCTTCAATTTTCAGGTTTTCTCTGGACTCCTGATGACGTTTTGAGACATCTCCTACAACTACAGCACCAGAATTGCGCTGCTGAAGCAAGTCCGTTTTTTAAATTTTTTTGTAAGGGTCCCCCCTTACGACATTTTAGCAAAACATTTTTTTCGTAAAATATGCATTTTCTTCCATTTTCAGGTTTTCTCAGGACTCCTAATGATGTTTTGAGACATCTCCTAAAACTCCAGCACCAAAATTGTGCTGCTGAAGCAAGTCCGTTTTTTTGAATTTTTTGTAAGGGTCCCCCCTTACGACATTTTAACAAAATTTTTTTTTAGTAAAATATGCATTTTCTTCCATATTCAGGTTTTCTCGGGACCCCTGATGACGTTTTGAGACATCTCCTACAACTACAGCACCAGAATTGCGCTGCTGAAGCAAGTCCGTTTTTTTGAATTTTTTGTAAGGGTCCCCCCTTACGACATTTTAGTAAAACATTTTTTTCGTAAAATATGCATTTTCTTCCATTTTCAGGTTTTCTCAGGACTCCTGATGACGTTTTGAGACATCTCCTACAACTACAGCACCAGAATTGTGCTGCTGAAGCAAGTCCGTTTTTTTGAATTTTTTGTAAGGGTCCCCCCTTACAACATTTTAGCAAAACATTTTTTTCGTAAAATATGCATTTTCTTCCATTTTCAGGTTTTCTCGGGACTCTTGATGACGTTTTGAGACATCTCCTACAACTACAGCACCAGAATTGTGCTGCTGAAGCAAGTCCGTTTTTTGGAATTTTTTGTAAGGGTCCCCCCTTACGACATTTTAGCTAAAAATTTTTTTTCGTTAAATATGCATTTCCTTCCATTTTCAGGTTTTCTCGGGACTCCTGATGACGTTTTGAGACATCTCCTTCCATTACAGCACCAGAATTGTGCTGCTGAAGCAAGTCCGTTTTTTTGAATTTTTTGTAAGGGTCCCCCCTTATGACATTTTAGCAAAACATTTTTTTCGTAAATAAAGCATTTTCTTCAATTTTCAGGTTTTCTCTGGACTCCTGATGACGTTTTGGGACATCTCCTACAACTACAGCACCAGAATTGCGCTGCTGAAGCAAGTCCGTTTTTTTAAATTTTTTGTAAGGGTCCCCCCTTACGACATTTTAGCAAAACATTTTTTTCGTAAAATATGCATTTTCTTCCATTTTCAGGTTTTTTAGGACTCCTAATGAGGTTTTGAGACATCTCCTACAACTCCAGCACCAAAATTGTGCTGCTGAAGCAAGTCCGTTTTTTTGAATTTTTTGTAAGGGTCCCCCCTTACGACATTTTAACAAACATTTTTTTTGGTTTTCTCGGGACTCCTGATGACGTTTTGAGACATCTCCTACAACTACAGCACCAGAATTGTGCTGCTGAAGCAAGTCCGTTTTTTTGAATTTTTTGGAAGGGTCCCCCCTTACGACATTTTAGCAAAACATTTTTTTCGTAAAATATGCATTTCCTTCCATTTTCAGGTTTTCTCGGGACTCCTGATGACGTTTTGAGACATCTCCTTCCATTACAGCACCAGAATTGTGCTGCTGAAGCAAGTCCGTTTTTTTGAATTTTTTGTAAGGGTCCCCCCTTATGACATTTTAGCAAAACATTTTTTTCGTAAATAAAGCATTTTCTTCAATTTTCAGGTTTTCTCTGGACTCCTGATGACGTTTTGAGACATCTCCTACAACTACAGCACCAGAATTGCGCTGCTGAAGCAAGTCCCTTTTTTAAATTTTTTTGTAAGGGTCCCCCCTTACGACATTTTAGCAAAACATTTTTTTCGTAAAATATGCATTTTCTTCCATTTTCAGGTTTTCTCAGGACTCCTAATGATGTTTTGAGACATCTCCTAAAACTCCAGCACCAAAATTGTGCTGCTGAAGCAAGTCCGTTTTTTTGAATTTTTTGTAAGGGTCCCCCCTTACGACATTTTAACAAAATTTTTTTTTAGTAAAATATGCATTTTCTTCCATATTCAGGTTTTCTCGGGACCCCTGATGACGTTTTGAGACATCTCCTACAACTACAGCACCAGAATTGTGCTGCTGAAGCAAGTCCGTTTTTTTGAATTTTTTGGAAGGGTCCCCCCTTACGACATTTTAGCAAAACATTTTTTTCGTAAAATATGCATTTTCTTCCATTTTCAGGTTTTCTCTGGACTCCTGATGACGTTTTGAGACATCTCCTACAACTACAGCACCAGAATTGCGCTGCTGAAGCAAGTCCGTTTTTTTGAATTTTTTGTAAGGGTCCCCCCTTACGACATTTTAGTAAAACATTTTTTTCGTAAAATATGCATTTTCTTCCATTTTCAGGTTTTCTCAGGACTCCTGATGACGTTTTGAGACATCTCCTACAACTACAGCACCAGAATTGTGCTGCTGAAGCAAGTCCGTTTTTTTGAATTTTTTGTAAGGGTCCCCCCTTACAACATTTTAGCAAAACATTTTTTTCGTAAAATATGCATTTTCTTCCATTTTCAGGTTTTCTCGGGACTCTTGATGACGTTTTGAGACATCTCCTACAACTACAGCACCAGAATTGTGCTGCTGAAGCAAGTCCGTTTTTTGGAATTTTTTGTAAGGGTCCCCCCTTACGACATTTTAGCTAAAAAATTTTTTTCGTTAAATATGCATTTCCTTCCATTTTCAGGTTTTCTCGGGACTCCTGATGACGTTTTGAGACATCTCCTTCCATTACAGCACCAGAATTGTGCTGCTGAAGCAAGTCCGTTTTTTTGAATTTTTTGTAAGGGTCCCCCCTTATGACATTTTAGCAAAACATTTTTTTCGTAAATAAAGCATTTTCTTCCATTTTCAGGTTTTCTCTGGACTCCTGATGACGTTTTGAGACATCTCCTACAACTACAGCACCAGAATTGCGCTGCTGAAGCAAGTCCGTTTTTTTAAATTTTTTGTAAGGGTCCCCCCTTACGACATTTTAGCAAAACATTTTTTTCGTAAAATATGCATTTTCTTCCATTTTCAGGTTTTTTAGGACTCCTAATGAGGTTTTGAGACATCTCCTACAACTCCAGCACCAAAATTGTGCTGCTGAAGCAAGTCCGTTTTTTTGAATTTTTTGTAAGGGTCCCCCCTTACGACATTTTAACAAACATTTTTTTTGGTTTTCTCGGGACTCCTGATGACGTTTTGAGACATCTCCTACAACTACAGCACCAGAATTGTGCTGCTGAAGCAAGTCCGTTTTTTTGAATTTTTTGGAAGGGTCCCCCCTTACGACATTTTAGCAAAACATTTTTTTCGTAAAATATGCATTTCCTTCCATTTTCAGGTTTTCTCGGGACTCCTGATGACGTTTTGAGACATCTCCTTCCATTACAGCACCAGAATTGTGCTGCTGAAGCAAGTCCGTTTTTTTGAATTTTTTGTAAGGGTCCCCCCTTATGACATTTTAGCAAAACATTTTTTTCGTAAATAAAGCATTTTCTTCAATTTTCAGGTTTTCTCAGGACTCCTGATGACGTTTTGAGACATCTCCTACAACTACAGCACCAGAATTGCGCTGCTGAAGCAAGTCCGTTTTTTTAATTTTTTGTAAGGGTCCCCCCTTACGACATTTTAGTAAAACATTTTTTTCGTAAAATATGCATTTTCTTCCATTTTCAGGTTTTCTCGGGACTCCTGATGACGTTTTGAGACATCTCCTACAACTACAGCACCAGAATTGTGCTGCTGAAGCAAGTCCGTTTTTTTGAATTTTTTGTAAGGGTCCCCCCTTACAACATTTTAGCAAAACATTTTTTTCGTAAAATATGCATTTCCTTCCATTTTCAGGTTTTCTCTGGACTCTTGATGACGTTTTGAGACATCTCCTACAACTACAGCACCAGAATTTTGCTGCTGAAGCAAGTCCGTTTTTTTGAATTTTTTGTAAGGGTCCCCCCTTACGACATTTTAGCAAAACATTTTTTTCGTAAAATATGCATTTCCTTCCATTTTCAGGTTTTCTCGGGACTCCTGATGACGTTTTGAGACATCTCCTTCCATTACAGCACCAGAATTGTGCTGCTGAAGCAAGTCCGTTTTTTTGAATTTTTTGTAAGGGTCCCCCCTTATGACATTTTAGCAAAACATTTTTTTCGTAAATAAAGCATTTTCTTCAATTTTCAGGTTTTCTCTGGACTCCTGATGACGTTTTGAGACATCTCCTACAACTACAGCACCAGAATTGCGCTGCTGAAGCAAGTCCGTTTTTTAAATTTTTTGTAAGGGTCCCCCCTTACGACATTTTAGCAAAACATTTTTTTCGTAAAATATGCATTTTCTTCCATTTTCAGGTTTTTTCAGGACTCCTAATGAGGTTTTGAGACATCTCCTACAACTCCAGCACCAAAATTGTGCTGCTGAAGCAAGTCCGTTTTTTTGAATTTTTGCAAGGGTCCCCCCTTACGACATTTTAACAAAAATTTTTTTTAGTAAAATATGTATTTTCTTCCATATTCAGGTTTTCTCGGGACTCCTGATGACGTTTTGAGACATCTCCTACAACTACAGCACTAGAATTGTGCTGCTGAAGCAAGTCCGTTTTTTTGAATTTTTTGTAAGGGTCCCCCCTTACGACATTTTAGCTAAAAATTTTTTTTCGTTAAATATGCATTTCCTTCCATTTTCAGGTTTTCTCGGGACTCCTGATGACGTTTTGAGACATCTCCTTCCATTACAGCACCAGAATTGTGCTGCTGAAGCAAGTCCGTTTTTTTGAATTTTTTGTAAGGGTCCCCCCTTATGACATTTTAGCAAAACATTTTTTTCGTAAATAAAGCATTTTCTTCAATTTTCAGGTTTTCTCTGGACTCCTGATGACGTTTTGAGACATCTCCTACAACTACAGCACCAGAATTGCGCTGCTGAAGCAAGTCCGTTTTTTTGAATTTTTTGTAAGGGTCCCCCCTTATGACATTTTAGCAAAACATTTTTTTCGTAAATAAAGCATTTTCTTCCATTTTCAGGTTTTTTAGGACTCCTAATGAGGTTTTGAGACATCTCCTACAACTCCAGCACCAAAATTGTGCTGCTGAAGCAAGTCCGTTTTTTTGAATTTTTTGTAAGGGTCCCCCCTTACGACATTTTAACAAACATTTTTTTTGGTTTTCTCGGGACTCCTGATGACGTTTTGAGACATCTCCTACAACTCCAGCACCAGAATTGTGCTGCTGAAGCAAGTCCGTTTTTTTGAATTTTTTGTAAGGGTCCCCCCTTATGACATTTTAGCAAAACATTTTTTTCGTAAAATATGCATTTCCTTCCATTTTCAGGTTTTCTCGGGACTCCTGATGACGTTTTGAGACATCTCCTTCCATTACAGCACCAGAATTGTGCTGCTGAAGCAAGTCCGTTTTTTTGAATTTTTTGTAAGGGTCCCCCCTTATGACATTTTAGCAAAACATTTTTTTCGTAAATAAAGCATTTTCTTCAATTTTCAGGTTTTCTCAGGACTCCTGATGACGTTTTGAGACATCTCCTACAACTACAGCACCAGAATTGCGCTGCTGAAGCAAGTCCGTTTTTTTAAATTTTTTGTAAGGGTCCCCCCTTACGACATTTTAGCAAAACATTTTTTTCATAAAATATGCATTTCCTTCCATTTTCAGGTTTTCTCGGGACTCTTGATGACGTTTTGAGACATCTCCTTCCATTACAGCACCAGAATTGTGCTGCTGAAGCAAGTCCATTTTTTTAAATTTTTTGTAAGGGTCCCCCCTTACGACATTTTAGCAAAACATTTTTTTCGTAAAATATGCATTTTCTTCCATTTTCAGGTTTTCTCTGGACTCCTAATGACGTTTTGAGACATCTCCTACAACTCCAGCACCAGAATTGTGCTGCTGAAGCAAGTCTGTTTTTTTGAATTTTTTGTAAGGGTCCCCCCTTACGACATTTTAGCAAAACATTTTTTTTGTAAAATCTGCATTTTCTTCCATTTGCAGATTTTCTCGGGACTCCTAATGAGGTTTTGAGACATCTCCTACAAATCCAGCACCAGAATTGTGCTGCTGAAGCAAGTCTGTTTTTTCCAATTTTTTGTAAGGGTCCCCCCTTACGACATTTTTGCAAATTTTTTTTTTCGTAAAATATGCATTTTCTTCCATTTTCAGGTTTAATCGGGACTCCTGATGACATTTTGAGACATCTCCCACAACTACAGCACCAGAATTGTGCTGCTGAAGCAAGTCCGTTTTTTTTAATTTTTTGTAAGGGTCCCCCCTTACGACATTTTAGCAAAACGTTTTTTTCGTAAAATATGCATTTCCTTCCATTTTCAGGTTTTCTCGGGACTCCTGATGACGTTTTGAGACATCTCCTACAACTACAGCACCAGAATTGCGCTGCTGAAGCAAGTCCGTTTTTTTTAATTTTTTGTAAGGGTACCCCCTTACGACATTTTAGCAAAACATTTTTTTCGTAAAATATGCATTTTCTTCCATTTTCAGGTTTTCTCTGGACTCCTAATGACGTTTTGAGACATCTCCTACAACTCCAGCACCAGAATTGTGCTGCTGAAGCAAGTCTGTTTTTTTGAATTTTTTGTAAGGGTCCCCCCTTACGACATTTTAGCAAAACATTTTTTTTGTAAAATCTGCATTTTCTTCCATTTGCAGATTTTCTCGGGACTCCTAATGAGGTTTTGAGACATCTCCTACAAATCCAGCACCAGAATTGTGCTGCTGAAGCAAGTCTGTTTTTTCCAAATTTTTGTAAGGGTCCCCCCTTACGACATTTTTGCAAATTTTTTTTTTCGTAAAATATGCATTTTCTTCCATTTTCAGGTTTAATCGGGACTCCTGATGACATTTTGAGACATCTCCCACAACTACAGCACCAGAATTGTGCTGCTGAAGCAAGTCCGTTTTTTTTAATTTTTTGTAAGGGTCCCCCCTTACGACATTTTAGCAAAACGTTTTTTTCGTAAAATATGCATTTCCTTCCATTTTCAGGTTTTCTCGGGACTCCTGATGACGTTTTGAGACATCTCCTACAACTACAGCACCAGAATTGCGCTGCTGAAGCAAGTCCGTTTTTTTTAATTTTTTGTAAGGGTACCCCCTTACGACATTTTAGCAAAACATTTTTTTCGTAAAATATGCATTTTCTTCCATTTTCAGGTTTTCTCGGGACTCCCAATGAGGTTTTGACACATCTCCTACAAATCCAGCACCACAATTGTGCTGCTGAAGCAAGTCTGTTTTTTCCAATTTTTTGTAAGGGTCCCCCCTTACGAAATGTTTGCAAATTTTTTTTTCCGTAAAATATGCATTTTCTTCCATTTTCAGATTTAATTGGGACTCCTGATGACATTTTGAGACATCTCCTACAACTACAGCACCAGAATTGTGCTGCTGAAGCAAGTCCGTTTTTTTCTGAATTTTTTGTAAGGGTCCCCCTTACGACATTTTAGCAAAACATTTTTTTCGTAAAATATGCATTTCCTTCCATTTTCAGGTTTTCTCGGGACTCCTGATGACGTTTTGAAACATCTCCTACAACTACAGCACCAGAATTGTGCTGCTGAAGCTAGTCCATTTTTTTTTCAATTTTTTGTAAGGTCCCCCCTTACGACATTTTAGCAAATATATCCATACATCTCTATCCATCTATGTATGTACATATATCTATTTATAAATATATATATATATATATACATATCTATCTATTGATTTACATATATCTATCCATCTATCTATATACATATATCTATGTCCATCTGTATACATATATCTATTTATCTATCTATATACATCCATCTATATCTATTTATCTATCTATATACATATATATATGTACATATATCTATATCTATCTATCTAATTGTATACACTTATCTATATCTCTATCTATATACATATATTTATATGTCCGATAATGGCTTTTTGCCGATATCCGATATTGTCCAACTCTTTAATTACCGATACCGATATCAACCGATATATGCAGTCGTGGAATTAACACATTATTATGCCTCATTTGGACAACCACGTATGGTGAAGATAAGGTACTTTAAAAAAAAAAAAGATAACTAAATTAAAAACATTTTCTTGAATAAAAAAGAAAGTAAAACAATATAAAAACAGTTACATAGAAACTAGTAATTAATGAAAATGAGTAAAATTAACTGTTAAAGGTTAGTACTATTAGTGGACCAGCAGCACGCACAATCATGTGTGCTTACAGACTGTATCCCTGCAGACTGTATTGATATATAATGTAGGAACCAGAATATTGATAACAGAAAGAAATGGGGGGAGGGAGGTTTTTTGGGTTGGTGCACTAATTGTAAGTGTATCTTGTGTTTTTTATGTTGATTTAATAAAAAAACGATACAGATAATTTCCGATATTACATTTTAACGCATTTATCGGCCGATAATATCGGACATCCCTACTATCTATCTATATACATATATCTATATCTATCTATATACATATACATCTATCTATATGCATATATCTAGCTATATACATATATCTATATACATGTATCTATCTATATACATATATCTATATGTATACATATCTATATACATGTATCTATCTATACACGAATATATATATAAATATATCTATATCCATCCATCTATCTATATACATATATCTATATCTATCTATATACATATATGTATATCTAACTATATACATATATCTATCTCCATAAATACATCTATATCTATCTATATACATTTATCTATATCCATTTATATACATATATCTATCTCTATACATACATCTATATCTATCTATATACATTTATCTATATCCATTTATCTATATACATATATCCATATCCCTCTATTTATATACATATATCTATATCTATCTTTATACATATATCTATATCTATCTATATACATATATCTCTAACTATATACATATATCTATATCTAACTATATACATATA
Organism: Entelurus aequoreus; assembly: GCF_033978785.1. NCBI lineage: Eukaryota > Metazoa > Chordata > Actinopteri > Syngnathiformes > Syngnathidae > Entelurus > Entelurus aequoreus. Next base: position 26,638,146 of record NC_084758.1, read on the forward strand.
TCTATCTCTATACATACATCTATATCTATATACATATGTCCATATCCC